>NC_059343.1:13489600-13792700 GCF_018350155.1 Leopardus geoffroyi
CAGGTAAGAGGCGATCTTGTCCAGCTGTCCCAGGCAGTGTCCTAGAGACTCCTTAATCTCTCAGGCAGCAACGCCACCAGCTGCTGAATCTCCTGACTTAATTACCTCTGTCTTTGGAAACATGGCTCAATTTAATTTTGTACTCTCAAGCAAGGCTTTTTAAAAAAATAAAATGAAATGTATCCTAGTGGTGCCTTGTGTCCTATCCGAAACAAACCAGTTTCAACTTGTAATTGATTTAGATGATTTAATCCTTCGTATATAGATTTCATTACCTGGGAACATCGCATGTCGAAGGTTTATATTGTCTTGGAATTGTTCCTTTCAGCAGACATTCCAAACATGTTTATATAACAACGGCTTTTCTGAAACTACTTAAAAATATAACTCTGCAAAAGCAAAAGAGTTGATTCAACCTTTAAAGACAGATCACATAAATGAAAATATCTCGCTCTTGCGTTTGAGAAGAATAAGGGAAATGGTAGGGGAAGCATTTTGCTGAGAGCATGTGGCGTGCCCAGTTGTGGGATCGCCTGCTTGCTCACACTTAACGCTGTGCTGGCCGCATTAGCGGTAAGGTACGTTAGTTGTTCCGAGTTGGCTGCCTAGCCTGCAGTGCTTAAGGCTGCGTGCACTCACGGCAGTGCCTTGTCCTCCTGGGGCTCTGGCTTGTACTTTAAGATAGGACCAATTAAAGGTATTCTAGAATCGGTTATTCATCTCCCTCCTCTTGTATTTTGTGGGCTGTGTTTGAAAATGACCCAGTTTCTGTAGGGTTTTGCTGCGTTGAAAATAGTGGTGAGTTCTAGAGGGACACAGATAAAAATGTGTGCTAGGCTATAGAGAGGCTGTAATATTGTAGAGAGGAGCCGGTGTGGCATAATGAAAAAATTTTTTGATGGGAATCAGAAGGTGTGGGTTTATGTGACTAGCTATGTGACCTTGGGCAAGACACTGAACTGCTCTGAACCGTGATTTCTTCTCCTCTTTTAAAGTGGGGTAACACTATTCTATTGGGGTGTTGTGAGGATTAGCGGAAACACGAAGTCTGATTGGAAATTAAGTCCTATGCATATGCAAGATGATGCTGTTAAGGGATAGTAACAAAAAATCACTCTCCTTAAACTCGAATGTCCCATTGGAGTCTGAAACAAAATAGGGTTGAGAATTCTTCACTTTGCTTTTAGCCTCTCCTGCCTGATTTCCCTAGTTTTAGAAGCGGAGCTCTTTTTTTGATTCTTAATGTTATTTGGGCTTGGACATTGGAGTTTTATGCCCAGCGTGGTGCCTGTTTTTTGGTTTTTAATTCACACGTGAGTCATTTTTTTGTTCTACTGAGTCAGCCTATTACCAGGTTCTTCGCTATATCTATATCTATAATCTATATCTATCTATCTATCTATCTATCTATCTATATATATATATTTGGCTATTCCTTTAAAAACTTGTCTGTATTCACTGTCTCTACTTCTTGCCCCATTCTTTCCTCATTGCAATTGGGCTTCCATTCCCCCCATTGGCAAGGAAACAACCTGCTTCTCTCCGTCTTCCTTGACTCTTAGCAGCCTATGTCAAGGTTGTCCATGCCTTCATTCTTACTTATTTTTTCTAAATGATAAAATGCACATATTTAAAAATCTCCCAAGTTGAGTTTTGACAAATGGATGCATCCATGTAGCCAACTTTGATCAAGAATAGAACATTTCCGGGGCGCCTGGGTGGCTCAGTCAGTTGAGCGTCCCGACTCTTGATTTTGGCTCAGGTCATGATCCCAGGGTATTGGGACTGAGCCCCACATTGGGTCCTGTGCTGAGTGTGGAGGCTGCTTAAGATTTTCTGTCTCCCTCCGACCCTCTCCCTGACTTCTGTGTGCACTTTCTCTAAAAAACAAACAAACAAACAAACATACATTTCAATCACCCTACAGATGCCCCTTTCCAGTCACTCCCTGGCCTCCAATGTGAGGACTGTTTTGATTTTTATCACCTTAGATTAGTTTTGCCTCTTTTAGAACTTAATATAAATGGAATCATATTGAACAACTCCTCTTATGTGTCTGCTGTCTTTCCCTTGGCATTGTGGTTGAGGTTCATCCTTATTGTTGTGTGTCTCAGTAGTTTGCTTCTTTTTATTACTCAGTTGTGTTTCATTGTGTGAATGTACCACAATTTGATGATCCATTCTCCTGTTGATGGACATTTGGTTTGTTTCCAGTGTTTGGCTGTCATGAGTAAGGATCCAACGAACATTTGTTTGTGAATCTTTTTGTGACATATATTGTCATTTCCCTGGCACCTAGGAGTAGAATTTCTGTACCTTAGGGAAGGGGTGTACGAAACTGCCAAAGAGTTTTACAGAGTGGCTGTATATACCCACTGGCGATGTATGAGAGTTCAGTGTTCCTTGCCAGCATTTGGTACTCTCAGTGGTTTCCTTTTCTTCAGTGTTTTTTAACTGTAGACATTATATCAGATATGAAGACATTTCCTTGTGGTCACTCTTTTATTCTTGGAACATTGTTTTCTAAGTTACCCCTTGCTGGTTTTTCTCCTATATCATGAACCTTAAACTTGACAAGCTACCATTTCAGAGGGTTCTTCTTTGCACAGCACACCCATAGAGAGGAGTCTGAGTGAACAGTCAGTTGCCTGTTTCTCAAAGAGTTTGAGTTTTTTGGCTCTAGCCATCGATTAGGAGTCTGTTAGGTCCCTGTAGTTGTGAACAAGGTCATTCAGAAATAAAACATTTACAGGTACTACCATTTAGACTTCTCCATCTGTCTAAGTCAAAGGAAGGGAGAGTTTTTCTATCTGCAACTTGGTTCAATCTTGTGATTTTTGCTTCTAATTGATAATATTCACTTCACAGCTTGTTCACTCCTATTTGTATAATGTCTGTAGATTCTCCCCCAGAGGATTTTCTTGGCCTGTTTGCTTCCTTTTCTGTCCTATATCCTCAGGTCAGGAAGTAAGAGAATCCCGCATGTCTTCATTCTCTTTCTTCCCATGTTTTCAGAACTCAGTTTTTCTTAAAGGCCTTCATGTTCTTTTCCATCTGTTTTTTTTAACTCTCTGTTGTCTTCACCATGTCATCAACCCATCTGACAAACCCAGGATTCCCTTTCCTGTTTCTGTACTCTGTTTTCCTTTTGATCTGCACAGTGGCATATCTAAAACCTGTTAAATCGCAGTGACTCTGGTGCTCAGCATTCTAGAATTATTGTTAATTTATGCCTTTTCAGAAAGGAGTTTTGCCGGTGGAATAATTTTCTAGGAATACATTTTTCTGGGGTCATTTCCCTGTCTAAGATTCTGCCATGATTCCTGGCTAGTGGGGAATGTTTGTGAGTGTGTTTTAAATCAGACTGAGTGTCTCCAGACCAGTCTGATTCAGAGCCCCTCTTCAACTTCTCTCCTGGCTCCTGCTATTCTAACCTCTGCTGGATGTAGCTGTAGCTCATGTCCCGTGGGTGAGACTTGTGTGCCAGGCATCGTGCAGAGATCTTGATGTGTGTTATTTTCTTCTTAGCACAACCCTTGGAGGCAGATACTGCTACCCATATTTAAAAACCGTTGAAATCACAGTAATACAACCAAATAGTTAAAAAATATTTAAATGCCTGTAGTGAAAACAACTTTTCTCCTTCCCACTCAACTTATTTCTGATCTCCAGAGGCAACTACTGCAAATCTTACCTGTTTCTTCTGATACCTAATGTCTTATCTCTGTATCAAGATATCCGTTCTGCTTTTTCTTACACATCTTATTCTGATGTATCGATTCTAGGAATGTACTCTCTGAAGAGCATGGGCTGTGATGTCAGTCTCCTGGGTCTAAAGGTAGACTTGGTGGGCCTGCATTTCTAGCCTGTGTGACTATGGGTATTTTGCTTTAATGAGTTTCGGTTTTTCTTATCTGTAAAGTGGAAGAACGTCTGCCTCAGAGGTTTGCCCTGTGGATCAAATGAGGAATGTTATATAAACCTCTGTGCCTAACACGGGTCCTGGCACATTGTAGGTGCTCAACTGTTGCCTAGTATTTTCTTTGTATTTTTAGGATCTGGTACCTGTTTGGTTTTTGACGCCCTTAAGTGTTCTTGAAATTCACCTTCTGGATATCATTCATTGGGTTGATGGCAGATGTAGAGTCTTTACTGTGCATTTGCTAGTGATCCCCGTTCTGGTTTGACACTGAATCTCAGAGTGATGAAATCTTTAGGGTTCTTCCCTTTGGAGAAAGATGATAACTTCTAGTTCCTTATGAAACCTCTTGTAAGGGGATCTGAGAATTATTTCTTTTGCATTGAGTTGCATTTGCCAGGTTTTATTTGGGAGGAAGGAGAGTAGAGGCAGTAAGTAATTCTTTCTGAGTTGAGATCCACCTGAGGATGGGACCAGAGTCGACTGATGATGGTCTGATGATCAGTTCTGATACTGACAGAGCTGATCGAAGCAGATGTTTTAGATTTGTGACCACATGGGCTTCGTACACTCACCTCTCCAGTCACGGGCAGGCACGGCCATCCTAGTCTTCCCATAGGAGTAGGAAGAGAAGATCTGCCGTTGAGGCCAGGCCTTTCCAAAAATGATGCCCCATGTGGCTGAGTCTTTGTTCAAGCCTTACTGATGAGATATGTCCATCTCTTCCAAGGGAAGGCCCTTGTAGGTGAGGGGCTGGAGCCATGGGCCAGGTGGCCTCCTCGCATATGTGCTCCTCCTGTGTAGTAGAAGCTCCCTTCCTCTGAGGGGAGCCAGAGGCACGGAGGGTCAGCTGCCCAGGGGAAGCTCATGGCCGCTAGTACCCCAACCATGGTGCAGTTTACTGTGTTCAAACCTTCTGGCATTAATAGTTATATTCAGTGTTCTGTCAAAATGGAGTGATCTTAAAAATCCTTCTTCGAAGGACACCTGCCTACTGGCTGAGACTTCTTTTTTAACATTTGGATTATGTATTCCTGGGTTTGTGTCTTTTGCAGTTTTTTTATATTCTTATTTATTCTTAGCAGGGTCTGAAAATCTACTCAATACTTTGCCAGGTAATGATTTTTGATGTTTTAATGTATTTTAACTGTGTTATAATGTTGTGTTCCAGTCCCTTGGAGGAAATATAAAAAGCAGATGTGAGCCCAAGAGTGGTTTGCTGTTCCTGATGTACTGTTCTTACACCTCCTTTATTTTCAGGTGATCAGAGTCTGCCCTGGGTGGTGCTGTGACAGGCTGCCCCGCACCCTCTACCGGACCTTATTTATAAGGAAGCTAGAGGAAGCGAGCATTTTACTTCTTGATATACTTCCAAAAACTCAAATTGTCAACCAGAAATGTTAATCAAAAATGGCTTCATCTTGGGTGATGAGTTCTCTTTTCTGTTGGAGCTGAATACTACCTGGTTATGTTTAACTGTTTTCCTACCATATTGGCAAAGTCATTATAAAATATTTGGGAAATAAAGTGAAAAAAGGCTTTTGTTTTTGTGGCTTAAAAACTTTTCTTAAAGTCACCAAAATTATTCTTAGTTTGGTTATTGAAAGATAAAATAATAAATATAAATACATTTATTCCTTTTTGTATTTTTCTCTACTTGATTTTACATCCTTTCCAATAAGGAAAAGAAGACGGTGCCATTTATTTTTGAAAAATAAATAGTAACATTGATTCTTAGTGTTCAAAATGCATACTTATTTTCTTGTTTCTTTGGAAGATGGATGACGAATGCAAGACTTTTAAACCGGCAGGTATATATAGAATTTACCAGATACTTAGAATTTGAGCATTTATAATATGGCACTTCTCTGACTATTGTTATCGCTTTCTATTCCAATTTAGGTTCTTACCATTACACCCTTCAGATTTATTCCTAATCTCAACATGATGCAAATCTTTTCCTGTCTTTTTATGAATCAGTTAAATGGCTTTCGATTGCACCCAGGTTTGTTTGTACAAGGTGGCCCTATGTACACAAACTCTAATTCCTTTGCTGATTCTTCCCTGAAGAACAGACAGTCTCAGTTTGAGTGTGACATCATAATTTTTGGGTGGAATCTTTTTGTGCTGTGCTGACTTTTCCTCCTGCTTTTTCAGCTCCTTATGAAGCTAGACAGCCCCTTGTCCAGCCTGAAGGACCCTCATCGGGGGCCCCAGGAACCAAACCCCCTCGCCATCAGGCTTCCCTTATTCGGGTAAGTGATGTGGGGTTGTGCCAGTGGAAGACTTTGGGGACATGGCTTTTTGATGGGCTGCCTTTTTTTTTTTTCTGCAAGGAAGATATAAAACTGCCCCCTGGGGCAAATATTGGACTTCTTGTTCTGTTGCTTGTATATTTTCGTTAATCTTTTTTTTTTTTAAAGTAAGCTCTACCCCCAACGTGGGGCTTGAGCTCACGACTCCAAGATCAAGAGTCACCTGCTTTACCGACCGGGCCAGCCAGGCACCCCTATTTTCCTAGATCTTTTTTGTAACGTGTGTTTCTACACTTTCTCGGTGTCTCTAGACGAATCCAAGCTGGTTCTTGGTCTTTTGTATGTCAAAATGCCCTTCCACCTGTATCTACTTAGTCTTTAGGCACCTCCCTCAGGAGTGCATTTTTCCCCCCCAAAACAGCCTTTCTTATTTTTGCCTTATTCTTTATTATTATTCATTTGGTGCATACTTAGCTGTTGCCCTTTGTTTTGTGCCTCCAATTACATTGCAGGCTTTTGGAAGGCAGGGGTAGTTCTTAGGCATTCTCTCTCAGTGCCTAGTCCATGCCTTTTGGAGAACAGTTATTTTATGTGTGGCAGCAACTACTGTTTCTTATATGTAATAGATAGCAGTATTCTGACAGAAACACAAGTGATGTCTCAGTTTCTCCTGGCTTAGAAAATTTCAGCTTCCCTTTCTCCAGTGTTTTCTTTTGGATAAAGAACTCATTTGTTTTTTGTATCTGCAACTGTTATCTTGTGCAGTATCTCTGAGTCCTGTGCTGGGTAGGTCCTTTTCGCAAAAAAAGGGTGTGTGCATGTTGGTGTATGTGTCTGCATGAGAGGAATTACGAAAAAACTGGGTTTACTTTTGGGTGGTTTGTCAGTGTTCAACTTAGGAAGAAGGATTACTAAGGACCTTTGAAGGAAGATCATGGTGTTCACTGAATACCCTCTGGGAATGGGTACTCTGTTAGGCCTAGAACTGTGTTATGGACAAAGCTTTATCTTCTAAGGTGGTAGTCTTTGTACAAAGAACTTTCCTAAGGATAATAATTTAGCCATATGCTGTGTATTTATATTTAATGCTTCCTACAACTATAAGATCTAGGTACTGTTACATCTATTAGTGTGGGTGAGTTAACTGTGCCTGAGAGAGGTTAGATAATGGGTCTAAAGTTTTATTCATAGCCAGTAAGTGGAAGAACCAGAATTTGAAACCAGGCCTTGACCCAGTGTCAAAATCTACGCTTAAAATACTTTACATTAGAGTTCCATACTATAGGGAGGCTATGTTCCGAACTTGCTACATAAATAAGCATTGAGTGTAGTAAGAACTATCCTTGAAAATCCCTTACTGGTACCATGTTGGAGGGCTAACATGCCATTCTCTCCTATGTCCAGAAGACCTCACTTTCACCTCCAAGCTGGAACAAAGAGCTGTTTCTTTAGCTGGGCCCCAGATGCAGTAGTTGGTTGTGTTTAGAGGTCCCGTGGTACAACAATATGTGTCTTTAAATATAAGAATCACATCTGCTGCGGAATGATGGTTTACAATAAGAAAGGCATTGGAGGGACTGGGATTCATCTAAAAGGTTCTACAGGATGTGCTGTGCATGTCTGTGTGGAGTTTATCCTAGTGCTGTGGAGTCCTAATCCTGAACTGTTAGAATGATGCTCACACAAGCAGGAAATCATGGCCTTTGCAATGGTCAGATAGGGATCACGAGTTCCTTTCTACCTAGTCGCCTGGCAGGGGGGATGCCATGTGTTCTTATTTGGATTGGTGTCCTGTGACTTCTAATCTCTGGGTCCACGTTTCCTGCTAATAGACATGCTTCTTCGTTCAACTGATGTTTACTATATACCTATGGAGGTGGAACAGTCCCAGTCCCTGCCCTCATAGAGCTTCTAGGCAGTTGGAGGAGGTGGCCAATAATCAAACCATTGCAAAGTAAATAAGTCATTATAATATGTGTTGTGAATGGAAATTACACTGCTTTGAGGCTGAAAAACAGTGTGGGGGTACAGTTATGTCCTACCCTTAGCAGGTAGGGGGCAATCAAGGAAGGCTTTTAGTGGGAAGCCACATTTGAGTTGAAATGGGAAGGATTTGTAGGTGTCAACCAGGTCAGGGGATGAGAATGGGGGAGTAGGCAAGAATATAGAGGGAACTGCGTGTACAACATTCTTTGCTAGTGCTTAGCATTTTATCCACATCCCCTTCAGTGCTCACAGCTGCCTTGTGAGGTGATTCCTGTTATCCCATTTTTTCCCATGTACCAGTCTTCTTTAATTCTCAATTAGAGTATGAAAGGAGTCAAGGGTACCAGGCAAAGGCCATGGTCAGGAATGCAGAATGTGCCTCGACACTGGGCCCTCTTCAGTGGAACTTGCCTAGCTGCTCATGTTGGAGTTCCTTGTAACAGTGACAGTAGTTGAAAAGCACATAAGCTGCCAGCACCATAGGAATCCCAGCGATGGCCCCTTTCTTCACATTGACATACTTGTAACACTGGTAGTAATCTCTTGAAACGCTCCAGCAGTGCCTTCAGGGGGTGAAATCCTGCATCAGTATCCAGCTTGGCAGCTCTCCTAAGTTGACATCCATGAGCTGCTTCTCCTTCACTGGTATGGATGACGCCATCCTGGAGTCCTGGGTGTCTGCTATGTCATCCCATGTTTCCGATGCTAAAACCTGAGATTTAAAGACCTTACGTAATCTGCCCAAAGTCACAGTTAGGAAGCGATAGGGTTGGAGTTCAAACACAGGACGTGATTTCTTAGTCTGGCCCAGGAACCAGATGGATAGTAATATCATCTGGTAAGCTAAGAAGCCCTGGATGAAAAACTGGCCTTGAGAGTTCTGGGGAAAGATCATGAGCTCAGTGTTAGATGCTGGGATTTGAGCTTTTGAGAGAGTCAAGAGGAGGTGTCAAAGAGATGGTAGGAGATAATGGCTCTGGAGCTTTGGGGAGAGCCAGGGCTGAACATCAGTATTTGCCAGTAGTTGGCCATTAGAAGGACTTAAGGTATCGTCTGGAAGAAACCAGATGGGTTCTTGTGCAGGACTGGCCAAACTCTGTGTGACTTTGGGCAAGTTCCTTCTCTTTTCTATAACATGAATGACTTGGAATGGATTTAACAGTCCATTGTAATAATCTGTGACAGTCTGACCCTCTTAATGTTTGTTTGGCATCAGTGAAAGCCCCGCCCCTGCCCCACCCCCTCCTGTTTGAAGCATTGCCTTCTGTTTAAGATGAGAACAAGGGGCCTTCCTCCAGACAGCACAGTTTGTGGTTTTCATGGCTGATGTGTTTTTGTTGCTTTTGTTCCTAGGTTTCTTCCTCATGGCCGTCAACTTAGTTTGGCTAGACTCTACGTCCCAGAAAGAAAATTGCCAACCTGAATTAGTCTTGTTGATGAGGGGATCTGAAGAGAAGGGTTTTGGTGGTAGGGGATTAATATGGATTGGGCCTGGTGCCAGCTGAGACTGGGATAACTCATTCCCCTCACATTGCCATGTTAATGTGCTGATGGCAACCTTGCTTTCTTCTAGCTTCCTCTGTCGCCTTGTATTCGAATCCTTCCTCATGATAGGATGGGAGGCGGCCTATGGGTACTGGGGGAGGTTTTTGGGGACTCTGGGCCAGTGCTGTTGCAGCTCATGAGCTTGGCATTTTAGAGATGCTTATAACAAATTCAGCACCCAAATATTGGAATGAATAGTTTTTTTGCTTAATACTTTATGAATTCGTTTTTTTTTTTTTTTTTTTTTTTTGTTCAGGGTGAGATGTTTTTCCCCTTGAAATTTCAGACTGAGCTCATTCTATATCTGTGGAGGGTTGACAGTGATTTGTAAAGAAATACTAAGTCTTCTTTCGTGATTCATCTATTATGTGTTTATAGGTCATTTTGTGGTTTACTTTTCACAAAGTTTCCTAAGCAGCTAGACTGTAGTCATTTGTAATTTGCTGGTGTAGGATTTAGAATTGCCCCTTTTGCTCCCACTGTACTCCACTGCGTCTGTTTTTGCCGTGGTTGCCAGAAACTGCTTAAGTTGCCAGAAACTGCTGGTTAAGTTCTTGCTCCATTGACCCCTTGGCAGCTTTTGACATTAACCACTGTCTTGATATGCTCTCATCGTTTGGTGTCCATGATGCCATCTTCTCCTGGTTTTCTTCCTGCTTCTGTGACTACCTCTTACTAATCTTCTTTTTCCATTCTTCTTCTTCCACCAGCACCTCACATGTTGGTGATGCCTGGGTGCGCTTCTTACTCTGTTCCTCTTTAGCCGTATGGAAGCTTATGACCACATATCTCCGTCTGCCAGATGTCTTCACTCAGATGTCCCACTGTCTTTCCCACAGAACCAGCTTTCACCCTTCCGTTCCTGTCTCCATCCATCTGTCAGCACAGGCCAGAATGCTGGTCGCTGTCTTTGACTCATGTCTTGCCCTCCTGCCCACTTAGTTACCAGGTCCTGGCCATTTCACTTTCTAAATGCCTCTCTTACCTGTCCATTTCCCTGCACCTCTTTGGTTCAGGCCGTCCTCCTCTGTCACTGAATCTGTTCTGTCAGCCTGTAACTCTTTTTCCTTGCTTCCACTCTTGCCTCTTCAAATCCATTATGCTTACTGCATATAAAAATAGTCTTAAAAATACATATCTGATCACCCTACTCCCTTGGTTGAGACCTGCCCACTGCTCTCTGCATACCACCTACTTCCGAACATGGCCCTCAGGGCCCTGCTGTTCACACCTACTTGTTACCTTTTCAGCCACAGTAGTTCACTTCTCTCCCTCCACACCCTGGCCACAAGGGAGCTACTGTTGTTTCCCTAATAGCCAGTGTCCTTTGTGTGGGAACCTTACTCTTCGTGTCTTGTCTTTTGCCTTCTTTGTTTTCTCCTTTGCCTTCATTCATGTATACTTTTTTTTTCCATTGATAACATTAAGTTTGAGAATTTTCTAATATTTCTTGTACATGTGAAGTTTCCATTTTTTCATTCTTAAAAAATAGCTCATTACTCATCTCCTTTATCTGTGAAGCTCAGCCAGAGGGATGGGCCTTCAGTCTTTGTTGGTTTCACATTCCAGAGGCAGCTTTTCTTTTGTGTCATTCCAGGAATATTTTAGGCACACATAAATAAATATAGGTATTCATGTATATGTGTATTTGTATGTGTATATATTTACATATATATTAAATATATGCAATATATTTTTACTTGACTTTGGGAATACAGGTTTGGTAGATCAAATATACTTCCAGGCAGATCTCACTAGAAAAAATCTTATCTTTTATTTTAAATCAAAACATATTCACTTTTTGCACCTAAATATGCATGCTGTAATACTTTATTCTCTTTTTGAAGGGGTGAATGTAACAGTCTTCTGGGGTAAATTCTCAATGCTCACTTGTCTTTATTACTTCAAAGACAAAATAGTGATAGAATTCAGAGAACTTTATCACCCTGCCATTTCACTTAGAGGTTTTGGCTTTATTTGTGGTGGAAGTTTTCTAATGAGTAGGCAGACATTGTCAGACCTTGCTAAGCAGCCATCATTTTAATCTAAAAGTCTGTGAGTTGAAAAACGTTTATTGAACTTAGTTGTCTCCTTTACCCCCCTCATTCTCGCTCAATTTCAGTTTCTTGCCATGCCCTCCCCATCCCGCTATGGACTTAATTGTAGGTACTTATGTCCAGAAGCAGATTCTCTCTGCTCCTCGCGTCTATTCGGAATGGTTGTAAGTGGAAAACAAGTGTGTAAAGGATGCTGAAAGAAATGAACACCCCGAGGCTCTGTTGGAGCAGTGTTGGCAGAAGTCAGAAGACAATTGGTAGCCACTGCGAGTGAGTTGTTCACTGTAGGGGTTTGGATGAGAACAGGCAGAGCTAGACTTTCTGGGAGACTGTCCCTGCAGTGGGAGGACTTTCTGTGGTGTCAAGGGTATTTTATGGGTGGTTGGGACTAGGACGCTGGGAGTGGGGGTGACGAGGAGTAGAGGCTGTGGCTGCAAGATTGGGATGGGATTGAATGAGGTGGCGTAGAGGCAAGTCACGAGCACGTCGGTGCTCTGAGTGTGAGAAGAAAGAAGCAGGTCAGCAAGTGGGCCTCACGCAGTACTGTCTCAGCCGCTCTGGTTTTCTTACCTAGTGCTTGTCCCGGGGAAGTGGCCTACGTGACAGGTTGGGCCGTGGGGGGCTCTTTCAGGGTCATTTGGCCTGGTGGGGGGTTGGTTTTTATGTTGTTTTGCTTTGTTTTAGTGGAGCCTGGGCCATTTTTTTTCCTTCCTTAATTTGGAATCTTCCCCCTCTCCCCTTATCTGAGAGCTGTGACTCTGTCCCCTGCAAAGTGCCCCTGTGCGTACTTCAGCATAATGCCACTCCACGTTTAGTTCTTGCCGTTTTTTCTTCTCCACATCTTGCAGTCAAACCAGTGGGCTGACGAGCCACTGAAGAGAGCCACGCAGCTGTTCTCCCAAGTGGCTAGAGCTGAGCAGCCACCGACGATGCCCTCTTCCCTGGGCTGCGGCGAAAGCACGCTACGGTGCTACTTGCTTGTTGCAGGTTATACGGCAAACACCACACTGGTTTTGGTTTTGTTTTGGATCGTGGGTTGTGAGCTTTCAAATACCCTTGTTCTTCAGGGCAATTAAAAGTTAAAAAAAATATATCAAAAATTAAAAAGATACAAAAGGGTGTAGAGTGAAAAGTGTCCCTCCCGTCCCCTTCACTGGCCATCCATTTCCCTATCCCAGAGGCAGCGAATATGACAAATTTCTTTTGTATCGTTCTAGGATGATTTTATGCATATGCAAGTGAATATAGGTGTTCTTATGTAATTATATATAACAGGCACAAAACATGGAGTTGCACCTTCTTACATGTATGGTGGCATACAATCTACATCTGTTATGCGCTTGCATGTTGTACTTAGCGATGAGCTTTAGTAGCATTCTATAGCAGTACACAAAGTACTCCTCTTTGGTTTTTTTTAAATGCATAGTATTGTATAGTGTGCGTCTTCCATAAATCATTTATGGATCAGCTCCTTATTTTTTTTTAAATTAAAAAAAAATTTTATTCTTGAGAGAGAGAGAGTCAGAGCACGAGTGGGGTAGGAGCAGAGAGAGAGGGAGACACAGAATCTGAAGCAGGCTCCAGGCTCCAGGCTCCAGGCTCCAAGCTGTCAGCACAGAGCACGATGTGGTGCTTGAACTCACAAACCATGAGATCATGACCGGAGCCAAAGGTGGACGCTTAACTGACTGAGCCACGATCAGCTCCTTCTGATCAACATCTGGAACTTGCAGTCAGACTTGCAATACATGTTTGCAATACATAGGGCCAGTTCTTAGAAATGGAATAATTGAGTGAAATGTCTACACATTTTTATTTTTTATAGAGATTTTCAAATTGGAGACTACCAATTCACATATTTACCACCAATATACAAAAATGTTTATTTTCCCATACCCATGCTAACACAATGTGCTAAAAATCTGATGCATCTTTGCCAGTCTGGTGAAAAATGGGTAAAAAATGAGATCTCAGTGTACTTGTAATTAACATTTCTCTTTATTAGTGAAGTGGAGTATCTTACGTTTATGAGTCATTTGTGTTTCCTTTTCAGTGAATTGCTTCATATCGTATGCCCCTTTTTTGAGTTATCGGTGTGTTCTTTACTGGTTTGTCATTCCTACCAGTCTGAAACCAGAAGCTGGTGTCTTCCTTTGGGCGAGTGAGAGGCTGCAGTGTATGTGGAAAATTGCTTCTTGCGTGGTTGAGGGGAGGTCTGGGCACCGAAGGCCCTCGTAGGAGGTTGGGGACCCCAGCTTCTCTTGGTTCTGGAGCACCTTAGGCCCTCCAGCAACAGGAGTTTCTTGTTTATAATCTTTAGGGCAGAAAGTAGAATTACTTAGTTTATGGGTAAACATTAGGCTAGGAAAATCTTCTGTTGTTCGGGATGTTGAATGGTAATATATTGTGCGTGTGTTGACCTCTTGCCATTGCTAAATTGGCTAAATTCTCTTCCTCTGGCTGAAATAGAAAGGCTTGAGGGAAGAGAGGGAGGAGGAGGAAGAGGGTGGGAAAGAGTGTATGTGTGTTCGCCTTTCTGTATAACAGGAATAACTGGTTTGATAAATTTTATAGGAATGTAAGTGCCTTATTCTTGACATCTTGTTTTATCAGACACATTCCACATTTGATTTCAAACCCTAGCTGGAGATTTGCCATGTCCCAAGGGGTGAAAAAGTTTGATGTGTTCTACTTCACTGAGTCTCCCTAGGACCCCCTAGATACCCGATTAGTCACTATTATCACAAAGAGGTCCTGTTTTTCATCTCATCAAGCCTCCTTCCTTCTTATTTCCTTCACCCACTTCTAATTCTTTTTCAGATTTTCTAGGCCTTATTTTTTAAACCTTTAATTTCAATTGATACTGAAATTTACTTTTTTTAGCCTAAATTTTTTTTTAGCTGTCTCTTATTATATTCTTTAGGTGCTCGCCATCTACCTATGCTTCTTAACAATTAAAGTGATAGTAGTTGCTCGGTTTCTTTGCTGGGAGGCACTTCTACATGAAAAATGTTTTGTGTTACAAGATGAGAATAGTAAAGAGATACTGGATCATTGAAAGAGGTGATTCCAGGATATGAGAACAGGCATGTGACATTGAAACTGAAGGATGTTTATGGGAAAAGGAAAATTCAGTAAATACTAGGATTCATTGGGGTGCTGCCTTAAGGCCTTGCAGAAGCCGTGCTTGGAGACAGGGTGGACAGAGGGTAAAAATGATAGACCTGGTACCCATGAGAATTTTAGCTTCCATATAGTGCTCAACAGGTCAGCTAGACTAGATGAAAGTAAATGAGCACATTTTATTTGTGGGGTCAGCATTGCTTTTCCCCGCAGATATGGGCATCATGGTATCCAGAACTTTCCTGGTAGTAGCTAGGGCCCACATTGATTTGGTAGACAGGAGCACCTCTGATTTACCCTCTCAGATGTAAACACCCAATTGAACTCCTGGTCCCAGATAGTAGCTTTTAAAGCTGGAAAGGAGAGGGGTGTTTGTTTCTGGCATATTCTCCAGGACCCCTTCATCTCAGTTAGTATATACTAGGGTGTAAATATGGAAGGCTCATTTACAGTGGCACCATTTCCGCCCCTGGGCCCTTTGCTATTCCCCCAATCTCAGGTGAGCAGCTGGTGTCGTCCCCCTAGTTGCCTATCCCAATGAGTGTCTCTACCAAACCGAGTGTTTATTTGGTCCTGAAGACGTGCTGGCCCCTTCCCTTGGGTGTGTCATTCCAGTTCTCCCAACAGTCTTGCAAGGTAGACTACTTGCAAGATTATGTCCTGTACTCGTCCACTCAGTAATACTAAGTGGCTTATGTGGGTCAGGCACCATGCCAGGGGTACCCCGCAGACTACAAACATGGTCCCTGCTCTCAGGGGACTTGCAGTCAAGCAGGGCAGATGGATGTGAATCAAATGGTCCTGCCACTGCAGGTATAATGGGCATTGCCTAGAGGCAAGGGAGGACTTCCTGGCATGTGACGGAGAAATCCCACCTAGGGCTAGGAAGTGAGGGAAGGCTTCCCCAAAGAAGTGCTGCTTGAGCTGAGCTGTGAAGGGTGACAAGGAGGTAACCAGGCTAAGGGAGGATGGTGCCGGGAGGTGTGGAGAGGGGCTCCTGGCTGAGTGGGAAGCCTCTAGGCTAAGGTCGTGCGTTTCTTCCTTGTGGACAGCACAGTCTACTCTGGCTAGCTTAGGCAAATCGGGGTTTCTAATAAGGGAGTGGAAAGCCTACCAGATCTTTGGAAGGGCTGAAGATTCCGACTCTGTTCTGAGCATGCAGGAACAATTCCTCAAACTGCACAGCAGGACTGGATGGCTGGACGGCTGAGGGAGCTTTGCCTTTCTCACCGTCAGGAAGCTGCAGACCTGGGCAGTTGCTGCCATAGCTTTTAGCTGCAGCTCCACGCTGAGTCTGACCCAGGCCTGCCAAGTGAATGCTTTGTTCCCTGCCTGTTTGACCACGTGACTTGTTTTGAATTAGCCTTCCATGGGCATGTTTAGTGGAACCTAAGTCCCATCCGTAATTCTAACAGCAAAGGTATTTCGATAATGTACTTTTACCTAGCCAGCGTCTGCAGTGCATAGCTTTGCTAAGAGGAGATGGTGTGGGCATTGAGTGAGCCAGTCCACCGTGTATACAGCCCACCGAGGAGACACAGTCCAAGACCTGGAAGAAAGAAGGCCAGTGTGGCCAGAGCCTGGAGTGGGAGGGAGATGAGGCTGGTGGGTAGGCGGAGCCCTGTGAGCCATGCCACTATCTTTTAGGTGGGGAGCTGACGGTTCAGAAATTAAGTGGCCCACGTCTCATGGTGAGTAAGTGACCATCCCAGATTTAAGCCCAAGTCTTTCTTCCTCCAGAATCTGCACTCTTTTTGCACCTCTAATCTGTAGCCTCATTGTCTAAAGCAGTCCTTGAATTGAGCCCTAGATCTTGGGACATCTGTTTCCCATCTGACCTCAGACTGCCTTGAGTATTAAGGGAGGACATAGTGGAGGAGGTAGGTGTCCTTGACCTAACTGGCAAGGATGGGGCTGGGCACGTTAATGCACTGGTACTGAAGTCCGCAGCCTTGTCAAAGTGTCCTCCTACTGCTGATTTTTCACTTTCTGCTGGCCTTCTCCAGAGAGCAAAACCCCAAGGAAAAACGGCCTTCTGGAACAGCACATCTTGGCTCCTGATGGAAGAATTAGAGACCGTGATTATTCATAAGCATTTCTTAGGTTAATCAAAAATAGTGTTAGTGCCACATACTAAAATCACAGTGAAATAAATGTTTGAATACCTGTATTGTATGGCTATCTACAGGATTCTTTCCTGATGTGAAAACATTCCAGATGCTTATAGGCATGTCAGAAATAAGACGGTGCTCTCTCTGTATAATTAATAGCTTATGGGCCAAAATCTACAACTAAACTAGATAATGGGAGGGACATGTAGGTATAGGATATTCATATCCCATGCTCAGATCCTCAGTCTGCAGAATTGCTGCATTGATTTTTGGCATTGCAGTGAGCGTGTTCCCTTATTTTATTTTTTTCCTCATGGTGAGTATACTCTTTAATTCCCATCACCTATTTCACTCACACCTATACCCACCTTCTCTCTGGTAACCATCAGTTAGTTCTCTATAGTTAAGACTCTGTTTCTTGGTTTGTCTTTATTTTTGTTTTCCTTTGCTTGTTTGTTTTGTTTCTTAAATTCCACATGTGAGCACGCCTGGGTGGCTCTGTTGGTCAAATGTACAACTCTTGGTTTTAGCTCAGGTCATGATCTCACAGTTCTTGGGTTCGAGACCTGCATCGGGCTCTACGCTGTGTGGAGCCTGCTTGGGATTCTCTCTGTCCCTCCCCTGCTTGCACTCTCTTAAAATAAATAAACGTTAAAAAAAATCTAGAAATTCCACATATGAGTGAGATTACATGGTATTTGTTTTTCTCTGACTTAATTTGTTTTGCATTATACTCTTTAGCTCTATCCATGTTGTTGTAAATGGCAAGATTTCATTCCTTTAAAAAATTTTTTTTTATGGGGCGCCTGGGTGGCGCAGTCGGTTAAGCGTCCGACTTCAGCCAGGTCACGATCTCGCGGTCTGTGAGTTCGAGCCCCGCGTCAGGCTCTGGGCTGATGGCTCAGAGCCTGGAGCCTGTTTCCGATTCTGTGTCTCCCTCTCTCTCTGCCCCTCCCCCGTTCATTCTCTGTCTCTCTCTGTCCCCCCCAAAAAATAAATAAACGTTGAAAAAAAAAATTTTAAAAAAAAATTTTTTTTACATTTATTCATTTTTGAGAGAGTGCAAGCAGGAGAGGGGCAGAGAGAGAGGAAGACAGAGAATCTGAAGCAGGCTCCAGGCTCTCAGCTGTGAGCACAGAGCCCAATGCAGGGCTTGAACCCATGAACCATGAGATCATGACCTGAGCCGAAGTTGGACGCTTAACTGACTGAGCCGCACAGGTGCCCCTCATTCCTTTCTATGGCTGAGCAATATTCCATTGTTTGCATACACACATATGTACACACACACACACACACACACACACACACACACACACCACGTCTTTTCCCATTCACGTATTGACGGACACTCAGGCTGCTTTGATAATTTGGCTATTATCAGTAACACTGCAATAAACATAGGGATGCATGTATCATTTTAAATTAGTGTTTTTGTATTTTGGGGGGTAAATACCCAGTAGTGTGATTTCTTGGTTGTAGGGTAGTTCTATTTTTAATTTTTTTGAGGAACCTCCATACTGTTTTCCACAGCGACTGTGCTAGTTTGCATTCTCACCAACAGTGCAGGAGGGTTCCTTTTTTCTCCACATCCTCTCCAACTCTTGTTTTTTGTCTTCTTGATTTTAGTCATTCTGACAGGTGTGAGGTGATATCTCACTGTGGTTTTGATTTGTATTTCCCAGATGATGAGTGATGTTGAGCATCTTATCATGTGTCTGTTGGCCATCTGGATGTCTTCTTTGGAGAAATGTCTTTTCTATTCATGTCTTCTGCCCATTTTTTAATTGGGTTATTTGTTCTTTGGGTTTTGAGTTGTAGAAGTTCTTTATATATTTTGAACATTAACCCCTCATTGGATATATCATTTGCAAATATTTTCTCCCATTCTGTAGGTTGCCTTTTTGTTTTGTTGATGGTTTCCTTTGCTGTGCAGAAACTTTTTATTTTGATGTAGTCATGGTAGTTTACTTTTGCTTTTATTTCCCTTGCCTCAGGAGACCTGTCTAGAAAAATACTACTGTGGCTGCTGTCAGAGAAGTTACTGCCTGTGTTCTGTTCTAGGATTTTTGTGGTTTCAGGTCTCACGTTTTAAGTCTTGAATCCATTTTGAGTTTGTTTTTGTGTATGGTGAAAGAAAATGGTTGAGTTTCATTCTTTTGCATGTAGCTGTCTGGTTTTTTCAACACCATTTGTTGAGGAGACTGTCTGTCTTTTTCCCATTGTATATTCTTTCCTCCTTTGTAAAAGACTAATTGACCATCTAATTATGGGTTTATTTCTGGATTTTCTTTTCTATTCCATTGATCATTTGTCTATGTTTATGTTATTACCATACTGTTTTACTTATTCCTGCTTTGTAATATAACTTGAAGTCTGGAATTATGATACCTCCAGTTTTCTTTTTCGAGATTGCTTTGACTAGTCAGGGTCTTTGTGGCTCCATACAAATTTTAGGATTGTTTTTTTGTAGCTCTGCAGAAAATGCTGTTGGCATTTCGATAGGGATTGCATTAAATCTGTAGGTTGCTTTGGGTAGTAGACATTTTAGCAGTATTTGTTCTTCCCATGAGCATGGAATATTTTTCCATTTCTTTGCATCATCTTGAATTTCTTTTGTCAGTGTTTTATAGTTTTCAGAGTAGTGAGGTTGATTTTTAAAATGTTTATTATTTTTGAGAGAGAGTGAGTGAGTACTAGTCGGGGAGGGGCAGAGAGAGAGGGAGACAGGATCTGAAGCAGGCTCCACACTGACAGCAGGGAGCCTGATGTGGGGCTTGAACTCATGAACTGTGAGATCTTGACCTGAACTGAGGTTGGATGCTCAACTGATCGAGCCACCCAGCGCCCCCCGTAAGGGTGTTTCTTAAAAGGAAATGGTAATGTTACAGGATAGATGGATAAGACAGGGAGAGCCATAGGGCTTGCTGATTAAGAAAGAGTACAGACAACTCTGCTCATGTTCTGGCTTTACCATTTTAATATATATGTGTGATCTTGGTAAGTCACTTCCCTTCCCTAATCCTCAGTTTCCTGTTCTGCAATATGGAAATAACAGAATCCACTTCACAGGGTTTTGTGAAGATGAAAACAGGTCACATGTATTGGATGCTTATAATGCCTGGCACCTAATTAGCAAAGCACTATGTCTATGGTGATTACTTTTAAAATTTAGTTTATCTTAATAAGCAGCAACTCTGTGTTGCTCATTAGATTCAGATTCCTACACTTTAGCAATCAACCCCCTAAGCTGTTGAAATTAGATCCCTGAGTGAGTTTTGCATCTTTATGGATTTATTTCCATGAAGAAACTGATAAGGTTAAATTGCTCTGTTAGGATTTAATTTTAACTAACGTCTCTATAGGCAGAACCAGAAGTTATTTATTGCAACTTCCTGTGAATCTATAACTATCTCAAAAGAAAAAGAAAAAAAGAGAATTTTTTCCTTCTCATTTCATAGGTCAGGAAGAGGGCCCAGCCTTTACACTGTTAGGCGACATTATTTGGTAAATGCATATAAAGTTCGGCTCTCATCATCATAGGAGAGAGAGCTCAGGTTAACCTTTCTGTCTCTGAATTGGAATTGACCATTTGTCCAGTTACTTGTTCACTCATTGAATAGACATTTATTGAGCATAGGTACTTTTCTAGGTGCTGGCGATATAGCGGTGATCAGAATAGACCAATTTTCCCACCCTCATCGACCTTTTATTATAGTGAGAGTGGGGTGGGAGACAGAATATAAATAGGATTGTAGGGTATCATACAGGGGAACCGGTTCCATCTCCTTTACTTTGTTCCTCATTTAATAGTTTTCCCACAGCTTTACCCTACCTCTCTCTTCTTTTTACTCTGTACATCTTCCCTGGGAGCCTCCTTCAAACCCACAAAAGATAAATTCCTGTTAACCAGACATAGAAAGATGGCTGCATCCACACTCTTGCTGTCCCTATAGGTCATCTACGGGGACAAGTCATAAAGTTGTGTGGGCTCAGAATTGTCTCCTGTCTTTAGGTGGTCAGATTACAAAACAAAGCCTCATCCTTCCATTGTCACTGCAGGAATGACTGTGCCACTGAGATGGGGCAGGCCTGCCTTTTCTCTGGGCCTTGCTTGAAGGATAGTTCGACTAACAGCTGCTATGCAAATATGCCCCACATTTTAATGATTTCAGTGCGTCGGTGTATTTCTCACTCCTCTAACAGATTGGTAGGCAGCTTTCTTCCCCATGGTGATTCAGGCAGCAGTGCTCCTTCTGTCCTTTCTCTGTGCCATCCCCCATGCAGCGGCCCTTGTGGACTAGCATAGAGTGCCACAGGGTGCTAACCGTATGTGGAAATGGCGCAGGTCACTGGTGCTCACATTGCATTGGCTAGAACTCAGTCATGTGGCTGCAGCTCACTGCAGGGGGTGTGGTAGAACATGTCATTGTGGGGTGGGCAACCACAGCCACTCACTGATACTTCTGTACCAGGCCTCGTGTGGTGTAAATGATCGGAGGACAGCTGCCATGATCCCACCTATCAACGTGGCTGTCATTTGCCTCTATGACTCTTCTTTTACCTCAGCCCCATGGCTGATCAGTGGCCGTGATCTTTCCTTAGGCAGATCAGTATTCACTCGGGCTATCGTCTGGTCTCACCAGCCTGTTAGCCATTGTTTCTCGTTAGGGGTGATTGAGTGATTGAGTCTTCTCACATCTTTGCTCATGAAATCGTGTGTTGATCAGTGGTTGCACTATGGCCATCTTCTTTCCAAAATATTGTCAGTAGGTGAGGTGTTCTCACATATTCACTGTGGGCTTTGTATGAGCTTTTGCTACTCCAGATGGTTTGTTTACCGAGGTACCAGAAGGACACTGGCATGAGATCATTGCATCCTCAGGTGAAAAATGGCTGGACTCTTGGGCAGCACTTACAGGATGCCTCCAGGGTGAGATTATATTCTAAACAGAAATGTTCTGTGGTTGAAACAATATACACGCCCTTTGTAAATTCTCCCTGTAATGCCTCCTTGCAATTCATGTTATTCAACTGTGCTTGATTTTTAAGATACTTCAGGGGTAAATGTCACCTTTTGGGATTTTATTAATAGTATTACTTTTTAATGAGTCTTTTGAAGTCTCTTTCATTATAAACAGCCTGTTTTCCCCGGAGATAATAACTTGTAGTGCCAAATATTTGCATTTCACTTGAAACGAAACTAAGGGTTTGAATGTTTTAAATACAAGCAAATCTAATTCTCCTGTGTCTAGAGAAACTGCATAATGGACCATATGTATGTGGCTTAAGCAGACAGATGTGGAAGGTTTCTCTCTCCTTTTATTTTTTCTTAAAAACACTGGCAGAGCTCAAAATTGGCACCAACTCGCAAATATCTCCACCCAGCCAACAGAACCGCTGGAGTTGAACTGGGAGAGGCCTCCTAGGGTGCGTGCATGAGTGGAGCTTTGCCTGGTTCTGGCTTCTGCTTGGGAGCCCGAGGCTCCGTAGCTTATCCACCCCCATTTCTCCATGCTTCCAGCCTTTGCAGTTCAACATTCTCTCTTAGGTGGCTGACTTCTCAGACCTTTGTCAAGTTGTGCCCATTGTTTCACTTGACTTGTGGGTTCGTTTGGAGATGTTGCGTGCAGATATCTGGGTCCTGCAGCAAGATGGCCCTCGAGCCGCTGACAGAGGGGTCCTTAGCTGCCATCTCACTGCTGGAGTGGGCCTTCCTCTGGTCATGGCCATATGGCTTTTTCCTCCCTGACTCCTCTCATCCTCTCCCTAACTCTGGCCCATCTTGACCTCTGGCCAGGGTTGCTCATGTGGCCTTAACTTGTCTTCCTGCCTTTAGTGTTTCCCCTTCCATTCTCCTCACTGAAGTGATCTTTCTGTAACTGACATCTGATTATTTCATTGTCCTGTTTAATACTTATCTGTGGCTTCCTATTGCCTTCTAGATACAGTCTGTACCTCTCAACCTGGGCCTTGCTTGCTGTCTGGAGCACCTTGAGGCAACTCCACTAACATCCGCTTTGTACCAGCAATCTTTTCTCTCTACATGTAGCCCACTGAGCTAATTTCAGAAGATGGCCATCTTCTCTCATTTTTTTGGAGTTTTGACAAATGCTATTCCTTTTGTTTGTCTTGCCCTGCTTGTTCTATGGCCTGGCTTCTCAAACTTGAGTGTGCTTCATATCATCTAGAGGGCTTGTTACACCACAGATTCCTGGGTCCTACTCTGGAACTTTATGATTCACCAGATGTAGGGTAGAGCCCAAGGTTCTCTGTTTCTAGTAAGTCCTCAGGTGATGTTGATGTGGGTGGTCTGGAGACTGTACTTTGAGTAGAAAAGTTCTAGACTACCCTTCACTGTTTTTGAGATTGCCTGTTTGTCTTTCTACCTGGTTAAACTCTAGCCTTCCTTGAAAAAAAAAGAATCTGTTGGCCCAACAGGGTAGCCAGAATCTCTAGTGTCTGAAATATACTTAATGATTAGCAGGTATCTGTTGAATGAATGAATGAGTAGATCACCTCCTGCAGCAAAGTTCAAATCATTTTGCTTCTTGTAGATCAGCTTTCTTTTAGACTGTTTCAGCCTAAGAATATGTGGAATGTCATCTACCCCTTCCATATACCTTCACCTGTCCCTGAAACACTTACTTAATGGATATGGAACGTGAGAACTCCCCGTAGAGATCAGAGACCAGAGACCATGGACGAACTACGGGAAGATAGACATGGACTTCTTTTGATAGATCTGAAACTTTAAGTATGAAATAGACTCCTAGGTTTTCTTTCATTAAGCACAGCACAGAGTAGTATTTCTGCACCTCTTTTAATATAAGACATACACCTGAACTTACTAGAGTGCATCAGTCAGTGGATCTCACACTGCTCTTTGGTATCTGTGATGTACCTGCTAATGACTGTACATAGAATAAAGGAGTACATGATACGGTTGTGGTCCTCCAGGTTGAAACCCGAGTGATGATATTCAAGAGCACTTGAAATGTTCACACTGTGTGGCACTTACAAGAATTCATATTTTTAAAGATGGCTAATTACTTGGTTTATTAAATCAGTTAAAACCATGCAGTGGGAAGCAAGGGGAAAGAGAATGGGGGTAGGTGAACACATTTAGTGCAAGCCAGGAGGAGGGCCACACTGTGTTCTGCACGGGTTATACAGTGTTCATATGCCCTCTCTCTTTGTTGTGAGGCCTTCTTGGTTTGAGGGAGCAGGAACTCTCCTTGCCAGCTTAAGTCTTCTTGAAATGGAGGAGGGTTGGAGTTCTCACGAATCTAAGAAATGAGAGACAGGGAGTGGCCCACTGGTCCAGAGGAGTGAGAGTTCTCGGTTATTTGTGCTTGTTTTGCCATTAACAGGACTTGCCCTAGTCTCCTTGAGTTTTCTTCACTATCCGCTTATCTTTTGGCTGCCAACCGCCATCCTCACCTCCTTTTCTTTTTCGTACTTCTCTACCTCACGGGTTCTGCTTCTGCTGGTTCTGGCTGTCACTGTGCCTCATGGCCTCTCTGTATCTGCTCAGGGTCTGCTTTCTGTGCTTGTTGATCTTCATATTTCTTATCCACACCCCCAGTAATGAGCATACGGCTGAAGTTTTCCTTGCTAGAGTAGAGCTTTCTATGCAACAGCATCCGAGAGGCCAGAAACTGTGTGCCCACCCCTGCTTCCTTGGACTCAGTTGGGCAAGAGCAGGTGTGAGCTGGGTGTCATGGTACACACATAACTGCCAGGCCCGCCTTTGTGTCAGAGCTGGGGGATGGGCAGTGCCGTCTGCAGTAGCTGTGGGCCTGGCAGGTACATTGGCGGGCCCTTGGGGGCACTGGGACTTGAGTAATAGGCTCAGAGGCTGGGGATAATAGGCTGAGATCAGAAAAAGGATGGGCTGGGAAGAAGGTACACATCTGACCTACGAAGAGTGAGCAGATGCCTGCTGAGAGTGAGCAAGGAGGAGGAGGAATTGTAAGGACCCTGAAGGCTGCGTGGAGGAGGTACATTTTTTAAATTAGGCAACAAGTCGTCTCTGTATGCTTTTGAGCAGAGGAATCATCACTTCTCCTGTCTGTTCCTGCTTCCTGCTGGCAGAATAGACTTGACACCTGCTAAGAGGCTACTGATGCCAGTCAGGAGTGAGATAATGTGGGAGAGGAAATAGAGTGAGCAGGTGGTCCTGGGATTGGAGAAAGAACAAACGTGGGCTCACATAACAACAACTGGATACGGCAGCTTCAGTTCCAGGCGGAAAGGAGTGTATGGTAGGGAAATAGTAGCTTCTGTGTCAGAATCAAGGAATGCAGCGGCCAACACCCAGCACAGAGATTTCTGTGCCTTCCTTTGCAGGGTGGCAGTGGGTAGAGCTCTCCAACCGTGTCCTGCCGGGTTCGTGAACCATCTCTGTCCGCTTAATTGTTCACTCGTAAACATCTGTTCTTGTGTCCGGTCCGTGCCCAGCTTTTTAGATAGATACCTTTACTCCAGCTGTTTCTTTCAGTGCTACCCAGAAGGGCAGCATTCCCGGGAGCTCTACACATTGTAATTTGGCCAGGAACCCAATCCGTTGCATGCCAACGCCCTCTACCTTGGGTTTTGCCCCTGGAACCTGGTCATATGGGCATGTTCAGAGAGTGCTAGTGTGGAGCACTTGAATTTGGTGGGAGTGTTTTGGAAAATTGTGTGGTCCACTGGGTGCTTAGACTGAATTGTGGCCTTTCTTGCTTTATTTGTATTATTACCAGGATGTTAGGGGTTTCTGAAAACAATTTGGAAGCAGCCCAATTTAGAAAAGTCCTGATACGGAGTAGGCTGATTTTGAACAATAGATAAAGTGGAGGGCAGTTACTTGCTGACTGCAGTAATGCATTGATGCTGATGGAAAATAATGAAGGATATGCGCTCATCCCTTGAGTTCTTTGAGTCTTCATTCCTTCATCTGGCAAAAGGATAATAATACCTGCTATGTCTACCTTTCAGAGGTTTTGAGATGCTCAGATGAGATAGGTGTGTATAGTCCTTGGTAAATTTGAAAGCATTCTATGAATTTAAGGTATTAACTAATGATCAGTGGCTTCGGGGGGCATTTAAAAATGGTTTGATTTACATTTAGTGGAAGTTCACCTGTTAAATGAAAACTTTAAAGATGACATCTCAAGGTTATATCACAGCTCAACATTTTATAATCTCATTTCCTCTCTGAGAGGCCCCAGAGGAGAGGAGAGCTGGGTGTCCCTGGGAAGAATTACTTGCTGGGGTGGGGGGGGGGGTGTGTGTTGGGGTGGGAGGAAGGGTGCAGAGATGGTTGGATGTCTTTTCTAGGGATAGTGAGTAGAATGCTCTCCTAATGATTAATTTCTTGATAGTGTGTTCAGAAGCAGGCGGCTTTATTAGCAGTAATATCTCTTCTTTCCTAGTCTGCTTTTGTCCTTAAGGCTCACGTTGCTTGTGTTCACCTCTTGGTTCCATGGAGGTGGCCCTTGGCAAGTAGCTCTTTAGCCTTAGGGTGGATGGGAGGGATGGAACCACTTGTGCTTCTTTCCTCATTGCCTCTTATAGTCTTGTGTTCTCCTGAACTACTTTTCCGGTTGTCTGTATCCTTAAATCCTCAAATTTGCCTTGCATGCCCCCTAGTGGCAGGTCGGATGCACCCCGGTTGTGTCATCCTGTTTGCTGTGGTCAGGAGCGGTTGTTCTCTACCTAGTTCTGTTTCGGAGCATTATTCCCAGCTCACAAATGCAGAACGAGAGGTTCTGTGATCCTCACTTGCCACTCGAGTAGGACTTGCGGAGGTGGCATGGGAATTGGAACTTTGGATTCCCAGATTTATACACCGGGAATGCCTCAGAAAAAAGATGACGTGGTTATAGCTTTTGTAGATTTTTAAAAATGGTTTAAAAGGAATCTAGATTATTTTTGCTGTCTACTCAGCTAATCTGAAAGGGTAAAAATGTGGTGAATATTTGAAGGTAAGAATGATCATCCTTTTGGGGCACCTGGGTGGCTCGTCGGTTAAGCGTCAGACTTCATTCGGCTCAGGTCATGATCTCACAGCTCGTGGGTTCGAGTCCCACATCGGGCTCTGTGCTGACAGCTCAGAGCCTGGAGCCTGCTTCAGATCCTGTGTCTCTCTCTCTGCTCCTCCCCCACTCACACTCTGTCTCTCGCCGTCAAAAAATAAATAAAACATTAAAAAAAATTAAAAAGAAAAGAATGATCGTCCTTTTTACTCTCTCTTCATCACATTGGAAAAACTTTTGTCCCTCACCAAGTACTCAGTATTTCATGCTCAGTCCTGTTAACAACTTTGAGGTATACAAAGAAACGTATAAAGCATGCTGTCTGCCCCTCAGAAGTTTATGTTCTCATTACGTCCTAGTTACAAGGTGTTTATTCTCCTGAGGAAAAAAAAAGTATAATGCGTAACTTTTACTGACGTTTAATATTTCTACTTCATCTCGCTAAAGACAAATTCTCTGAGCATTTGCATATTTATTTTTTATAAAGTCCTTTTCCGTGGAGAGAGAACCGCAGGATAACAACAGTAATTACCCAGATGAACCCTGGAGGATAACAGAAGAACAGCGCGAGTACTATGTCAATCAGTTCCGATCCCTTCAGCCTGACCCGAGCTCCTTCATTTCAGGTAATGGAGTCTGATGGGTGAAGACCTGGGTCCCAGATCATTGTCTCACACACATAACAGTACACATCTTGAGAAAGAGTCCACACAAAACGAATGTGACAGCCTTTTGTGATTCCAGTTTGTTTTCCTCTAAGATTGAATTTCCTATCAACTATAAGCCATGCAGAAAAATACTTGGCAATGACACTTAGAAAATTACATTTCTGTTTCGAAGAGGTTAAATGGAATTTGGGGGAACCTGGTCTAGACCTGTGCCTTATTAGCTGGGGCACTTCTTGAAATGATAGACTGTGGCACCAACGTGACACGTTTAATTGCTTCTTCATATTAGAGCCAAGATGTAGCATGGCCTTCTAAAGAGTTAGCGTCACAAGTCTCTTTATGTCATGTACGCTTTAGAAGTCCAAATTCATGCTTGTTTCCTTTGGCTCAAGTCTTTTTCCTCGGGATTTTCTGAGAGAAATTAAAATACAGGAGGAAAATTGGCCAGCAGTTTTATGTCCACATGTCTGTTCTTCTGGGTTGTCTTCAAAATATGTATTCCCATTGATTTCTCCTGTAAAATTCAAACTGAGACAAATTGGTTTAATTCCTGTGTGCCTATGTTTTACTGGGCTGAAGACTAAACAAACAGTGAAATAGTAGAGCCTGGAAGAAAAATTCATAAAACTTTTTTTTTATAGTTCAATTTTGAAGAATAACAGTATGCCCTCCATAATTGTAACCTGACATACTGAATGTGGACTAAGACTAATTTTCTCTCGAGAAATAAGGTGTGTAATTGAAATATACGTGTACAAATTCAGACATCATTTCTGATTGGTTGGTAAAAGCTTTATTGAAAGCACAATATTGTAGATAGAGCAAATTAATGTTGACAACATGGCTTAAAAAAAAATAAGCAGAAACCCACATTGACCATTTGCTGACCTTACCCGCTGCTTAAGTGACTTTCTTCACAGTGTATGCAAATAATTAGACAAATACAGATGGTAGCTCTTAGGAGTGTTTTTATTTTCTTTTAACCTTTTTATTTTGCAGAATTTCAAGTATGGATACAGCTAGAGTGGCTAGTATAACGAATCCCTATGTACCTATTACACAGCACCAGTGATTTTGTTTTGTCTATATATACTCTGTCAGCGCAGATGAGTTTGAAGCCATTACCAGATCGTTTCATTTGAAAATGTTTCAGGATGTATCTTGAATGATAAGAAAGACCTCTTTTAAAAACATAACTGCAATTCATGGGCACACATTAAAAAAAATGCGAAACATGTTTCCTTAATGTCCCCAAGTCTTTGTTTCCCTGGTTGTTTCACCAGTGCCTTAAAAATAGTTGAATTTGTTCGAGGTCAGAGGGGTTCATATATTGCAGCTAGGTGATGCCTCTTTTAAAAATCAACTTTATTGAGATTAGCATACCATAAAATTCACTCCTGTAAAGTGTACAGTTCAGTGGTTTTAGTGTTTACAGAATATATTCACAATCTAAATTTAGAACGCTTTCATTACTTCCCAACAAACCACCTGCTTATTAGCAATTATTCCCCACTCCTTCTCTCCCTCCCAGCCCTCCATAATGACTAAACTACTTTTTCTCTCTATAGTTTTGCCTATTTTGGGCTTTTCCTATAAATGAAATCGTATAATGTGTGGTCTTTTGTGTATGACTTCTTTCACTTAGCATAATATTTTTAAGGTTTATCCGGGTTGTACTGTGTGCTAGAACTTCATTGAACTTCACTGCTGTTTATGGCTGAATAATTTCCCCTGTGTAGATAGACTACATTTTATTTATTCATCAGTTGACGGGCATTTGATTTGGGTTGTTTCCACTTCTTGGCGATTAAGAATAATGCTGCTGTGAACATTCGTGTGCACTTTTTTGGTGTGTGGATGTATGTTTTGATTTCTCTTAAATGTATAGCCTGGGGTGGAATTGCTGGACCATATGGTAACTCTGTGTTTAATCATCGGAAGACCAGTCAGACTGTGCTGCATGGTGCCTGCATCGTTTTGCGTTGCCACCAGCAGCATGTGAGGGTTCCGGTTACTCCACATCCTCACCGACACTTATTGTTTGTCTTTTGATTACAGCCATCCTAGTCATGCCAGATGGGCTGAGACTCCAAGAGGGAGGGCCTCAGGCCCCTTGCCATGAGGGTCTCTTGGCTTTGGGCGAGAAAGAGTTCAGGAGCGGGCTGTTTAGAGAAAGAGACACAAATTTATTAAGTATAGAAGTAAGAAAGGAGCTACTTCACAGACAAAATAGCTGTCTCTTCTCTCAGGTGAGGAAGAGGACTCTCCCCCCCCCCCCCCCCCCCCCCCCCGCCTTTGCATCTAAGAAAGTGTTTTATGTGTTTTTAAATTAGTTGACTATATAAGAAGGGGCTTACTCTTTAGCTTTGGGTTTATCATTTACACTGAGTGGTTAGTTTTTCCATTGTCTTACGGTTGTGAAATTACCCACAGGGAGCAATTTTAGGAATGTCTGGCCTTTGTGGCTTTTACTGCCAGAGGGAAGAGGGTCTTATGGTCTCCCACACGAGTCAGATCTTGTGACTCTCTTTATTACCTGCTGACTTTTAGGTTAAGGGTCAGCCTAAAACCACAATGGCTTTGCTTTGGTCAACTTGTCTTCCTCCCTCCTGTCTCACTAGTGGATGTGAAGTAGTATCTCTTTGTGGTTATGATTAGTATTTCCCAGATGAATAGTGACATTGAACATCTTTTCATGTTCTTATTGGCCCTTTGTAGATCTTGTTTGGGGGAAATGTCTATTCACATCCTTTGCCATTTTAAATAAATACTGAACGGTAAGAGTTCCTCCGTATAGGTATACCTCGGAAATATTGAGGGTTTGGTTCCAGACCACTGCCGTAAAGTGGATATTGCAATAAAGCAAGTCAAATAAATTTTTTGGTTTCCCAGTGCATATAAAAGTTATATTTACGCTATACTGTAGTCTGTTAAGTGTGCAATAGCATGTTATCTAAAAAAAAACCAATATACATATTTTAATTAAAAATAATTTATTGCTGTAATATGCTAACCATCTTGTGAGCTTTCTGTGAGTTGTAATCACTGATCACAGATCACCATAACAAATATAATAATGCAAAAATTTGAAATATTGCAAGAATTACCAAAATGTGATACAGACCCGAAGCGAGCAAAGGCTTTTGGAAAAATGGTACCAATAGACTTGCTCAACACAAGGATGCCATAAACCTTCAATTTGTGAAAAATGCAGTATTTGCCAAGTGCAGTAAAATGAAGCATAATAAAATGGGGTATGCCTGTATTCTCGATACATGTTCCTTATCAGACTTGATTTGGAAATATTTTTTCCCAATCAATGGCTTGGCTTTTTATTTTCCTAGTGGTGTCTTTTGAAGCACATACGTTTTTAATTCTGTTGATGTCCAGCTTATCTATTTTTTGTTGTTGTTGATTGTGCTTTTGGTGCCATAACTAAGAGATCATTGCCTAATCCAAGGTCATGAAAATTTATATTTCTTCTAAGGTGTATTGTTAGGGTTTTATCTCATATTAGAGAGTTTATATATCTCTGTTATATTAGAGTTTTATCTCTTATCTTTAGGTCTTTGATCCATTTTGAGTTAGTTTTTGTGTTTTTGTGTATCATATGAGGTAGGTATTCAAATTTCAATTCAATTCAAATTCTTTTGCATGTTGATATCCAGTTGTCCCGGCACCATTTTTTTTTGGGGGGGGGGGTTGGAAGATTCTTTCCATGATTTAATTATTTTAGCATCCTAGTCAAAATTTAGTTTACCATGAATGTGAGGGTTTGTTTCTGGATGTTAATATTTTTCCACTGATTTCCACTGTCTAGTCTAAAGCCAATACCACACTGTCTTGAGTATTGTAGTAGGTTTGGAAATTAGGAAGTGGGAGTTCTCCAACTTTGTTCTTTTCAGTTTTAATTGTTAAAAAAAAATACTTTTTAATGTTTATTTTTGAGAGAGAGAGAGAGAGAGAGAGAGAGAGTGCAAGCAGGGGAGGGGCAGAGAGAGAGGGAGACACAGAATCTGAAATAGGCTCCAGGCTCTGAGCTGTCAGCACAGAGCCCGCCACGGGGCTCCAACTCAGGAGCCACGAGATCATGACCTGAGCTGAAGTTGGATGCTTAACCAACTGAGCCACCCAGATGCCCCCAGTTTTAATTGTTTTGATTTCAGTTTTTAGGGATTGTGCTTTTTGAAATTTAGTTTTATACTTACATAAAATTTTTACACAGTTCTGAATTTGAATCTACAAAAATGATGAACAAAGTCTAGCTTCTGTTCCTATCCTCTCTCTTCCTTTCTTGCTCCCTTTTTAATGGTTTTATCTGTTTTTAAGAGTAAAAGCAAATTCATATATGTATGTGTATGTGTATATTCTTATCTCTCATCTTTTGTTAGATAAATGATAGCATAGTATTTGTACTTCTCTCCACCTTGCTTGTTCCACTTAACCCTATGTCCTGCTGATTATTCCATAGTTGCATGTAGAGATATTTCCCATCACCTTTTATAGTCGTGTACTATTAGATTGTGTGATATGCAATCATTTATTTAACTGGTCCTCTTTTGGGATTATTTGTAGTCTTTTGCTATGATACATATTTCCATTGTGAATAGCCCTCTGCACATGTCTTTCTTCATTTTTGTTATTTTTGTCAGTGTATCTTTGGATAGTGTGATTTTACTAGACATTGGAAAACACTCCTTCATTAGGCTTGTGCCATGTTGTCATTGCACCAGCATCGTAAAAGATGCTCGTTTTCCCACAGTCTTGTTATCACAACATGTTTACCTACTTTTGTATTTTCCCTCCATTTGATAGACAAGAAATCCTGTGTTTGGTTCAAATTTATAGAACTCTTATGAAGAATATATTTTTAAAAATATGGTTAAGAGTCAATTGGGATGCTTGGCTGGCTTAGTTGGTAGAGTGTGTGACTTGATCTTGGGGCCGTGAGTTCAAGCCCCATCTTGGGGTAGAGTTTACTTTAAAAAAAAAAAAAAAAGAGCCAATTAGATTCTATGTCTGTGAACTTTCATAGCTCTACCTGTTTTTACATTGTGTTATTGGTCTTTATTTTTTAAAGGTCTATATCTATTCAGTATGTTAACATTTTATCACTGATATATCAATGCTATATATAGCTCTGTGTGTGTGTGTGTGTGTGTGTGTGTGTGTGTGTGTGTTTTAACTGGGTTTAGAGACTCCTTGCAGTAAAAAGTCTGAATCCACATTTTGATGTTTGGTTGCTGACAGCTTTTTAAAGACTCACCTCTCTCTCTTTTGCGCCGTATCAGGCTTCACAGCAGGTCTCAAAATGGCTGGAAAGGGCAAGGAAAGGAAGCTGGCTTGGGGTTTCTAAGTTGGCTGGGAGTGGGGCTGGGGTGAGGGTTCTGGTTCACTGATGGAACTTCTCTTAGCACCAAAAGAAGGGAGCACGTGGGCTCTCATCAGTTTCCTCCTCTGGCAGGCGGCAGCCAGGGTACAACTGAACTTGTTAGCTGTCAGCTTCCCGGTGGGCCCTACCTAATCTCTTCGGGACACCATGGCAGAACACCCTCTGTACTGTCTGAAGACCAGGCCAAGTCTCTTGTTTGGGTTTGGACCTAGTGTGATTTGAAGAAAGGATATTAAGGGGGAAAAAGAAGAATGAGTTGAGGGGAGAATGTCTTTATATCTATAAAATAGCTGGTAAATAGGCTTTCAAGACATTTCTTGCAAATGTTTGACACAAGGTGGCTACGTCGATGGCCAACAATCCTATGTTAGCATTATTTCCAGGATGCTTTTGGGGAGAAAGTTCATTGGTTAGTAGGGCACTTTGCCTTTGATCCATAATAATCTATCAAAGGAAAATAAGTCTGCTTTAGGATACATTATAATCCATTGTTTTAAGGCCAATTAGAAGCCTTGAGATTGCCAAGGACTTTTGACTTTATCAGCTTAGAGCTTGAGGCTTTGATTTAACTGTTCTTTGTGTTAGAATCGAGGCCTTTGAATTTTGAAACTGGTCTGAGAGCTGAAACCATAAAAATTTCTGTCTCAATAAGGGTGGGTCTAGCCATAAAAATTTCTGTCTCAATAAGGATGCGTCTAACATTAGGTGCAGTTGGGACCTGGAGCAGTGTAACATGTAAAATGGAATTACCCGATTTCAACTGATACTGGTAAATTTGTGATGAATAAAGAAAGTAGCAAGAGGTTCCTGGAAGTTTCTCAAAGAGCCACGAAGAGATCTTAAATCTCACCAAAGTCTTTACCAAAATGTCTGTTTTATCTTTGTGTGATGAGATTAATGGTGTTAATTTTCTTCTTTTTGCTCTGTTTTATTTTTTTTAAGTTTATTTATTTTGAGAGGGAGGGTGGAGGGGGGAGAAAGAGAAGAGGAGAGGAGAGGAGAGGAAAGAGAGAGAAAGTATCCCAAGCAGGCTTTGCGCTGTCAGTGCAGAGACCGACACAGGGCTCCATCTCATGAACTGTGAGATTCTGACCTGAGCTGAAATCGAGAGCCGGACACTTAACAAACTGAGCGACCAGGGCGCCCCTAATTTATATGTTCTTTTAAAAGCTGTTAATATGTTGTTTTTAGTCATATGATTTATAGTTGCTTTGATGAATAAGTGTTATGTTTGTTGTTATATGGTAGGAATTGCTGAAAGAAACAATGGTGATTCATTTACATGTAACTATAAAAGCTGCTCTAGATGAGTAATTAATGATTTATTTAAACAGTGGCTTTCTTGGCAGGTTCTGTGGCCAAGAACTTCTTCACCAAATCAAAGCTTTCCATTCCAGAACTCTCCTACATATGGTAAGTACAATTAATGCCATATAGTATTATACTGTCATTACATACCCATCCCTTAGTTTCTACTTTTGCATTTGGAAAGTCTTATCTTTTGAATGTTTTTTGTTTTTTATTTTTATGTATTTATTTTTTAAATGAATTTATTTTATTAAAAAAAAATTTGTTTTAACGTTTATTTATTTTTGAGACAGAGAGAGACAGAGCATGAACGGGGGAGGGGCAGAGAGAGAGGGAGACAGAATCCGAAGCAGGCTCCAGGCTCCAGGCTCCGAGCTGTCAGCCCAGAGCTCGACGCGGGGCTCGAACTCACGGACCGCGAGATCGTGACCTGAGCCGAAGTCGGACGCTCAACCGACTGAGCCACCCAGGCGCCCCTAAATGAATTTATTTTAAAGAGCATCTTCCCTTGGGGTGTTTCACCAATTCCCATTCCTATTTATTTACTTATTTATTTATTTATTTTAATTTACATCCAAGTTAGTTAGCACATAGTGCAGTAATAATTTCAGGAGTAGAACCCAGTGATTCATCCCCTATGCATAACACCCACTGCTCATCCCAACAGGTACCCTCCCTAATGCCTCTTGTCCATTTAGCCCATCTCCCCATCCAGAACCCTTCCAGCAACCCTCAGTTCTCTGTATTTTAGAGTCTCTTCTGTTTTGTCCCCCTCCCTGTTTTTATATTTTTGCTTCCTTTTCCTTATGTGCATCTGTTTTGTAACTTAAATTCCACATATGAGTGAAGTCATAGGATATTTGTCTTTCTCTGACTAGTTTCACTTAGCATAACACACTCTAATTCCATCCACGTTATTGCAAATGGCAAGATTTCATTCTTTTCGATTGCCGAGTAATATTCCATCATTTATATACCACGTCTTCTTTATCCTTGCATGTTTTTTTTCAACAGACTTAGAGAGTGAATGGAACTTAAGATTTTTGTTGCTGTGAAGATTAACTTGTATGAGAAGCATAATGATCAGTGTCTGGCACATAGTCTGCATTGTAACTATTAGCTGTTATTTAAAAACGAATTTCCCAATTATTATCCTCCTCTAGATGCCTTTCCTGTCTAAACAATTGTGTGGGCCCATGAGCATTTCCGTCTCGTGAATTGTATTTCTGGATGTTTCTGTTCAATATGATGCAAGTAACCAGAGGATCTCGAAAAGCTATTCTTAATGATATCTTATGAGGCCAGGTGAACAGAAGGCCCACAAATGTTTTGGAATTAAGTCAAATTTGGCTCTTCTAGCTGCCTCCGAGCTTCACAAATTTGGCTGGTGTGTATCAGCTGGGCCCCCATTCAGATGTGTGGCTGTGGTGTGCCCTGCACCTTGCTGCCACGCAGGCCGCGGCCGGGCTCCAGAAGGGCCGTGTGGGGACGGTCCAGATGGCCGGTTTGCGTGGACGAAAACGCTTGCTGCCTGTCTAAACTCCCAGCTGTGTGTGGGCTCTTCTTCCTCAAGCCTGGGTGGGAGACCGTGCTGCTGTAGATATATAATTAAAACACTGGAATATTTATGTAAGACTTTTTTCATGAGGATTTATAGAAATCGTGGTAGGACTTAAAATTGCCTGTCGTGTTTTGTGCGTTTTATTGGAAAACTATTGCAATAACATTTGTGCATGCCAATGTATCTGGGATCCTGAGCTGGATTTAGGTTCTTCAGCGGTATATTCTAGCATAATTTTTCTTTTTTACGACAAGCCTTATATTAGATTTTAAAGCTAGGGGAAAAAAAGAAATTATCATTTTGAAAAGAATACACTCTGTTTTTGGCAGAATTCCCAGTTTTAACATTATTGGCATGAGGCCTCCTATCTTTTTGTTGAGACATATCTGCAAAAGCTGAATGGTATTCTCTCCACCCAGCGTTTGAAACAGTTCCCTGACTTCTCACCCGGGGCAGGGGGTGGGGTGGGGGGCTGCTCCTTCAGGGCTGGCTCATTCTAAATATTTGAGGGGAGGAGGCTGTGAATGGTCCAAAGGAAAGTTAGGGAGCTTACCTTCTGTACTTCTTTGGAATAGTGACACCTTATATCCTATCTCTTTACTTGTCCCAGCACAAATATGGCATCTCTGTACATCTACGAGACTAGTTGAGCTTATGGTGTCTTACTTTGGCAAATGGGTTTGTTTTGGGCTGAGTAAATAGGTCTGTGCCTTTCAGTGGGAAACAATGACTGAAGCAAAGATAAGCCTTTTCAAGACTCTTCCTTTCTGCCTTGCTGTCTTATCTGCTTCCAGCCTTCCCAAGTTGCTAGTTTTATCTGAAAACCTAATTTAACCAGTGTTTATTGAACTTACTTGTATTTTCCCAGGAGGGAATTCTCAAGCAAATTTTTTGGTACAACATTTATGTGACTTAAAAACTTTAAGGTTTCTTCTTAAAGCTGGAAACCCAAGTGCTTATTTGTGGGCCTGGGTACGTGTATAACGTCTGGGACAACGACACAGGCCGAGGTCAGCCCTTCCTTCGACTACTGTGGGCACCGGGTCTGGAGCTCTTCATGCCGCCCGGTTATCGAACGACTCTCAACCAACTGGCCTTATTTTCCTTTTCCTGCTCTAGTGTCTTGTCTCATGTGCTCGGTGTTGTAAAACAGACCTCCCGCAGAACCCAAGGAGTGTAAAGTCTTGTTTACAAAGGGCCACTGGTGCCAGTGCTCTTGATCAGCATTTGTCTTCCAAGTGCCCCCTGAGATTTCATAGGAGTTTGGGGACTTTGCAGGGCCACCCCCAGCGACCTTGGGAGTTGTGTTTGCATGTACGAGGCTGAGTAACTTTTCCTCTAAGCCCCGTGTTAGGTACTTGTGACATGTTGTATTTAGGGAACTGAGTGATGCTGACTGTGATGGAGCCCTGACCCTGCCTGAGTTCTGTGCTGCGTTTCATCTCATTGTGGCCCGGAAAAACGGCTACCCGCTGCCAGAGGGCCTGCCTCCGACTCTGCAGACAGAGTACCTGCAAGCAGGTAAGGCCTCATCATAAATCCTAAACCTTGGGCATTTTCCATCCAGACGTTATAAGAACCTTTTGTGCCTTAAGGTGGTATCCAGGTACTTTGCAGAGTCCTTTGTATCTAAAGTAACTGTCCTTTAACTGATATTAGACTCTCACAACTTATAATATGAGTAATAGGGATGATGTGGGTAAAGCGTGAGTTATCTGTTACTCCTATTCTGGTGCTCTCTGGATGGATTTCAATCAGTCCCTTACCCTTTTGTGAAAATTACCGAGTAGGCAAGTACTAAACCTCTCAGCTGATACAAAATGAACAGGAACATCTTCCTGTAGAGCCAAGTTCTGATTTGGCATCTTTAGGTACACCCCAGTGTCCCCAAGTGGCTTGGGGCAATGGAATAGAACTCTTATACCTAATGAAGAAGTTAAAAATTACATGCCATGAAATGTGCCGAGTGCCGTAATCTCAATGTACTCTTGATGAAGTTTTACATCTGCATATACCCATGTAGCTGCAATCAGATAAAGATAGAAAATCCCAGCACACCACAAGGTTGGAATAGAGCTCTTTGTCTTTCTCCTTAATAAAGCTATTACCCCCAAACCCTTTTGATAAGAAAGAGTCATGGTGAGTCTAACATTTTTATCCATTCTTTTGGAAGACTGGAAAATTAAGTGTCTCTTGCCCTTTTTTCTTTTTTCTTTTTTTTTTCTTTTTTTTTTTTTTTTAATTTTTTTTTTCAACGTTTATTTATTTTTGGGACAGAGAGAGACAGAGCATGAACGGGGGAGGGGCAGAGAGAGAGGGAGACACAGAATCGGAAACAGGCTCCAGGCTCTGAGCCATCAGCCCAGAGCCCGACGCGGGGCTCGAACTCACGGACCGCAAGATCGTGACCTGGCTGAAGTCGGACGCTCAACCGACTGCGCCACCCAGGCGCCCCGTCTCTTGCCCTTTTCAAAGGCAGTGGGCAATGATACAATTTCTGTTACTCAGAGAAGTATAGCTTCCATTGAAAGGGTCCAGAAACAACTGGTACTGTCAGTAACCTTTCTTTAGGGAAGGTCTCTTAAAAACATGAGAGCTAGTCATGGATGATTATTGGCAGGAAGGAGCAATGTCTAAAGAAACTGTGATTAGTCATTAATAGAGTGTAAATTTTGTGGTTAGATCTAGTAAAGGCCCTAGATTATCATGTCTTGTCCCCTCATAACAACACTATATTCAAAGTGGCCAATGACTAATCTGAGTCAGTCTTGGGTTCTCTGACTTTTAAATAAAAAGTTTGTCATTTTCTGTATTTGGTAGTGAGGGGGCCAAGGCCCAACCAAAGGGAAGAGAGCAAGTATGTGGCTGGTGCCAATGGCAGGTAAACATGTGGGGGAAGAGTGACCCATTATTCTGGGATCTTTCCCAAATGCCTCATAAAATGTATGCACGGGAGCGTTCAAAGAGTAGAGACTACTACTCATTTAAGAGCTTAGACTTTGCTAATAGCAGCTGCTTTCTGACCTCAGCAGGCCGTATACCCTTCCTTCCAGGCTGGGGGAGACCCTCATGGGTCCCCAGGAACTAGTTTGCAGTTGGGCACCGTGACACGCTGCTCCATTTCCTCTTCGGTGTCTCTCTCTCTCTCTTTTCCTTTTTCTCTTTGTTTCTTTTGGATTGAGGCAAAGAAGCACTAACAATCTTGGCAACTGCACAGGTTTCATAACCAAGTCAGTACAGGGTCATCCAGGAGCCCCTTCTCCTGGGAGCAGGGCCACATGGGACTTTGTCTCTCTCTAATGTGAACAGCTAACCAGAGGGCCAAGGTCTGCTCCAGGGCTATTTAGTTATATTTAATACATCACTGCTGCCTATTGTCAGCCCTGGGGAGAGTCCTGGGTAGCTTTATCTCCCATGCCCACACTTAGCTTTCTGTTTTTGGGTCTTGATTAATGCTGTTGTATTGTTGTGATGCCCTCTGGCCATGGAACCTATGCCAGTTGTCGGGACTCCTTGTTTGACAAGCCACTTTGTAGATATCCAAGTATTTCACAGACTGTTTCAAAAGTCACTAATAAAAAAATTTTTTTTACCTCGCCCCCCTACCCCCCAGGTACAAAAATATTTTATTTTATTTTATTTTATTTTATTTTATTTTATTTTATTTTATTGTTTGGCCCACCTTTAATTAATTAATTAATTAATTGTCAAGTTGGGTAACATACAGTGTATACAGTGTGCTCTTGGTTTTAGGGGTAGATTCCCGTGACTCATCGCTTACATACCACAGCCAGTGCTCATCCCAGCAAGTGCCCTCCTCCATGCCCATCTCCCATTTTCCCCTCTCCCCCGAGTGGCTAAAATTAACAACTCAGCAAACAACAGGTGCTGGTGAGGATGTGAAAAAACGGGAACCCTCCTGCCCTGTTGGTGGGAATCACTAATAAAAATTAAAAAAATCTGAAAGCCCTGAGCAAAAAGTGTGTTAATGGAAGTCAAGTAGCATTTTGATTCCTTTATTGCTGCAAATGACTGCTTTTGTCTTGCTTATGGAGGGGGGGGGGTGGAGTCTGTAAAATAGAGTGCCAGTCAAGAGGCACCTTCCTTTCCTTTGGAATGAAGCCCCTTGTTTGTTCCTGGTCTTTGGTGGAGGCTGTCAACACGTATTTATACAGCAACAACTGAGGAATCCATGACATACCCTTTAATTAGACAGACTTCACATCATTTCCAGGGCTTGTGGGATTAATCATAAATAATAATTATATAGTTCTAACAAAAAACCTGAGAGATCTCTTAAAGCCTCATCAGGCTCAGTGATGGTGTATTTTAGGCAAACCCTGAGGGTTTTAGCAGTTAACTTTTTAATGCTTTATCACTCATGCTTATCTTTATATACAGCTCAAGAAAATGGCCAGAACTGTCTAGGTTTTCTCTGTGCTTTTAGACTTTGCAAAATATGAGGGATTCTGTTCATTTTGGGGGTTCATTTTTATGGTATCCCACCTATTTCTTTTTAATGTTTATTATTTTTGAGAGAGAGAGAGAGAGAGAGAGAGAGAGAGAGAGAGAGAGAGAAAGAGACAGCAAGCAGGGAAGGGGCAGAGAGAGAGGGAGACACAGAATCTGAAGTAAGCTCCAGGCTCTGAGCTGTCAACACAGAGCTCGACGTGGGGCTCGACGTGGGGCTCGAACTCACCGCAAGATCATGACCTGAGCTGTAGCTGGCCGCCCAACCAACTGAGCCATCCAGGGGCCCCATCCCACCTGGCTTTTTTAAAAGCTTAGTTCCTGTTCCAACTTTTTTTCTGGTTAGCCTACATTCAATCTTTTACAAAAATGTAATCCAGTTTTCAACAAGGTTGGTGAAGAGTATAAATTTGGTTGATACCATCATGCATTTACAATTACACAAGCTTGTTTTCAGTAAAATAATGAAACAAACTGTTGTGTCTGAGTTTTTCCCTAACAGTGAAAATGAAAGGGCACCGTTGGAAGGAAAAGTTGGTTATTTGATAGCTTACCCGTGGGCCTTTTGATATTTTCCCGTCTGGGTGACTGGGTGGATTCTGGTATAGATTTTTACTATGGAGTTTGTTAAAAATAATTATGTGAGAGGTACTGTGTTATTCTTTGTGGTCAGAATGCTGCGTTCAGAAGAGTGTTCCTACTGTCATGGAACTTGCTGGCAGTTAGAGGATCGATGTTAAATAAACTCACATACTTGTAAATTGGAGGCAGTGGTAGGTGCTGTGAAGGGGAAGTTCAGCTGCAGCAAGAGGGTGCGTCACCTCAGGGAAGGCTTCCTTAAATATTTGAGCTGACATGTGAAGGGTGAGCTAAGGGCTGTGTAGGTGAAGGAGGGGGAAGAGTAGGCTGTGGGCAGAGGGGACAGCAGATCTACTGCAGAGGCCCTGAGAGGCGGCTTGGAGCGTCGGAGGCATGGAGACTTGAGGCCACAGTGGCTGGAGTGCAAGGAGCCGGGCCTGGAGGGGCTGAGGATGAGGCTGAAGGGGCAGGTAGGGAACAAATCACTGGCAATGACGTTGATGGGTTTTAAGCAGGGAAGTGCCCCAATCAGATTTGCTGTTGGAAATGATCGTGCTGGTTGCTGACTGGAGAGCAGGTTTTGAGGAGCAAGGGTGCAAACTGAAAGACCAGGTTACTGGAGCAGTCCAGTCAGGACCCCAGGGCCTGTCACTAGGGAGGTGACAAGTGGAGTTGGAGAGATAGGGACAGGCTAGAAAGAGATTTAGTAGTTAATGATGGCATTTGTAGTTTTTGAAAGCGTTACCTTTTTACATAGCAAGACCCGCTCATGATAAAGCTTTAGTCGTGTAATTCTACTCAGATCACTGATTGGTAAGCTAGAAACAGAAATCTCATCTTGGTTAAACCTGCTCTTGTGGCCAGATAGCAGAATGGTACTTGGAAAGTTGTTTTGCTGAGTTTTTACCAAGGAAGTGAGACCCCCTAGTTTAGTCAGACAAATCGCCAGGGCCCACGGTTTGCCCTACCTGATATCAGTGAAATTCAAACCAGAGTAAGAAAATGAACAATTTAAGGTGCTTGTACTCAACTGTACAAGTTGAGTAGCTGTTAGTCATGGCCAGTACTTTACTGCAGAGGGAAGTTGGCATTTCAGACGCTGGTGGAGGTGGGAGGGTGAGAAAGGATTAAAAACAATGTCAATCCATTTTGATGTTTGATTCAAAAAATTTTTTTTTTTTTTATAAAAAAATTTTTTTTTTCAACGTTTATTTCTTTTTGGGACAGAGAGAGACAGAGCATGAACGGGGGAGGGGCAGCGAGAGAGGGAGACACAGAATCGGAAACAGGCTCCAGGCTCCGAGCCATCAGCCCAGAGCCCGACGCGGGGCTCGAACTCACGGACCGCGAGATCGTGACCTGGCTGAAGTCGGACGCTTAACCGACTGTGCCACCCAGGCGCCCCTGATTCAAAAAATTTTTTAAACACAGCATTAAAATTTTGATTTTTTAACAGCTGGTCTTGACAAATTTGTAGCTTCTGGCCATAGTCTGCCATGATCTTCTTTTCCTCCTTGTGAAATTTTCTGGTTGAGACATTTCCTTCCTAATTACTTGGTGACAAAGTGGTGAAACAGAATCTGCTTCCCAGATTTGGTGTGTTAAGTATCAGTTTACCAAGTAGCACGATCCACTCAGCTCTCCAGCTAACCTAACAGCCTCTGTCACTGTTCTGTGTTCGAAGAAGCCCATAATGTGATTCTTCTTTCCTTGTAACTCAGCAAGAACTTGTGCTCTTATTTTTGTTATTCTGCTAAACAAAAGAAGTGGATATTTTAGAAAGTCTTCTGGGGCACCTGTCATTGCAAGATTCTTGTCTATTTCCAACAACAATAGCTAAAATGAAGTATTTCCATAGTTAATGTTTATAGCATTAAGACTCTCCCCATAGTTGGTGCCATTTAAAAATTGTGCTGGTAGCATAGTTAAAACTTCAGTATTGTGATAGCGAGGGTCACTGCTATGTTACAACGTAAATGCTAAAAGCATGTACCTTCCAGCAGGACTGCCGGCAGTTCAAGTTCCTGCTCTTCCATTTACCAGCTGTATGACCTTGAGTAAGTTGCTTAGCTTCCCTGCTCCTCAGATGCATCACATGTAAAATGGGGAGGCAGAAATAGTATGTTGTATATGTAAGGAACTTAAAATACTACCTCCTCGTGATTAGTGCCATAACTAGTATGTCAGTGCTGGTTGATTTATTGTAATATTTAACAGGCACGGAAAAGCTGATAAGAAACAATGCCTGCTATGCATATAGTATATGTTCTTATGTATTCTTTTTGTTTTTTCTTAGCTTTTCCTAAGCCCAAGCGGGAGTGTGCATTATTTGATTCTTATTCTGAGTCAATGCCTGCAAACCAGCAACCCCGTGACTTGAATCGGATGGAGGTAAAAGGTCCTCATATGTTAATAAATAAGGGTGTGTGTGGAATTAAATCCATAAGCGTATATTCTTTATAAACTCCTGAAAATCCACTTTCATAACATTTTCTTATCATGCTGTGTACTTACGTTGAGGCTCAACCTTTCAAATCTAGACACCAGATATAGCTTCTAATTATTTGTTTTCTTTTCTCCCTAGAACTAGATTTAGTGAAATAAGCAAAGTAATCTCTTGACCTTCTAGGGATGAAATTTAGGTATAGAAAAACTAAGCCAGAAGAATGCGAGCCAAGTTGTTTATTTTAACCAAGCTTTAATTTTGATGTTTATTTATTTTTGAAAAAGAGAGCGTGAGTGAGTGGGGGAGGAGCAGAGAGAGAGGGAGACACAGAATCCAAAGCAGGGTCCAGGCTCTGAGCTGTCAGCACAGAGCCCGACATGGGGCTCGAACCCACGAACCATGAAATCATGACCTGAGCTGAAGTCAGACGCTTAACTGACTGAGTCACCCAGGCGCCCCCCCCCACCCCCAAGCTTTAATTTTGAAGTAAACATTGTGAAGTTGTATTTTTAGTAGTTGAGTATGAACAAGATCTAACGGACCAGAACAGTTTTGAGAGGAAGTTTGAGAACTGTGTATAAGGACCCCAAGTCACATTTAAAGCTACCTTCTCCCTCAGAGTTTTTAGCATTTAGACCAAATGAAGACTGGTTTGGATTATCTCAAGAGAAACCTGTAGAATTGCTACAATGTTGGGCCTTGATGTTGTTGGGGCCTAGCCACATGCATAGTGGTCCTTAGGTATGCATCAATAAGTAGGAGTCATCGTAGTTATTGTTAATATCAGCACAGTCTTCATCATCATCATCGCCATTATGATTGCTGTGATGACAGCTTATGACATCTGTTCCCATCCTAAAAAAAAAACAACTCTGGAAATGTGTAATAAATGGAGGTTTATTCATAGGCTGCTATCGTCCTCAGACCCTGGTTAAAACTGTTGCAAGATGATGGAAGTCAGAGGCAGGATGCAGGACCATTTGTTTAATTTCTTGCAACCGTGTGTGATTATTTCTTCTTTTCCGTGGGGCTCTCAGGCATATAGTCTGTGCTGCATTGGCATCCTCTGCTCCTCTGTGTGGGAACTGGTCTGCTTCTGCAGTGCTTCCTCTGATAACACCTCTCTTGGCCTCTCTGCTACTCTTTTTTCAAGTCATGGCCTTTGTTACTTTCCTCAACAGATCTCTACTCGAGGGAAAAAGGTATAAAGTAGTATCAGGAGTGATAGATGTGCATTTGAAGAGTTTTAGCTTTTTACATTTCTTATTTTGCAGAATGCATATGACGGAGAAGCAAGTAGACTAGTTAGCCACTTTTCATGGCCTCTGTGAACTCGGGGGCTGCTGGCAGTGTCCGGAGGCTTGTGTAGTTGCCTTGCTTTTGTTTGTTGGCTATGGGTCCCCCTGCTTGTGTAAACTTATGAGGTCGTTAGGTGTTTTATTAAAAAATGTCATGGGGCGCCTGGGTGGCGCAGTCGGTTAAGCGTCCGACTTCAGCCAGGTCACGATCTCGCGGTCCGTGAGTTCGAGCCCCGCGTCGGGCTCTGGGCTGATGGCTCAGAGCCTGGAGCCTGTTTCCGATTCTGTGTCTCCCTCTCTCTCTGCCCCTCCCCCGTTCATGCTCTGTCTCTCTCTGTCCCCCAAAAAATAAATAAGCGTTGAAAAAAAAATTAAAAAAAAAAAAATGTCATAAGCTCTTATTATTTCTAGAATGCACTCAGGTGGTCTCTGCCTTTCCAACAGAAATAATGCTGTGTTTTAGAGAAATTAATTACTGGCTCGTGTTGCTTTCCCCCACGTAGTCATTTATCATCTTTCTAAAAGGAAAGGAGCAAATATACAGTTAGCTGTGAAGTCTATAAATGCAGATGCTTTCAAACACACACTCTGATGTCCTTGATGACATTTTTGATGTTCAACTTTATGGATGTGATGTGCAGCTAGTTTTATGTTACATACTTTTCTATACTTTAACTGGCTCTTTTGGTGGGGGTGGGGGTGATTAAAAAGTCTTTGCTTTGCCCTGTCCAAACAAGAGCAAAACAACAACAACAAAAACTCTTTCCCAACAAAATCGTTATATTCCAGAGTGGAGTGCTTTTAGATAATGACGTAATATACAGAATTCACGGCCAACGTAATGAGGTTAATGGATGCTTTGGCCATTCAAGAAGTATACGTTAAATTTAAGTAGCTAGTGATTAAATATTCCAGTTTCTTCTATTTCATTCATTGTTCTTTCTACCAGTGTTTTTTAATCTCTCATGAATGCATGCGTGGGATTTAAATAGCTCTTGGGACTAGCCCTGTGAAGAATGGGTCCGTACAGGTGTTGGTGCCATGGAGAAAGCTGTAACTGATTCGGGTCGTGAGAAGTTTGCTCAGTAGTACAGATCAGATCTCCAGACAGCAGAGCTGTAACCATGTACTCGTTTCCTTCAGGAATTAAAGATAAATTTCAGATAAAGTTCTCTTTAGCATGCTTCTTAAAGTTTTATTTTATTATTATTATTATTTTTTTTTATTTTTGAGAGAGAGAAAAAGTGTGAGGGGGGAGGGGCAGAGAGAGAGAGAGAGAGAGAGGGAGAAGCAGAATCTCAAGCAGCCTCCAGACTGTCAGCACGGAGCCCGACGTGGGCTTCGAACCCATGGACTACAAGATGATGACCTAAGTGAAAGTTGGACGCTTAATCGACTGAGCCACCCAGGCACCCCATAGCAGTGCTTCTTAGATTACTGGATTTTTCTCTTCTAAGCAGCTTTACTAAAATACAGTTCACATAATATACTTATCTAAACTGTACAATCCGATGGTTTTTACTGTATTAACAGAGTTGTGCAGCCATCAGTACAGTCTAATTTTAGAACATTTTTCATCACCTCAGAAAAGAAAGCCCGTACTCATTAGCAGTCACTCACTATTCCCTCCTCCCCCCAGCCTTTGGTAATGAGTAATCTCTTTTCTGTCTCTGAGTTTGCCTGTTGTGGACATTTCATATAGAGTCATACAATATCTGGTTTTTCTGGGACTACCTTCTTTCCTGTAGTATGTTTTATTTTTTTATAATTTTTTTTGAGTTTTTTTTTTATTTATTTTTGAGACAGAGACAGAGCATGAACAGGGGAGGAGCAGAGAGAGAGGGAGACACAGAATCTGAAACAGGCTCCAGGCTCTGAGCTGTCAGCACAGAGCCCAACGTGGGGCTCGAACTCACAGACCGTGAGATCATGACCTGAACCGAAGTCGGACGCTTAACCGACCAAGCCACCCAGGCGCCCCTCCTGTAGTATGCTTTAAAGTTCATGTTGTAGCGTGTATCAGCGCTTCATTCCTTTTCATTGCTGAGTAGTAGTCCATCGTGTGGATCTGCCACGTTTGTCCATTCTTCGGCTCATGGACGTTTGGCTTGTTTCCTCCTTGGGGCTGTGAGGAAAAAATGCTACTGTGAACATTCATGGACCAATTTTTGTGTGAACGAACGTGATGTTTGGAGTTCCCTTGGGTGCTTACCTAGGAGTGGAACTGTGTGTCATATTGTAACTTGTGTTCAACTTTTTGAGATACTGCCAAAATGCTTTCCCGAGCACCTACGGCATTTTACATTCATCTACCAGTAATGTGTGAGGCGTCCTATTGCTCTATGTCCCTGCTAACGCTTTTTATTGCCTTTTTTATTTTTGCCACCTTAGTGGGAGTGAAGTGGTATTGATTTTTCGTGCTTTTGATTTAAATTTCCTGATGACTACTGATGCTGAGCATCTTTTCTTGTGCTTATTAGTTATTTGTATATCTTCCTTGGTGAAATGTCTATTCAGATCCTTTGTCCATTTATAAATTTGGTTATTATTGAGTTGTGTTTGTACATTCTGAATGTAGGTCCCTTATTAGATACATAATTGGCAAGTATTTTCTGTCTTTGGTTGTTCTTTCTTTCTTTTTTTTTTAAATTCAAGTTAGTTAACATATAGTGTAGTATTGGTTTCAGGAGTAGAACCCAGTGATTCATCTCTTACCTACGACACCCAGTGCTCTCATCCCAGCAGTGCCTTCATTCATTTAACACACCCCCACCCCTCCAGCAACCTTTAGTTTGTTCTCTGTATTTTAGAGTCTCTTATGGTTTGCCTCCCTCTCTGTTTTTATCTTATTTTTCCTTCCCTTCCCCTATGGTCATCTATTTTGTTTCTCAAATTCCACAGATGAGTGAAGTCCTATGATACTTGTTTTTCTCTGCCTGACTTATTTCACTTAGCATAATACCCTCTAGTTCCATCCACGTTGTTGCAAATGGCAAGATTTCATTCTTTTTCATTGCTGAGTAGTATTCCATTATATATATAAACCACATCTTCTTTATCCAGTCATCTGTCAATGGACATTTGGGCTCTTTCCATACTTTGGCTGTTGAAAGCGCTGCTTTAAACACTGGGGTGCATGTGCCCCTTCGAATCAGCATTTTTGTATCCTTTGGATAAATGCTTAGTAGTGCAATTGATGGGTGGTAGGGTAGTTCTATTTATAATTTTTTGAGGAACCTTCATCCTGTTTTCCAGAGTGGTTACACCTACCCGTGTGTCTTCCCACCAGCAGTGCAAAAGGGTTTGCCTTTTTCTGCATCCTTGCCAATATCGGTTGTTTTCCTGAGTTGTTAATGTTAGCTGTTCTGACAGGTGTGAGGTAGTATTTCTTTGTTTTTTTTTCCTTTCTTGAGAGTGTCCTCTGCAACACAAGTGTTTTTTATTTTAATGAGGTCCAGTTTGTTTGTTTTTTTCTTTTGTTGCTTGTGCTTTTGGTGTCCTAGCTAAGAAACCACTGCCTAGCAGAAGCTCACAAAGACTTAGTCCTATATGTGGCCTTCCAGGAGTTGTAGAGTTCTAGGTCTCACATTCAGGTTCGTGATCCAGTCCGAGTTCATTATTGCATATGCCGTGAGGAAGAGGTCCACCTTCATTCTTTTGTATATTCTTTTCGCATCACTTATTAAAAAGACAACTCCCCCGCCCCCAATTGTTTTGTACCTTTGTTGAAAATCAGTTGACAAATGTGAGGGTTTATTTATGGATTCTCAGTTCTGTTCCTTTGATCTACATGGATGTCGTAATGCTAGTACCACACTGTCTTGATGACTGTAACTTTGTGTTAAGTTTGGAAACTGAGAAGTCTCAGTCTTTCAGTTTTCTTCTTTTGTTCTTCCTTTTAAAGAATATTTTTGCTCTTTTGGGTCCCTTGCATTTCTGTATGAAATTTAGGACAAGCTGTTCAAATTCTGCAAAAAAGCGAAGAAGGATTGCACTGAATCTGTAGATGAATTTGGGGAGTATTGCCATCTTAACAATATCGAGTCTTCTGACCTGTGAGCATGGGATGTCTTTCCACTTCTTTAGGCTTTAAAAATTTCTTTCAAAGGTGGTTGTTTTGGAGAACTTTTTATATGTTCTACTCCTAAATCATTTTCTTCTACCTAGGTATCTAGTTTATAATCCAGGTGGGAGAAGAAAATGAAAGAAAGGCACTGTTAAGATACATTCTCTGTTCTGTTGGAGACAGTAGACTTTGAATAGGAAATTCTATCTGGAGGCTTCATGGTAATGCCAAGAATGACCTGCCTGAGGATTGTTAAATCCTAGATCAGGTTACCGCCAAGCAGCACTGAACTGCATTCTTTAAAGCAGTTGAAAAACACAAGTATTGCTTATCTCACTGGGGTTGTTCAGATTCTGAAAGGCAAACCAGTGAACCTTCTGGAGCACCAGATTGCTCCAAGATTTACTCTGCTTCCTATAAGTTTTATTTGATTTTTCTGAATATGTTTAAAATAAAAAGAATATCAAAAGGCAGATAGTGACAAATCTTCCTCCCATTCTGTTCCCCATCTACTGAGTCACCCTTCGATTTTTATGTATCTTTCCAGAATTTGTTTATATATAGTAAATACTAATAAATATTATTCTGTAATCTTATCTAAGGTCACAGAGTGCATATTTAGACTTTGTAAGAAATAAATTCATAGCAAGTAGATTTTAAACAAAAATTTAAAGGAATCAGTACTTGATCACTTTGGGTATTCTATCTCATTAGTATTACTGAAGACTTCCCCTAAGTGAGTTAGGAGAAAATTTTGTTCTGGTCATCAATAAAATTACCTTATTCCTTGACAAGGAGGCTGTTTGAATCAGGCTATTGAACACTCTCTGCATAACAGATTTTGGCAGATACCCACATTATAGGGCTACTTGTCAGAACTCTGCTTGTGAAACAGTACAGAAAGTGCAGGTTTGTTTTTGGACAGAATGGGCAAATGCTACACAGTTCTCTGGCTGAATCCCAAACCGGGTTCAGATTTAATGTGCAGTCTATACATCTGCCTAAATCTGAATAATTTTTTTCCTCTGCACATGTAAATTTCTTTAAAAAAATTAAAAAATCTCTTCACCCAGGGTGGGGCTCAAACTCAAAACCCTGAGATCAAGAGTCATGGGCTCTACTGACTGAGCCAGCCAGGCGCCCCACATGTAAACCTTCAATACAAATTAACTTATACCTCCCTAGGAACCCCCCAAAATAAAAACGTATTAAATGTCAGGGTTTACTGAAGCCAAAATATTGGCAAGATATGTAGCTTTTAAAGCAATTTCATCATATGTACACATAATGTAATTTCCATTTCAACTTGTATAATGTATTTACTTTTCTTTTCCAAGAAGCTATCTGTTAAAGACATGGCTGACTTTCCTGTCCCAACTCAAGATGTGACTAGTGATGACAAACAAGGTATGAAAAGAATGAGTTTTCTTCCTTCAGGGACATTCTACCTGTGTTTCTTCATCCACTTCTCTTGGAATGGCTGACTTCGGGAGCATGTGGTAACAGGAACTTCCAAAGCCCCTCAACTCATTGGCCCCTTACTCACCTGTCCTGACCCTTTACTTGGAATTTGGTCATACTGATTAGGAAATGACTGGAAGCTGAAAGAATTGAGAGCGTAACATCTTGGGTTGGCAGAGGTGATCCCAGAACATCAGTACAAATGCACATTTGTGTACAGGTCTAATCCTTGAGGAAGTTATCTTTCTGGAGAGAGTTTCTGTCCTTTGGATTTATCTTCTGTTACTTTGTGGATGTGAAGCTGTGTCGGGAAGCCAGCGGTAATTTGTCTGTCTTACCGGGCGAGTGAGAAGCAGCGCGGCTCAGTTTTCCATGTTAGCGCTACCGTTAAGCACAGAGATGACTTGGCCTGGGAATATTTAGAACAGGAGGACCTCTCCCCACTCCCACCACTCCATATAATGCTTTATAATCTACCAGGTCCTTCCTCATTTACTGCCTTACTCAGTTCTCACAAAGCCAAACAGAGGCTAGTATGTTTTATCACCTAAAATTTAGAGATGAGTAAACCAAAATTCAGGCAGTAGGAGTCATTTGCTTAATAATAAAAAGAGTGGAGGTAAGAATAAAGATTTTCTGAGTCTCGGGCTAGTATTCCTTTTATTAGCTGATACTGATTTACTACCCATGAATGAGAGGCTTATCAGAAGGGACTAAAAATCAGTGAAGCTATTTCAAGTTTTGTTGTCGAGACCTGCCACCGATGCAACCTTGTACAGGAGTTAAACATGAAAAGTAAGTTTTCCATTAGGAAGCAATGATCGCTTGCTCTCTATTTAAATCTTTGCTCAGGAGAGGCAGGCAGAACTAGACATTTTTTGCAGCAGTGTGTACTCTGATCACGTTCTTTCCCAGCGGGTCTTAGCCTTGATTGTGCGTTGGAATGACGGGTCTGAAAGTACTAAAGCCCGCATCTCACTCCCGGAGAGATTCTGATGTCATTGGTCTGGATGTCAAGAATGAAAGGAGGAGATTTCTGGCACTTCCTGGTAATACTCCTCCTAGCCACTAGAGGCACGCTCGGTTGAAAGTTGGTAATTCGGCTATGTTCTTTGTGGGATGAGAACCTATTTCCCTACTTCAAGGGGTCTCTTTTTGGGTGCTGTAGCAACTTACAGAGGTTCGTTACACCATTTTCATAAGTGATGACTAGGGATTCTTTGCTTTAATATAATGTGCCTAAGAAATAAAATTTTACAGTTTTGTTTTCTTTTCTCCTCCTTTCTCTTGTTCCTTAAAAACAAAACACGTCTAGGTTTGAAAAGTACTGCGGATGAAGCCTTACCAAAGGACGTGTCTGAGGATCCAGGTAGGAGAAAACAATTTTAATACATTTTTGTGTAATTATTTTCTAATTTAAAAAACCTAACAGTGTCAGTGAGTAGAAAATTGATGGTTGTGTATGTTTCTCTCTAAATATTTGCCTTGGGTTTTATTGTAATGAAACCTTTGGTTGCTTTTTATACCTGAAAAGAGGGTGGTTTTTTATTTTTAAGTTCTGAATTTAGGTTTCACCAATAGGAGCACTCAGTTTGAAGTTAGAGTCTCATTGTTACTTTTACTGTAAAATTGGAAAGACTTGGAGTTGAGAAGATTTCAGTAAGCCATTGTGGTTTCTGTGGAGTAAGGAGCTAATGGGGTAGAACAAGTGGAGGCCCACAGTTGAACTTCTCCATTTCCAAAGCAGAAATCTCCAATGTTTTCATGAAAATTCACCACCAGGAAGGCAAGTAAGTAAATGTGCTTCTACATGGAGGAGATTCCAAGGAGAAAAAGAAAAGGTGTGTTTGCCCACGTTCTTGGAGAGTCAGCACTGTGTCTGTGAACCAGGGAGATGGCCAGGCCTGTGTCCTCAGCTCTCTTGATGGGAGCCATCACTGAACTAAGATGAACCTAGTTAAAAACAAACTGGCTAGGGAGGGCGTTACTATTTGGAGCTCCGGTTACGAGGACATGAAAGAGGTTGCTGCATTCTTATTGTTCTCTCTCATAATATTTAATAAGTAAATCATGTTTGTTTGGGTTAGTTAGCTATCATCCCAAGCTTATTTGTTTAAAGTTGGAACAAAGGAGTCGATAGAACATTGAGGCTTATGCTATAGTACAGTTTTCCCCAGATACCAAGTTCATTTGAGGTTTAAAAGAGAGAGGGATAGGGGCGCCTGGGTGGCTCAGTTGGTTGGGTGTCCAACTTCAGCTCAGGTCATGATCTCACAGTTTGTGAGTTTGACCCCCACATTGGGCTTTGTGCTGACAGTTCAGAGCCTGGAGCCTGCTTCGGATTCTTTGTCTCCCTCTCTCTCTGCCTCTCCCCCACTCGTACTCTGTCTCTCTCTCAAAAATAATAAATATTTAACAAATTAATAAAAAGAGGGATGGAGGGAGAGAAGGGAGTAGGGGGAGAGAGGAGGAGGAGGGGAGAGAGTGAGAATGAATACAAATGAGAATATATGATTGATTTTAGTGAAGAGGTCTAAGAATCTGTGTTTTTAGATCGTCTGCCAGGCAGTTCCGGTGTGTAGCCTATTTTTGGAACCTTTGCCTCTAGAAGATGATATTAAGAAATAGAAAATTGTTGGGGCGCCTGGGTGGCTGAGTCAGTTAAGCATCTGACTTTGGCTCACGTCATGATCTCACGGTTTGTGGGTTCAAGCCCTGCATCGGGCTCTGTGCTGACAGCTCAGAGCCTGGAGCCTGCTCCGGATTCTGTGTCTCCCTTGCTCTCTGCCCCCCCTCCCACTCACATTCTGTCTCTCTCTAAAAAATAAAATAAAACATCAAAAAAAAAAATAAAAAAGAAATAGAAAACTGAGTTTATAGATCAACCATGACTCCCAAAGTGGTAGGAATTCTCAAGACTAGTTTGGGCTTTTGAAACTGATTTGGGTTCTTTCATCAGAAAGAGAAATGCTCAGTTTGTGTAAAGACAAATGGATGGCTGGCCTGTTAGAGAATTAAACTTTACGCTTGCCCTCTAAACCCATTTTAGGACAAATGCATGAGGTAGGTTCTTTCCAGCTTTAATTTCCGGAGCCAGAGTGGATGTACCTCAGGTTTTGTAAACTTCGTGTTGACGGTATTAATGAAAGCTATTTGATTTTGGAGAGTTAAATTGGTGCTTTTCCAACAGTCTTTGAGGCTCATAACTTCCTATTTTTTCCATGAGCATCATGTGTTCTCTGGAGCCTGAGCTGTAGATGTCATTTTTAAGATTTCTTTATTGAATGGGGCACGGAGTCACCAGACAAATCCTATCAGGGTGTGTGACAGTGCGTGAAGTACATCTGAATTTGTTTCACATTCTGCCTAGGAACATGCTATGTGGTTTCTGATTCATTTTTCCCACTGCTGCCCTATCTGGAGTGGATATGAGGGAATCCCTCATCTGAAACGTATTTAATACCCCCTTTCCTGGGGAATGTTTGAATTTCCAGTGCGAGACGCTGTAGAATTTCAAGGTGGTGGTTGTCCATGCCACACGGGCAGTTCACCTCAGTTGAGTTGCTGCTTTTTAGAGAATTAAACTTTAGGCTTGCCTTTTTATCCTCTTTCAATCTTCTGGAACGATGACATGCCTGCAATGTTCTGGGAAGTTGTCCTTCTTCCCTCTTCCTAGCTAAATGAGAAGCTATGACCTACCTGCTGGCTTTGGCCTGGATTCCAGTACAACACGACCTTGCCATTTTTGCAGATGCTCACATGCCCCAAATGCTCAGTCTGACTTTCAGGAGCTTGGAAGCTGATGGACGACTGAACCGGAATAGTGTTCTCCAGCTTTTTGTGATCTGAAACCTGTGGGGACTCACCAAGCCCTGCCTGTGGTATATTGTTGCAGGTGGCAGGAGAAGTCTCTCCCTGCCCTGTTCTTCCACAGTGGCTGGTAGTGTTGATAATAATGATAATAGTAACGGTGAGGAGGAGGATGTTGTGGTAGGACTGCTGTCAGGGAAGGGGGGGGGCGGTATTCCTTGTCACGTGGTTTTTTAATATGCCCTTATCCTTTTCATTGCTGAAAGTAGATTTCTTAGCTAACGTACTGCAGCCTCATTCCTCGGAGCAAGCTGCACAATGGTGATCTTTTTCTTGATGTCTCTAGGCTATGCTGAGCGGATTAGGCCTGTTTGTCCCCACACTGTAGTCTTCAGACAGCTGTTAGTGATTCTAGCAGCTTCCCCGTTTACTAGCTCTCACCCCATGGCCTTATGGGGTAGAGCAATTTTCTCCTTTCATTACCTGTTCCCACCTGCACCTCCTTTGCTGTCCTAGAGGGAACTACATTTAGAATCCAGATTTCTCAGCTTGAAAAATTAGCACTCTACAACAGTAATATTTTACAGTTCAAAAATAGATTGTTTTCCAAGTACCTTTGCCTTCTCTCTCCCCAGGAGAAAGGGGCTACATTTTTATTTTCTTCATTCTGTAGGTGAGGAGACTGAGGTTCAGAGACGCAACAGTTGGTATTGTGTCCAGGAGGAACACGTAGGCCTTAGGACTCCTGTCCTCGTCCCCACTGCTTATCCATACCCCTCACCCCATCTGTCTGTGTGTCTATCTCTCACCAGCAGGGTTCACTCTTCCACACCCATTCTTACCTAGGAGAAAGAGATAATGGCACTTGACAAAGGAATTTAACGGTCACTACAGTCTGGTTTGGGGAACCAGACTTTTATTTTAAAATGACTAAGACTTTCCCAACCCACATATTTCTCTTTTTTTAATGTTTATTTGTTTATTTTTGAGAGAGAGAGCTAGCAGACGAGGGGAAGAGAGAGAGAGGGAGAGAGAGAATCCCGAGCAGGCTCCGCACTGACAGCAGGGCTTGATCATGACCTAGGGTTAAATCAGGAGTCAGATGCTTAAGCAACTGAGCTGCCCAGGTGTCCCCGGGCCCACACTATTTCTGGAAAGTAGTGTAGCCTGAGGGAGAAGAGGGGTCAGAGCCAGCTGTGGGCAGCCTGCCCGGAGGACGGCCCCCGGATTTGTGGTGAGTCTGGTCGCACTGTCCACTCAGCCCCAAGGCGGCCTGCTTGGCTGCAGGAGCAGCTCCCCTTAGGCCGCTTTCCTCTGCTGCCTGGAGTTTGTGGGGTGGGAAGAGGTAGTTTTCCATGTACAGTGGGTGGGGGTGTGTGATAATGGGCAAGACAGGGCTCAGACTCCTCGGGCGTCCAGTGATTTCCAGAGCTCCGAGAGCATTTTGATGGGTTGAAGTTGAAACATGCCTGTGTTCTCGCTACAACAAGCCACAATGCTTGTTTTGAGAGAAATGTGTCTTTTCTACAGCTGACCATATCTAAGGGAATACATATTGCTTCTTTGCTTTGTGCCTTGTTAACATTTTTAACTCCTCTTTCTCTCCTGCTTATCTAACTCATAGATTTTAACGACCATCATAAATCTAGGCTCCTTCATACCAAGGAGGGTTTTTATCTTTAGAGCAATGTAAAAAAAGGTGGGATGATGCATTGAGACATTTTCTCTCTGGAAGAACTTCTGCAAACAATACACAAATGATATTCTCCTTGTTTCTAGTTAGTAGCACTTTTTCTATGAATTTTTATGAGATTTTATGATGAAAGATTTGCAGTGTTTGCAAAACCTTAGCATAACTGGTGGTTTCTAAAGTTGTCTTCCATAGGGTACTGAAAATATAAAAAAGGATCAATGTTTTTGTAAATGTTTCTAATTATTCCCAACAACTTGTGATGGGAAAGTTAGGGTCCATGGGTGTTGATAGTGAGCAAGTTGTTAATGATTTAAATTTGATAAGGAAAAGTCTCATATGGTTGGTAAAATATCTTAATGATTTCATTCCATACTATCGTCTGTGTGATTTGGTCATAGGGACATAGGACACAAGAATATTTTCTTGTAGGAAAAGCTGTGTTGCTCATTTCAACTTAGCTTGTGGGAGCTTTGATTTCTTGTGGTCATGCTACTCTGGTAGTGTATCTTAAGAAATTCTTAAAATATGTAACCTGATAGAGTTCTTCCTAGCCTTCAAGGGAGCCTGGTTCAAAATCAGTTACTAAGCTATCATGATAGACCAAGGAAACCACACGTCAGAACCCCTCATGTAAGTAGATAACCCCATGAGAGGGTTGTCTTTTTAGATTGGAATTTATTCATCAGCGTAGATTTGAGAATAGCTCCTTAGTGCTCTGACAGAAGGAAGAAAAATGTTGGATTTTCTTTCCTTTGAACTGTGCCTTTAGCTTTAGAAATGAAATGAGAAAATAATGAAGATGTGGAGGCGGTTAAGTTCTCCACAGGGATGCCTGCACCTCATATTTACCTGTTGAGATATATGTTCTCTACTAGCCCAGGTATTGCTTATAAACCTGTTCAACCGCAGAAATGAAAGCCAAGTAAACAACAACCGGTCTTTGTTTCAGCCACTTCTAAGGATTCCAACAGCCTCAAAGCAAGACCAAGATCCAGGTAGTGTTTGTTTAATTTCTGCTTTAATGCCCTTCGTACCCTTTCTTTGACTAGAAATAAAGTCCCACAACCCAAAGCCCAACCCACGATCTCCTTTTCCTTTAGATTGGCAGCTTAGACAATGGGTGAGTTCCTTTGTCAGGAGGGGCCTGATCGGAGCTTGCAGTGCTGCTGGGAGACTCTTAATTTCTGTGTCTCTTAGTGGTAGAAGGTGGTGGCTGCTGCTGGCTGGTCGACTGACAAGAAGTGGCTTGTGTGCCGTGGCCCCCTTGTTGCAGGATGATAAGGAATAGAGGGCAGTGGCTTTGCAGAGAAGGAAAAGTGGTTAAGAGGTGACTAACCCTGAAATTTACTGTCGTGACAAGGTCGACACCAAACAGACACCTGAGGGATAAAATCTAGAGTAGGAAAAACAAATGCTCACAGTAATTTTAAAATGAGGCTTGAAGCTTCGGGTAAGCGGTGCTTATGGTCTGTTTTATCCTATCTTAGAGCCTCTTTTTGGAGTCACAGTTTTTAGATTGGTAGAAGAGGGAGAGCCAGGAAGGCAGAGTTGCGGTTGGCATTGGACATCAGAATGGCAGATGGAGGAGAAATACATGAACATGAATAGAACATCAGAGAGGGGGGATGTTATTGGGAGCACTTTTCAGTGGTAGGAATACAGTGGAAGATAGGACAGTACGTTTGTGGCTTCCAATGTTTGCTTTGGCTCTTAGTGACTTTTTTCTTCCTTTGGCTACTTAGACACGTCCCTGAAAAAGTGAAATTAAATCTGATAATACTTTATATGGTTGAAATACCGACATTTAAGGAAATTTCGTCTTTGTGTAAATCTGAGAGTTACCCCTTAGTCTAACTTGTATATCTGGATTTTCTATGTTGGGGATTTGTTTTCTTGTTTATAGAAGGTACAGATACCTATAGTCATGTTTTTTGAAACAATAGATACAGGAATTCTTTTTGGCCAGAAGAAAAGATAGTCACCGTTTTTCTCTATGGCTGCCACATTTACTCATCCTTTGTTGTTGTTGTTGTTGTTTTAAGGATGAATGGCTCTTTTGCAAATTAGTCTGTACTGACTTTAGGATGTAAGAATAGTAACATTTATCTGACCTCATAGTAGGAAAAACCTTTGACTTGCAGGAAGCTGCTTAGGTGTGCTATATTAACTATAATTTGAGCCTCACATTTTTCTTCTGTTGACTTCCTCTTTTTCTCAAAGCGAGTGAAAGTACAAAACTTCATAGTCACATATTCTATTATTAATATCTCTGCCAAATTTTATTTATTTTATTTTATTTTATTTTTTAATGTTTATTTTTGAGAGAGAGAGAGACAGAGTGAGTGGGGGAGGGCAGAGAGAGAGGGAGACACAGAATCCGAAGCAGGCTCCAGGCTCTGAGCTGTCAGCACAGAGCCCGACACTGGGATTGAACCCACCAACTGTGAGATCATGACCTGAGCCGAAGTCGGATGCTCAACCGACTGAGCCACCCAGGCACCCCTCTATGGCCAAATTTTATATGTTCTTTTAAGGATTGGTCTCCTGGTCTAATTTGGACCTTTTTATTTTCACTACAACCCACTGGGTCTTTATTGAGACCAAGAGAGTCAAATTATTTTTATTTTCCTTTTTAGAATAATAAAACTTTGTAGAAATGTGAGGGGAAGAGGGAAAATCCCCATTCTGACATTACTTATATTCATTATTGTGTTGATTCCCTGCACATTTATATTGAAATTGGTTGTGGTCCTAGTTTTCCAGTATCACTTATTTGATACTCAGGTAACTTTCCATATGGAAATACAAGTATACAGGTTACATATGGGAATAAAATGGAATGAGGTATGTGGGACGGGATGGTGTGCCTAACTATATATATGTGTTAGTGTACACACGCACACATATTATTTTTTCTTTCTTGACTGAAAAATGTCACTAAAGCTCTGTCTGGCGTAGAAAGTTCTTTTTTTTTTCTTTAATTTTTTTTTTAATGTTTATTTTTGAAGGAGAAAGACAGAACGTGAGTGGGAGAGGGGCAGAGAGAGAGGGAGACACAGAATCTGATGCAGACTCCAGGCTCTGAGCTGTTAGCACAGAGCCCGACATGGGGCTCGAACTCACAATCTGTGAGATAACGACCTGAGTGAAGTCAGTCGCCCAATCGACTGAGCCATCCAGGCGCCCCTAAATCTTTTTATTTTTTTTTTAACATTTATTCATTTTTTGAGAGACACAGAGTATGAGCAGGGGTGGGGCAGAGAGAGAGGGAGACACAAAAACCGAAGCAGGCTCCAGGCTCTAAGCTGTCTGCACAGAGCCTGATGTGGGGCTTGAACTCAAGAACTGTGAGATCATGACCTGAGCCGAAGTCAAATGCTTGAAAGTTCTTTTAATTTCTAGCAGGAGTCTCCCATTTCCTTTTCAAATCAAGAGTTCCCATTTGAAAATGTTCTTTCTTATCAATTTCCTCTGACTCTGGTTGAAAGTACTAGAGCGTTCTTCGTGCTGGTTCCTACATGCCTTTGCCTTGCCCGTCATGCCACTTATTTTACAGGGACCACCCCAGAGCACGTCACATGCCATTATGGTGGCTTTATTAAAGATTGCAATCTTGCTTGACAAACAAAACTCTTCAGCCACCACAAGGAAACCCTTGAGGGAATGATTCAGGAAGGTAAAATCTTGCTATGCCCAAACCAGCTTTACCAAGAATTGAAATTGCTTAATAGTAATAGATAGATTCTGATATTATAAATGCCTCTCTAATAGCTAAATACTGATAGCAGTTTCCTGAGGTTAATTTGTCCCTAGAACCTATCTCTGACTCAAAGGTCATTTTCTTCTTTGACATGAACATAGCCGAGAAGCTGAGCAGAACGGATATACACATCCGCTTTTTAGAAAATCATATTGGGAACTCATCCACAAAGCTATTTCTAAGCAATAGACTGAGTTGAATTAATTTAGAAAATAATTACGTCTCTAAGTAGTTTAGCCGCTGCTACCAAAAGATTTCTTTCCTGGCTCATAGGCAGTATCAGAATATTTTAAAAATGGAATTTAGAAAGAGATTGGAGTTTGAATTGAACCTATGTAACTTTCTAGCTATGTGACCTTTGGCAAGTTATTTATTTCCTATTTCTTTAAATGTCATTATTGGAGTTACAGTCTCAGAAGTTGCCTAGTTAGTTAGCTACTGACTTGTTACCGAGGGAGGGAGAAGGTTAAGAGGATGCTTTTGCTTTGAAAATTTTACCCCCAAACTGGTCTTTCTCATGGTGAGACAGCCTCGACCCCTCCATCTGACTGATGTGTGTTTTCCTTTCCCGAATTTCACTTGTGGCATATTCCCCTGAGCATCGGATACTTACTCTCAGGTTATCTGTCCCACTTCCATATGTGCCTGTCATCACGTTTGCATGTAAACAGGAGGAAACTTCTGCAGTCTGTTAACCCATGAAGCCCTTCTGTTACAATATGGAAGTACCTAAGCAGAAGGTTTACATGTTACTCTTATTAACAGTACTAGTAGAAACTGGTTTGAATTTAGCTTTTCCTTTGGGTAAATTTAGGTCTAAGATATAATATGAACAAAGAGGTTAAAAAAGTTTCTGATTCATGGGTTGGGTGTGGGCAGTTACTGCAGATACTGGCACCCAAGGGACAGTAGAATTCATTGTTGCTTCGAGATGGGAACTGGTCAGTCCTTTGTAGTGGGTGTTTCCATTCCAACCCTACTTCAGAGACTAAAGCTTTGCTGTCTCCCTTCCAACCTCTCCTTATTTTGCTGCAGATCTTACTCTAGCACCTCCATAGAAGAGGCCATGAAAAGGGGCGAGGACCCTCCCACCCCGCCACCGCGGCCACAGAAAACCCACTCCAGAGCCTCCTCCTTGGATCTGAATAAAGTCTTCCAGCCCAGTGTGCCAGGTGAAGTGCCCCTCTGCACCCCAGTGTTTCCTTTTCCTGTGGGAGTCCGTGGATGTGTGTCTGCCACAGAGGCCTTTGTGAGTTCACGGGACGAGCAGACCTGGCCGTTTCCCATCCTGGGAAGGTCTTCGAGTTGCTATGGTATTCCTGGGAGGGAAAGCAGTTCTAGGCAGATAGATCTCCCATGTGTCTGGAGCCTTGCCCACACTTGCTATGGACCAGGAATTAAGAAATTCTGTACCAAGAGGATTAAAATACTTTAACCCCACATAGCCCACTGAGTGTGCATGGCTGGGGTCTTGTTCTCTGCTGCATTGTGGTAATTTATATATGGGATTACTGTCTGTTATTTCCCCAACGCTTACGCGGTTCTTTTGTGAAAGATCTTGGTGATCAACACCCGGCCAGAATCTTCTCCTGTGTCTTACCCGTGTGGTGAAGATCCTGTGTCCTGGAGGGTTTAATGCTAAGGGGGCTCTGCTTTCTAAATCTGACTGATGGTTAGCTGGTTGGTGGAGGGGATTAAGGCCAGGGCTCCTCTAGGTAGCCTGCTGGGGGCCTTCTGGGGCTGGGACTTCCTTGAGGCAGCCACTGTACAGCTGGGCGGGTGGTGAGGGAGGTTGGAGGGCCCTGTCTGCTTGCCTGGCTCCCTGGGAAGGGGGAGAGGTCCTCCTAGGGAACTTACAGAGCAGCAGATGAGAACCATGCCTTGGCTTTAGTGAAGGTGCTAGGATGCAGCGCCTTCCCAAGTGTTATTTTGGGAGCAGCGAGGGCCGTTCCGCTGACTAATGTAGGCAAGCTATAAATACAGTGATTTCCTGGAACTTTTTCTATATCTGTGTGCATTTTAAATCAAGCCAGCCTCAGATGCTAGTGATTTGCAGATTATTATATTTTCTACTAAAGCAAGAAAAGACTCTCTTTGGCTCACACATTAGCATGACCCCTGTGTCCCAGCAGAGCTCAGCATGTTTTAGTTGTTCTAATAAAGTAGTCTCCTCACAGTAAAGTTACAGATTGTTTTTTAATATACTAGAGTCTGGAACTCTCTATGAAATTTGATTCTCTGCCATGAGTTCATCAGATAAAAATTTGCCTTGCATTTTCCCCCATACTTTGATCCAAATTCTGGCATAATTTCATAGTAACTGGTATTTGAGGTGGGAGTAGCCACGGATGATGATGCTATAAAAATTTCACATGGCTGGTGGATTATGACCTAGAAGGTTTTCCTATGCATGCAAGAAGATTAAAACAATCTGGGCAGCTATCTTAATACGTTTTCCTTGGGAGGAGAGGCTGGAAGCGTGCAAGCATCTCTCTGGCTGTGCAAGCCCACGAGTGCCGACCGTGCTGGGGAATGGATGTGCTGTGGCTCTTCCGACATTGCATCATAGAATGGAAGAGACGAGGCTGGATTTGGAGTCCAGATCAGCTGCTTATTAACTGTTTAATTTTCAGCAAGTGGCTTAATCTTCTTGCATTTCAGATTTTTAATCTGTAAAATAGGGCCAATTGTCCACGGAGTTGTAGGGTTTTGGTGAGGTGATAAACATGATCCTAATAGCAGCATGTTTGATCCATACGCACTCATTTGCACAGAAGATCATTGAGGAAAGGGAGTCTGAGGATAAAGTCCCCTGACTCCCTTGATCTCCCGTGGGATAGTTCCTTGGTGGGCTCACAGAGGGACCAAGCCCCAGTTGCCTGCTGTGGTAGAAACACAGGATTGTGAAAAACAGGGGCAGTGAGGCTAGATTGCTGAGTCAGAGTGGCCTACGGTGGACTGACTGTGTGGAGAAGAAACAGGATGGAGAGATGATGCCAAGAAGCAGGAATGAAAGAGGGAAGTGAAGAAAGTGATGAGGTGGTTGTTACATAGGAGGGCTGATGTTTATATAAAGGGAGGAGAAGGATATAGAATAAAAGACTGTAGCTACCAAAGGGAGGAGAGCCCACAGACTCGGTGTCGGATTTGGGTGGGATTTAAGGGAAGAGCTTAGAAAAGGGTGGCATTAATGCCTTCACATTTATGCAGATAGGTAACATGATATGGGGAAGGATAACAAAGGGCTGATTTGAATATTTTATTTTTTAAAAGTAATCTCTACACCCAACATCGGGTTCACACTCACAACCTGGAGATCAAGAGTCGCATGCTCTACCGACTGAGCCAGCCAGGTGCCCCGCAAAGGGCTGGTATAGAATGTAAATCTATAAAAATGAACAAGGCCACTTGGCAGTCAGGGGCAATTGGCTTTACTTTGATACCTGTAAAACAGTCTCAACTTATATTCACAGGAGTCTAGATTCTCCCAGGGCTCTAGATAGGTAGGTGCTGGTATTAGACCTAAAGGTGTATGCTTTCATAGGCAGGCATTGGTATGACACGAATGCCGTGTGTAAAAGAGAGATCAGATCACCTTTGTAATAGCTGATCCAGGTTGCGGAGACATCCTCTCAAGGCTTGAACAGCTGCTGTGTTTGAGAGAAAATAAAAACGTGTAAGAAAGTCTCTGTGGTGATGCAAGTGTACAAAACCTAGATGTAGTCAAACCTGGGACTTGTTCAGTGATGTTTAGATTTTATAGTTCTATGCTTATAGCCACAAAACATTTTATTACTGAAATTCCTGTAAGAAAAACCACACTGCGAAGGTAGTACTTTTTAGAACCTAACCTCCTGTTCCTCATCAAAAGAGTTGTTTTCATAAAGCAAATATTTTTCATAACAGGGGTATGTTTTGTTCCACTACCCTCATTCCACTCTCAACAGTGACCTGCTCCAAAGCCATGCCTAAAGCTTGCAACCAGAGGACGGTGCTGGTGAACCCCCTTCAGGCCACAGAGAGCCCTCTTCCAGTCATTGGGCGTCAGTCAGCCTGGCTGGAGGGGCAGGGACTGTGTGGAGGAAACACAGCCATCCCTTTAAAGCTGCAGACCAGAAACCTTCATCACTTCCACTCAACTTTTAACTGGGGAAAGCTAGTCCCGTGGAGATAGCTGGCTGCAGGCAGCTGGGCAGTGTAGCTCCTGGTAGGGTAGCCATTTCCCGTTGACATCCCTCTTACTATAAAAGAGGAGAGTGGATGTTGGTGGACAGCTCTTTCCACCACATCCCATATGGTCAAATACATTGATCCACGTGTTCAAACCATTGTGATGGCTGAACAAAACACATCCATGGGTAGATAATACCCATGGGTTGCTAATGTTTTATCTCTGCTTTAGACATCCTGATAATAAAAATCCATTCTGGGGCTAGGAAGTTATAGTACATCCATATTATGAATACTTACGAAGCAGTTAAAAAGAATAAGGTATGTGTACTAAGTAGAGACCTATCTAAGTGAAGAAGGCACAGTGCAGAATATGTATGTTCTTTTTAAATGTTTAGACAGTTTCCAGAAGGATACTTAGAAAAGTAGTAACAGTGGTTGCCTCTGGGGAAGAGAATAGGATGATTGGGAACAGAAGTGAGAGAGAAACTCACTTTTCATTGAATACCCACTTGTATCTTGGTTTTTAAGTGAGAGAGAGAGAGAGAGAGCAAGCGAGAAGAAGTGGGGGAGGGGCAGAAGGAAGGAGAGACAGAATCCCAACCAGGCTTCACGGTATCAGCACAGAGCCTGATGTGGGGCTTGAACTCAAGAACTGTGAGATCGTGACCTGAGCCAAGATCAAGAGTTGGATGCTTAACTGACTGAGCCACCTACGTGCCCCTCTGCACTTGTATCTTTTAAATTTGCCTCATATATAGATATTATTATTTTTAATGTTTTATTTATTTTTGAGAGAGCGTTATGAGTGGAGGAGGCACAGAGAGAGAGAGGGGGATAGAGGATCCAAAGCAGGCTCTGCACTGACAGCAGCAAGCCCCGATGCAGGGCTTAAACTCATGAACTGAACCGTAAGATCATGATCTGAGCTGAAGTTGGACGCTCAACTAACTGAGCCACCTAGGCACCCTGATATTTTAAAAATTTTACTTTTCACTCCGTAGTCGCAATGACCAGGTGGTACCTGAGAGCACCAGAAATGTCCTTCCTGGCTGAGTTTACCTGTCTCAAACTTGCCTACTATTCTCTATCCAGGGTATTTTTATGACCAATCTGTTGCCACTTCCTAGAATGCACCTGAAATAACAGAAGCATTTTAGGACATTCTTTAAGGTTCTGATAGGTTCTTCAGATTCCTTTTGAGTGCCTTTCCAATAGTGAGGAATAGTTTTAGAGGACTTCCTCTAGCCTCCATTGTGAGATCTACGGATGGGCAAAGTGTGATAACGGCTCTCTCTTACCTTGGAATGGGGGTGTATTTTTTAGTTGGCAGTCTGAGAAGAGTCTGTCTGGGGTTTCCTACAAACAAATACATTTTTCTGCAACTTGAGAAATAGGTAAACGCCTTGGGAAGAAGAGATACAATATGTCTTACCAACTTAACCGTTCAAGTTCTCCAAAGGATGAATTTGCTCACACAGACGGCTTTGACCTTACAGATTTCCTTATTGTATCATTCATGTGAGTGCTACTTGGTTCTCTTTTAAAATCTAGTAGGATTATGGGATTCCTGCCCCACCCCCAAACTTTTGGGTCTGCAGTACACATCCAGCTTAATGGTTCAGTTTGGCAGTCTGGACAGTTTTTTTTAATCAAAGCTTTATTGAGATAAAATCCACACACTATAAAATTCGCCTTTTTAAAAAAGTTTTTTTTAATATTTTTTATTTTGAGAGAGAGGCAGAGACAGTGCGCGAGCAGGGGAGGGGCAGAGAAAGAGGAAGACACAGAATCCAAAGCAGGCTACAGGCTCTGGGCTGTCAGTACAGAGCCCAACGCAAGGCTCAAATTCACGAACAGTGAGATCATGACCTGAGCCAAAGTCCAGTGCTTAACCGACTAATTCAGTGGCTTATAGTAGATTTACACTGTTGTGCAACCACCAGCATTATCCAGTTTTAGAACATTTTCCTCACTCTAAAAAGAAACCCCATGCTCACTAGCAGCCCCTTTTCATTCCCCTTTCCTCTTCCCCCAGCTTTTGGCATCCTCTAACATACTTTACGTTTGTGTGAATTTGCCTGTTCTGGACATTCCATATTAGTGGCATCACACAATATATGGTCTTTTGTAACTGGCTTCTTTCGTTTAATATAATGGTTGCGAGGTTCATCCATGTTGTAGCATGTAGGAGAACTTCATTCCTTTTATGGATGAATAATATTATTCTATGAATATGGCACATTTTATTCATTTATCAGTTCATGGATATTCATGGGAGTGAACTTTCTGGGTTGTACGGTAACTGTAAGTTGGACATCTCAAGGAATTACCAAAGTAGTTGCACCAGTTTACCATCTCACTAGCAATCTGTGAGGACCGCAGTTTATTCTTGAAGCTCTTGTTATTGCCTGTCGTTTTTATTTTAGCCATCATGAAGTTTTATCTTATCATGGTTTTGATTTCCATTTTTTTTTTACTATTATTATTTTAAAGTAATCTCTATACCCAACATGGGGCTTGAACCCATGATCACAAGATCAAGAGTCAGATGCTCTACCGACTGAGCCAGCCAGGCACCCCTTTATTTGCATTTTTCTTTTTTTTTTTTTTTTAATTTTTTCAACGTTTATTTATTTTTGGGACAGAGAGAGACAGAGCATGAACGGGGGAGGGGCAGAGAGAGAGGGAGACACAGAATCGGAAACGGGCTCCAGGCTCTGAGCCATCAGCCCAGAGCCCGACGCGGGGCTCGAACTCACGGACCGCGAGATCGTGACCTGGCTGAAGTCGGACGCTTAACCGACTGCGCCACCCAGGCGCCCCTATTTGCATTTTTCTAATGACTAATGATGAACATCGTTTCATGTGCTTGTTGGCCATATTTGCGCCATTTTTAGGGAAATGTCTCTTCAAAATCTTTGCGCATTTTTAAATTGGGCTGTTTGTCTTCTTATTGTTGAGTTTGTAAGGGTTCTTTATATATTCTGGATACAAGTCCCTTTTCAGATATATGATTTACAAATATTTTCTCAGTTTGTGGGTTGTCCTTTCAACTTTTTGATGGTATCCTTTGAAGTGCAGAAACTTTTAGTTTTGATGAAGTCCAGTTTATTTTTTCTTTTGTCATTTGTGCTTTTGGTATCATATCTTAGAAATCATTGCTCAATTCAAGGTCACAAATACTCTTTTCTTCTAAGAGTTTGATATTTTTCACTTTTACATTTAGGTCTCTGATCAATTTTGAGTTGATTTTTTGTATGTGGTGTGAGGCAGGGGTTCAAATTTTGTTTCTTGTTTTTTGTTTTTTTGCATGTGGCTACCCAGTTGTTCCAGTACCATTTGTTGAGAAAACTATTAATTACCTGTTTAATTTTCCTGGCACCCTTGTTGAAAAATCAACTGATCATGACCATAAAGGTTTATTTCTGGATTCTCAATTCTATTCCATTAAGCTAGCACCATACTGTCTTGATTGTTGCAGAATTGTAGTAAGTTTTGCAATTGGGACATGTGAATCTGCCCGCTTTATTCTTTTTCAAGATTGTTTTGGTTATTCTGGGTTCCTTGCATTTCCATATGAAATTTATGATCAGGTTGTCAATTTATATTAAAGGCAGCTGGGCATCTGGTAGGGATTGCATTGACTCTGTAGATCAGTTTGGTTAGTATTGCTGTCTCAACAATATTTTCCCCCAACTTTATAATGAGAGTAATTGACAAAAATTGTACACATTTATGGTCTACAACATGATGTTTTCCATCTTAACAGTATTAAGTCTTACAGTTCATGAGCACAGAATATATTTCCATTATTGTAAGTCTTTAATTTCTTTCAACAGTATTTTGTAGTTTTCACATATAAGTTTCACACTTAAAAAATTTATTGTTAAGTATTTTGTTTATTTTGATGTTAGTTTAAAGGGAATTGTTTTCTTAATTTCATTTTTTCAGTCTTCATTGCTGGTGTATAGAAATATAATTTTTTTAAGTTTATTTATTTTGAGAGAGAGAGAGCATGTGCAGGTGGTGAAGGGGCAGGGAGAGAACAGGAGAGAGTGAGAATCCCAAGCACACTCCATACTGTCAGCGTGAAGCCCAGTGTGGAGCTCAATGTGGGGCTTGAACTTATAAACCGTGAGATCATGACCTGAGCCTAAGTCGGATGCTTAACTGACCGAGCCACTTACGTGCCCCAAAATATAATGGGTTTTTATATATTGATCTATCTTGTAACCTTGTTAACTGGTCTCTTAGTTGTCTGGACACATCCTTGACTTAGATGATGAGTTTGGCAGCATACTCATTATTGGACTTTTAACTGCTTAAGCAATCCTGCAGCTACCACAAATCATGGAGGAAATCCCTTTTAGTGTTTGGAAAACATTTAAAGAATCATTAACTGGCTGCTTGCATACAATTGTACTTTTTCTCTGACTGGCTCAGTCAGTGAAGCATCTGACTTTGGCTCAGGTCATTATCTCATGGTCCATGGGTTCGAGCCCCGCGTCAGGCTCTGTGCTGACAGTGCAGAGCCTGGAGCCTGCTTTGTATTCTGTTCCTTCCTCTCTCTCTGCCCCTCCCCCTCCTCCACTCATGGGACTCTCTCTCTCTCTCTCTCTTCTTTCAAAAATGAATAAAACATTAAAAAAAATTAGAAGTAACACTCAGAGTTTGTAGTGACAGGGGCACCTGGGTGGCTCATTTGGTTAAGCATCCAACTCTTGATTTTGGTTCAGGTCATGATCTCCTGGTTCGTGAGTTCGAGCTCTCATGGTTCATGAGTTCGAGCCCTCCATTGGGCTCTGTGCTGGTGGCATGGAGCCTGCTTGGGATTCTCTCCCTGTCTTCCCCCCCCCCCCCCAAATAAGTAAACTTAAAAGGAAAGAATTTGTAGTGACAGCATTAAGGTTTCCTTTTGCACTTCTCAGTAGTTGATAGGTAAAAGGTGTTGGCTGCAGTATAGTGTCACTTGGGCCTTCTTTTTCCTGTTTCCTGTTCCTTCCGCTATGTATAGGTTTTTTTTTTTCTTTTCCAATAGTTATGTGAAAGTTTCTCTACTAGCATAGTGCTGTGATTTGTGCCTGTAGAGGGTTTACAAAGGCTTGCCAAGGTGAGGGGGCAGCTAGTGCTGCAATTAGGCAGGATGCATTCTCTTTTCTATCGACCCTCTGGTTTTACAGCTTTCCCTGGCTGGCTGAGTGCTTGAACAAGGGACTGTGGGAAAGAACAGGACTAGAATACCTGGAGGATGCGGATAAAGGTATGACCTTTATTTTTAAAATGCTTATTGAGGCGCCTGTGTGGCTCAGTCAGTTAAGTGTCCGGCTTCGGCTCAGGTCATGATTTCGTGGTCTGTGGGTTCAAGCTCCGCATCGGGCTCTGGGCTGACAGTTCAGAGCCTGGAGCCTGCTTCAGATTTTGTGTCTTCCTCGCTCTCTGCCCCTCCCCTGCCTGCCGTCTGTCTCTCAAAAATAAATATACGTTAAAATGCTAATAAAACTCATTTGAGTAATAGACAAATTTTTTGTTCTGTGTACAGTGCAGACAGATCTGTTCCTTAACCTCATCTCCACCAAGCCCGCTATCCCTCTGACATTTTCTAGTCCACTCATAATATCAATTTAATGTTTTTTGTCATTAAAGTAATTGGTATCACATTGTACATGTTTCCCCAACGCTTTTAGGCAAGTCATTATTTCTTGGAGATATATCCCTGTCAGTACTGGTAATTTTGTCATTCTTTTGTATATATTCTGTATACTGGTTACTCTGTTAAAAACTGTATTAAGGAAAACTTCAAATTTATGTAAAAGTAGAAAATCCCCATCCCCAGATCAAGTGCCAGATATTGTATACTTTCATATATACATTATATGTATCTCTAATGGATAAGGCCTTTTCAAAAAAAAATCACTAAATCTTTATCATGTAACAAAATTAACAATAACCCCTTAATATCTAATATCTAGCCAATGTTCAGATTTTCTGAATTGTCTCAAGTATGTGTTTTTGTAGTGACTTGTAAATTAGTATTCAAACAAGGGCTACAATGCACACTGTGTTTGTTTTGACATCTATTAAGTCTCTTTTAATCGATAGGAACTTCCTACAATCTGTTCCTCCCCCCGCCCCCCGCCAGTTGGTATTTATTCATCCGTAAGAAAATCATCTACCCTGTAGACATTCCACATTCTATATTTGGCTTGTTGTCCTTCTGTCTTTTGTATTTCTTACAAACTGGTAGGTAGATCTAGGCTTGATTAGAATCACATTCTAGTTTTGGCAAGAATCATTACTGGTGATGCTGTGTATTTTCTACTGCATCACAGTAGGAGGCCTCTGATGTCTAATGCCTAGGTTTTTGTGATGTTTGGTTTATCAGTGGGTTCATGAAGTTTTAGCCTGGTTCATCCATTATCATCGAGATCCCCCATAGCCTTTCATATAATCGTTTTATCAGGTATTGAGCTTCATTGCCTTTATCCAGTGGTGCGTTGGTCAATGTTTAACTGGCTGTCTGCCAATTTTTATGGTATAAACACTCCTGCCACAGCCAATTTTATTCTTGCTGATGTGTCACTAAATGTGGGGTTGGAACAGGTGTACTGAGTTGGCTCTCAGAAGCTGGTATGAGCTGTTTCCAGCAAACTACTGTTTAGATCCATTATTTCTTTGGTAGTTGCAAAATGGTGATACTCTATTTCTTTTACCTTTATTAATTTGGGCCGTATTTACCCATGTACCTGTTGATAGACCTTTTGCTTATGACTGTTACGAAACTTTTGAACTGAAGAATACCATAAACCAACACAGTTCTCAGTGTATCACTAAATTCCTTATATGCATTTTGGTTTCAAGAGTTATATGAAGGCTGAAATAGATTGCAGTAAGGGTGACCAGCAAGAATGTCTTCTCATTTAACCAATGTTCACTGAACACTTACTGTGTACTAGGTACTCTGGAGAATTCTAAGAAGAATATGGAGATGGCCCTACATTCTGCCAATCACTGTTAGAGTTGTATGTGAGAAGGGCATTGAGTCTGGGCAGGTTTTTTTTAATTTTATTTTTAAAATTTATTCAGTTTTGAGAGAGACAGAGCACGAGTAGGGGAGGGGCAGAGAGAGGGAGACATAGAATCTGAAGCAGGCTCCAGGCTCAGAGCTGTCAGTGCAGAGCCCAACGCGGGGCTCGAACTCATGAAACTGCAAGATCATGACCTGAGCCGAAACAAAGAGCCGGATGCTTTTAACTGACTGAGCCACCCAGGCGTCCCAAGGGTTAATTTTCTTATGCTCAGCTCTCTTGTCACCTCCCTGCTCAAAACTTTTCATGTCTTTCTATGTAAACACCAAATTCCTTTGTCTTAACAGCTGGATCTAAAGCCATGACAATACATGAATTCAGTAAGGGTCAAGCACCTTGGCTGGGAATGCTTGGGAGGGAGGGTATTTTAGGAGTAAGTGGCAAACGGAAGTCTAACATTTGCTGACTGACCAGAAAGAATGGAAACTAGGGGAGGAGTTCGCCAACTGTGTTTTTAGGAAGTCTTAAAACAGTTCATTGCAGTGGTAGGATTAATCCAGGTTGCAAAAGGTGGAGTGATTGAGAAACTTTGGTATGGAATAGTTGTCATCACAAACTCATTTTGAAATGTTTCAGACTTAAATGTCATATTTTTAAAAAATTCTTGGTGGAAAAGAGACTGTACCAAGGTAATAGAATCTTTTCCTAGGTTGCCTGCCTTCCTTCCAACACGAACATACACACACACAGCTAGTGTTTTGAACCAACCTAAGGAGTTTCATAGTAACATGATTAGGAGAAACGCATTTATGTAAATGTAGTACAAGAAATGAAACTTGACCTTTACCGCTTAGTTAATTCTCATGCGTTTTTGTTGTGTAACTCTGCCTGTGTTTTCATCTGGGACCTAGTTAACCTGTATCACATACCCCATGGTGTAAGAAGGAGTTACTGGAAAAAACTGGCAAACAAATTCTGGAATCAGAAAGTGTCAATGCTAAAAGAGAACTTAAATGTTATCTTGGCCAACTCTCACATACTATAGGCAGTGATGCTGAGATCCAGAAATGTAATTGCTTTGTTCTTCATCAGAATTCTCTTTGTTCAGGTCTTTGTTGTAGCAGATTTGGTGTCAGAGAAAGCAGTCTATATTAATTTAATTTGGGTAGCACACCTTATTATTTTTCTATAGGTAATAATACACCTAAAGTTAAGAGATACGTTGAAGAATAGATATGGTGCCCACTATATGCAAGAAACTAATAGTATTTTCCTGTGTTTTCTTTTATGTGATTTACAGTGTTGGGCCAATTTCCTGAGGTTCTTTAGCTAGACAGGAAAGAAAAGTTTTGCCTTCATAAGTACTTGGAGATCTTATATCTCATATATAGTATCAACAGCTTTATTTTTTAAAATTTATTTGAGAGAGCGTGCGTGTGGTGGTGGGGGTGAAGGGCAGAGAGGGAGAGAGAGAATCCCAAGCAGGCTCTGCACTCTCAGCACAGAATCCAACATGGGGCCCAATTTCACATGATTTCTCAGATCATGACCTAAGCTGAAAGCAGGAGTCTGACCTTAACCAACAGAACCACCCAGGCATCCTAACAACTTTAAATATATATAAAAAAGGAAAGGAAGGGGCGCCTGGGTGGCTCAGTCGGTTAAGCGCCCGACTTCAGCTCAGGTCACGATCTCGCAGTCCGTGAGTTCGAGCCTCGCGTCGGGCTCTGGGCTGATGGCTCAGAGCCTGGAGCCTGCTTCCGATTCTGTGTCTCCCTCTCTCTCTGCCCCTCCCCCGTTCATGCTCTGTCTCTCTCTGTCTCAAAAATAAATAAAACGTCAAAAAAATTTTTTTCAAAAGGAAAGGAATAGTGTACTGAATCCCTGGCCTCAACAGTGGTCAACTATGGCCCATTTTGTTTATGTTCTCTCTCCCATATGATTAATTATACTTTTTTTCCCCCACCCTTAGCTTTAAAAAAACTATTGAGATGTAATTTTCAGACCATAAAGTTCATCTGTTTTACAGTGTACAGCTCCATGATTTCCAGTAAATTTATCAAATTGTGATGTTACTATACTCCAGTTTTAGAATCTTTTCAGCACCCCAGTAATATTTCTCATGCATGTTTACAGTCAATACCATGCCCAGCCCCAGATAACCAGTAATCTACCTCCAGTTTCCATAGACTTGCCTTTTCTGGACATTTCATATAAATAAAACCATAACACTATGGGGTCTTTTGTGTCTAGCTTTCTGTATTTTGTATGATGTTTTTGAGGTTCATTGAAGTTGTAGCATGTATCAGTATTTCATTTTTTTTATTGTGGAACAGTTTTCCAATGTATGGATATACCACATTTTGTCTATCCATTCTTCAGTTTGATGGACATTTGAGTTTATACTTTTTACCTTTTATGAATAAGGCTGCCATGAACACTTGCATGCAAGTCTTTGTGGGAACATATGTTCTCATTTCTCTTGGCATAGTACTTACAAGTGGAATTACTTGGTGTATGGTGAATTTAAGAAACTGCTAAACTGTTTTTTAAAATTTTTTTTTCAACGTTTATTTATTTTTAGGACAGAGAGAGACAGAGCATGAACGGGGGAGGGGCAGAGAGAGAGGGAGACACAGAATCGGAAACTGGCTCCAGGCTCTGAGCCATCAGCCCAGAGCCTGACGCGGGGCTCGAACTCACGGACCGCGAGATCGTGACCTGGCTGAAGTCGGACGCTTAACCGACTGCGCCACCCAGGCGCCCCTAAACTGTTTTTTAAAGTGGCCATACTATTTTACATTTCCACCAGCCGGTGTATGAGAGTTATTGTTTCTTCACATTTTCACCAGTACCTTACTATTTTTTAAAATTATAGCTATCTCAGTAGATGGGAAGTGGTATTTCATTTTGTGGTTTTGATTTCTTGATTTCTTTTTCCCTGATGACTAATGATGTTGAGCATCTTTCCATGTGCTTACTAATGATTCCTATATCTTCTTTGGTGAGTCTGCTAAAATCATTTATCCATTTTTAAATTGGGTGTTTGTCTTCTTCTTGTTGAATTCTGTATTCTGGAGTTCTTTGTATATTCTGCATGCAAGCCATTTATTAGATACATTATTTGCAAATACATTTTCTCATTTTGTGACTTGTCTTTGCATTTTCTTAATGGTATATTTTGAAGCAAAAATGTACATTTCAGTAAAGTACAGTTTATCAATTTTGTCCTGTTTAGATTATGCTTTTGGTGTCCTATATCTAAGGAATCTTTGCCTCACCCCAGGTCTTGAAGCATTTCTACTCATCCTTCCTAAAAATGTTACAGTGTTAGCGCTTCTATCTCTGATTCATTTTGATTTAATTTTTGTATGTAATATGAGGTAAGGGTAGAAGTTCATTTGTTCGTACGTGGATATCCAGCACTATTTGCTGAAAATCTCTCCCTATTGAATTGCCTTGGCTCCTTTGTTTAAAATCATTTGACTGTAAATATAAGGGTTTGTTTGTGGACTCTGCATTCTCTTTATTGATCAGTATGTCCTTATGACAGTACTCCACTGAATATTTTTTATTTTAGAGCATGTGCGTGCACATGAAAGTGGGGGAGGGGCAAAAGGAGAGGGAGAGAGCATCTCAAGCAGGCTCCAGGCTCAGCCCAGAGCCCAGTGTGGGGATCGATCCCACTAACCGTGCGTTATGACTCGAGCTGAAATCCTGAGTCAGATACTCAACCGACTCACCCACCCAGGTGCCCCTGAATATTTTTTAAAGCAAGGGAGTCATATGTAGTCTCGTGTAGAGGTAATCACATGACTCAGGAGGCTAAATATTTGCTACAGTGACACATTTTTAGATCGTGTCTAACATTTATCTGAGTTTGTGGTATATTGCATATTCAGAAGCGTCCTTTTAGTTCTTTGAAGTTGCGGTACTTTTCTTACTTTACAACTTTCTGACGTGCTTATTCCCTGGATATACAGTAACACTTGTCCAGCTGTTTATCCCCTATCCCAGTGACCTTTGTGCTCTTTACCATTACCTATCCTATGGGTTCAAAATGTGATACTGATTGCTGCATCATAGTAGCCTTCATGATGTCCTTTTACTTCTCTGTCCTTAATTTTCTCATCTGCAAAGTGGAAGAATTGAATTTGACCTCATTACTTTTTAACCAACTCAGTCATTAATATTTTCCCTGTTGAACAGTTCCAAGTCATGTGTAAATTCCTATCTTTGAATTGGTGAAAGATGATTGTGTTGAATAGAGAATTTAATAAGCTTGTGTGTTTAGGGGGAAGTGGGGCCTCGTCAGTGGATCGAGGCAGCTATTTTGTTGGAAGAGTACTCCTGGCAAATATTTGGTCATACTCATAGGTGTGTGTGACCTATGAACCCATCACTGTGTGTAACTGGGTGATTAGGAGATAGGCATAGACTCACATGTGCTTTTATGATTAGAAAGGAAAGGAAGTACATTGTCTATTACAAAGAAATAGCCATTTTAATGGACTCCAAGAAGAGGAATGGTCCTTCCTGATGAAATCCTTGAAGCTTTGCTTATGGCTAACTCTACTTGATTGATACTTAAAAAGTGTTCGTCCCACTGGTAGACTCCTTTCAACATTTTCCATCCTTTAAGTGTTTTCTTTTCCTTTGGCATTTGAATGCTTTTATTTTCTTCATAAAATATTCCTAGTTTGGGGGGATGGGAGGCCTTTTCACAGCTGAAGTTATTCCAAGTTTCACTCCCCTGAAGAATTGACTTTCTGTTCCTTGCAGCTATCCAACGCCACATCTGCTTTATTTCCACTTAGTAATTTGGAACACGTTTTCATTAAGTCATTGATTTGGGGCTTTGTAAAAATCTGAAGGAAATTAGTATGTAGATAGTAACATATATGAATAATATTTTGTCTGGAAATTTCTTTTTCTTTTTTTCTTTTTAAGAGAGAGACACAGAGCGTGAGCAGGGGAGGTCAGAGAGAGAGGGAGATAACAGAATCCGAAGCAGGCTCCAGGCTCTGAGCCATCAGCGCAGAGCCCCAAGTGGGTCTCGAACTCATGAACCGCAAGATTGTGATCTGAGCCAAAGTCAGACACTTAACCACCTGAGCCACCCAGGTGCCCCTGTCTGGAAATTTCTTAGCATAATAAAAGGATGAATTTTAGAGGTTAGAGTTTGGGATGAAGACACTAGAAACCTGAGATTCAGCAGATCAGTGTTAGAAAATGCACATCTTTCAATAAATTAATAAACACCAGAAATTATTACTGTGTTTTTTGAGTTTAGGATTAAATAGCAGTCTCTTTTATGAACTTTTAAATCTTGTTTTCAGGATTTGGGTATCATTTTTTTTTTCTGATTACACATGCAAAAATTAGTTTTGGGGGGGAGATGGAGAGAGCACGCACAAGCTGGAGAGGGGCAGAGGGAGAAGGAGAGAGAAAATCTTAAGCAGGCTCCATGCCCAGCGCAGAGCCTGGTGTGGGTCTCAATCCCACGACCGCGAGATCATGACCAGAGTCCAAATCAAGAGTTGGACACTTAACCGATGGAGCCACCCAGGCACCCCCCAACTTATAAAAAATTTTTGATTTGACAGAGCCTTGCTGATACCTGGTGTTCTACCTGTTAACTGTGAGATTTTAGGAATAAACCTGCAGTTGCTTTACGAGGATGGTAGCTTTTAATGTATGCATCAAAAGTGTTCTCCTCCCCTCTTCTTTCCTTCTCTTCCCTTCCGGGCAAGCAGGTGTTACTCTTAACAGGTACGTTGTCATCTTTTGCATGTGTATGCTAGATTACTCAGCCAAAGTATTTTTTCAGTTGCACTTTGCGTGAAGGTATACATTTTCACTCTTTAAAATTGATTAGGGCATGCTGGATAAAATACTTGAATCCAATTTAAGGTCATGAATGGACTGAAACTCTTATAAGAGGAGATTATTTTACTAAATTCAATTTCAGTTATTCATGCACCATGTGAATACTTACTATGCACAAGGCAGTGTGTTTAGGTGCTGTGGGAGATAAAAAGATGAACTGGATTTAAAATTGGTAGAATGAATCTAGATTAATATCACTTATTGTTAAAGGAAATGAACATGGTCATAAACACGAAGAAGAGATTTTTCAGCAGGAACCAAATAGGCAAAGATGCAGGAGCTCATGCCTTTTTTTTTTTTTTTTTTTTGAAAGAGTGGCAGCTAAGGGGAAACCCGAGGCTTTGGGCTCACTCTTGACTCTGCCTGCCTCCTTCTAGAAGTTGTGTGTGCAAGTAGGCAAATCTTGAGATTTCTTATTGATACTCCAAATCTGGAGTGGAGTAAAGTGAGTGGGTGCTCTTAGTTTCACCTTCTCTTGACCGAGGGTCAGTGGACATGACTTCTGGAAAGAGAGGGAAAAAGCTGGAAAAGTGAATAATCTCAGCTGGTATCCTGATATGGTGGAAGGGAAGGCCCAGGGCTCCGTGCTGAATTGAGGGGACACACTGAAGTCTGGGAAGTACCTCCAAGGCTATTGATGAACCTCAAGACTTGAGAGAATATACTCTGTTACAGAGTTTTTTATATTCTTTTGGTATTCACACTGCAAAATAACATATTTGTATAACCTCTTGTTGACTTTTCAGTTTTTAGTCATCATCTACTGCCTTCCCTTTCTAGCATCTTTCTCCTCTTTCACCCTCCCAGTACAGTTATATTAGAATTTTGGTTAGATCAGTAGTATTTAGGGTAGTATTATGGCTATGTAAGCCATATAGTAAATTACTGACTTTTCTTACTTGGACAGATTTTTGTTGGCTTTGGAGTGAATAATCAACTTGTTTCTTTTCAATGTACTTGGCCCTGAATCAACTGCAGACTCTCTCAATTTTCTAAAGTTCCTTTTATGAAATTCTGACACAGGTATTAGTTTCATCTGTTTGAAGAAATGTAGAGTGATTGTCTTCTGTGCCTCATACTTAGTTTTCACCATGGCATCCCCCATCTGTGTCATCCAAGGATTTTCTTCTTTCTCCCATGTTGGATCTCTTTTATCCTGTTCTCATCTTTTGCTCTTTCTTGGTTTACTCTCTTGCTTTGGTAGAACACATCCTTGAGTAGTTTCTTGGAAAGGGTGCATGGAGCTCAATATGAGACCCTGAATGTCTAAAAATATCTTTACTTGAACCATCATGCAGGCTGCTCTTTTGGGGAAAGCCATCAGTTGGAAATCAGTTTTCTTCAGAATTTTCATGGCATTGTTCCAATGAATTCTAGCTTCCAGTGGTATCTTAAAAGTCTAAAACCTTTTGGACTCTTGATCCTTTGGATGCAGCCTCCCTTCCTCTTCCACCCCCTGCAGGAAACTTGTAGAATCTTTTATTTTGAAATTTCATATCGATGTGCCTTGCCCTGGGTCTGTTTTCTTCCGTTGTCCTGGGCACTCTGGGCTCTTTTAATTTAGAAACTCGTATTCTTCATTTCTGGGAAGTTTTCTTGGACTAGGTGATTTTTTTTCCTGCTATTTACTCTCTCTCTCTCTCTTTTAATTTTATTTTTTAAATTTACATCCAAATTAGTTAGCATATAGTGCAACAATGATTTCAGGAGTAGATTCCTTAATGCCCCTTACCCGTTTAGCCCATCCCCCCTCCCACAACCCCCCCAGTAACCCTCTGTTTATTCTCCATATTTGTCTCTTATGTTTTGTCCCCCTCCCTGTTTTTATATTATTTTTGCTTCTCTTCCCTTATGTTCATCTGTTCTGTGTCTTAAAGTTCTCATATGAGTGAAGTCATATGATACTTGTCTTTGACTAATTTTGTTTCGCATAATGCCCTCTAGTTCCATCCACATAGTTGCAAATGGCAAGGTTTCATTCCTTTTGATTGCCAAGTAATACTCCATTGTGTATATATGTGTGTGTGTGTGTGTGTGTATATACCACAACTTCTTTATCTGTTCATCCATCAATAGACATTTGAGCTCTTTCCATACTTTGGCTATTGTTGATAGTACTGCTATAAACATGAGGGTGCATGTGTCCCTTTGAAACAGCACGCCTGTATCCCTTGGACAAATACCTAGTAGTGCAATTCCTGGGTCGTAGGGTAGTTCTATTTTTAATTTTTTGAGGAACCTCCATACTGTTCTCCAGAGTGGCTACACCAGTTTGCATTCCCACCAGCAATGCAAAAGAGATTCTCTTTTCCTCATCCTTGCCAACATCTGTTGTTGCCTGAGTTGTTAATGTTAGCCATTCTGACAGGTGTAAGGTGGTATCTCAATGTGGTTTTGATTTGTATTTCCCTGATGATGAGTGATGTTGAGCCTTTTTTCCTGTGTTGGTTGGCCATCTGGATGTCTTCTTTGGAGAAGTGTCTATTCATGTCTTTTGCCCATTTCTTCACTGGATTATTTGTTTTTTGGGTGTTGAGTTTGATAAGTTCTTTGTAGATTTTGGATACTAACCCTTTATCTGGTATGTCATTTGCAAATATCTTCTCCCATTCTGTCAGTTGCCTTTTAGTTTTGCTGATGGTTTCCTTCACTGTGCAGAAGCTTTTTATTTTGATGAGGTCCCAGTAGTTCATTTTTGCTTTTGTTTCCCTTGCCTCCAGAGACGTCTTGAGTAAGAAGTTGCTGTGGCCAAGATCAAAGAGGATTTTGCCTGCTTTCTCCTTGAGAATTTTGATGGCTTCCTGTCTTACCTTTAGGTCTTTCAAACATTTTGAGTTTATTTTTGTGTATGGTGTAAGAAAGTGTTCCAGGTTCATTTTTCTGCATGTTGCTGTCCGGTTTTCCCAGCACGACTTGCTGAAGAGACAGTCTTTATTCCATTGGATATTCTTTCCTGCTTTGTCAAAGATTAGTTGGCCATACGTTTGTGGGTCCATTTCTGGGTTCTCTATTCTGTTCCATTGATCTGAGTGTCTCTTTTTGTGCCAGCTATTTACTCTCTTTTTGTGGAACTTTTATTTGGATGTTATCCTACTTTCTTTAAGATATCCTTATATTATCTTTGAACCTTTCTATTAAGCTTTCCATTTCTGCTCTCACGTTTTTAATTTCCAGGTGCTCTTTTTAATTATTTGACTGGTTTTTTTTTTTCAATAGCATCTGAGTATTTCGTCTTTGCAAATAATCTCTCTTACCTTTTACTGAGGATTTCCCTAATGACTCTTAGAAATTACATTCCTTACTTCCACCCCATTATCTGTCTTCTCGGTAGAATAAAGATTCATGAGGGTAGGCCTTTTTTCCTGTTTTTTTTTTTTTTTTTCCACTGATGTTTTCCCAGCACTCCGAACAATGCCTGACACATAGTAAATGTTTAAATATTTCTGGAATAAACTGAATGATTGTTATGATGATACTAATATACATTATATTTTTTTCTCCTAATATAGATATACTCTGTCTCTTTAGATTAACTTTTTCTATTCTTACTGCTCTTAGATTAGAAATTTTCTGCAGCTGATAATACTTCATCATCTGTTTCTATTTAAGAAAAGGGGTAAGGGTGTCTGGGTGGCTCAGTTGGTTAAGTGTCTGACACTTGGTTTTGGCCCAGGTCATGATCTCACGATTTGTGGGATCGAACCCCACATCGGGCTCTGCACTGCCAGTGTGGAGCCTGCTTGGGATTCTCTCTTTCTCCCTCTCTCTCAAAATAAATAAACTTAAAGACAAAATAAAGGTGGTAAAAAAGCCCATTGGACTATACGGGTAAATGGATAGGACTTGCCACCTTTGTGTTTCATGGTAGAATGATAGGACTTGTTGGAGATCTCTGAATGTTGGTATCTAGATCTTCCTTCTTGGCTGGTCTAGTTCCCTGGAGCACTTCTTTCAGTCTCTGGGTACAGAAGTTTGAGAGCAGAGAGGAATTGGGTTGGAAGTCTCAGCATCCAGAATTCATATATTTATTAGATCCCCCTGTTTTCAGTATGGCCTCATGCCTTCATCTCGGCCAGGTGTCCTCCCTGGAGAAGAAAAATATTTCTAGCCTTTTGCTGGAGTGGGAAACATGCTGCGAATATGCAGAATGTGGGAGAAATATCTTAAGATCTAACTGCTTTGATGGATCATGGTCCTGTAGTTCTTAGATTAGTTCAAATAGATATTTGTTGGATACTTACTATATTCTGAGCTATTAAGGTGAAGTAGGGGTAGGGCATGGATACTACAGGTAGAGGGGACCACAGGAGCAGGGATGCTGAAGCCAAAAGCTGCATGAGGTATAACTGGAACCTGATCTTCAAGGGTATTGTGAAGGTATGCCCTTCTAAAGGGTAGAAGTAGGATTCACTGTTAGTTAATTTTGTTTATTTTTTATTGCTTTCTTCATTTTACCCCTACTTCCTGAGGAGTTTGATGTCACTGATTCTTGAGAACTGAGGGGCTTGTGTGGTACAAATTGATTAGTCTCTGCTTTCTCTACTGCTGATTTAGGCATCAGCCACTCATCTCTTTTCCTAGTTTCAAATTTAAACAAGAAAGTTTAAACAGTTCTTTTCACTGTTAATGAGGTAAGAGTGAGATTAGTTGCACATATTCAAGCTACTATCTAGCTACTAAAAAGTCTTACTATGGGGCATTTAATAAATTTCAGGATAGTAAAGAAACTAGGAATCTTACACAGTATCAGGCCAAGATTATAGTTTAAAGTGATCCCAAGTTGGTAAGTGTCTTCAAGTTTCTGGTTCTGGCAGACATAGTAGAGAAGGAACCCACTTTCCACACAGAGCCCAAAGTATTTCTTCAGGTAAAGTTTCAAGGGATATGCATTTAGAGTCAAAGGTTGCCAAGCACTCTAGGAAATAGACCAGTAGGAGAGATAGATAGCAGGAGCAGCAAAATAGTAGTAAATACAAGGGCCTCAGATTGTGGGATTATCAGACACACACTGTTACATAAATATGTTTAATAATTTGGGGAAAAAAGGAAATGGAGAAAATGAGTACATAGCCAAGAAATTATAAAAATGAAAAAAAAACCCTTTGAAAAAAAGATCAAATAGAACTAGAAATGAAACAGTCATTGAAATAAACCTAAAGACAGGATTAACAGGACATTAAGAGCAGCTGAAGAGGGAATTGGTCAATGGAACAGTAGATATTAGAAAATTATCCAGAACACAGCACAGTTTAGACAAAGAGCTCCAGAAGGAGAGGTAGAGAAACTGGCAGAAAGACAGTATTTGAAGAATCACTCAGAGTTTCCCAGAATGAATGGGATGCCACGTGGTTTAGAAATTCCAGTGAAGCTCAGTAGGTGTTGAAAGAAAAAGAAGATGAAGAACTAGGCAAACTCAGCGTCAGGTTCAGTACTGCAGAGCACCGCAAACAGAGAAGACCGACTATTTAGCAAAAAACGATTCTATGGACACCTGACTCCTCGGCAGCAGCAATGGAGGCCAGAAGACCGCGAAATGTTATTTTTAATGTGCTGCGAGAAAGTAGCTGTCCATCTAGAATCTAGACCCAGGGAAATAATCTCTTAAGAATGAGGGTGAAATAAAGACTTTCAGTCCCACAAACAGAGTAAGCTTGCTACTAACAGATGCTCAATGAAAGAAATTCTAAAGGATGAATTTCAAACGGAAGGTACTATCATAAAAGAGATTGTAATGGAAATTAGGAAAGTTGTAAAACTGAATGAGAACATATCAAAAACCTGTGATTCTTGGAAGAAAATTTGTAACGCTAAATGCTTATGTTAGGAAAGAAGAAACACTGGAAATTGAGCTTGGCAACTGTTTTTACGCTAGAAAAAGAACAATAGGATAAGCCTAAAGAAAAAAAATGCAAGATGAACAGACATTAATGAAACAAAGGAGGCAGGCAATACAGAGGCTCAGGAAAGTTTTTTTTTTTTTTTTTTTAACGTTTATTTATTATTGAGAGACAGAGAGAGCGTGAGCGGGGGAGGGGCAGAGGGAGAGGGAGACACAGAATCTGAAGCAGGCTCCAGGCTCTGAGCTGTCAGCACAGAGCCCGACGCGGGGCTCAAACTCACAAACTGCGAGATCATGACCTGAGCCAAAGTCAGATGCTTAACCGACTGAGCCACCCAGGTGCCCCAAGTTTTTTTTTTTTTTTTTTTAAAGAGTAATAAAATGGTCAAATGTCAAGTGAGCTCGGTGAAGGGAAAGTAGAGTGATGATACAAATAGTATGAGGAATCAAAAACAAAAGTTAGGTGCACGGAGATTAAGATGAGTAGAGGAGGGCGTAGGAGTTCCTTTATGGCAATAAATATGAGCCTTTAGACAATAAATGTCTAGAAAAATAAAATTTCTCAAAACTGACTTAAGAATTAGAAAGTCTGAATAATCCTGTAACAATTAAAGAAATGAAATCATTAAAAATCTTGTTTCAAACAAAACTTCAGGCCCAGATAGTTCTGCTGGCAAGTTGTACCTGACATTCAACATTAGCAACAAAAACAATCTTCGATCTTACACAGCCTGTTCCCGAGCACACATGGGGAACATTTTCTGGCTGGATCAGGCCTGACAGACAACTACATGAGAAAGGAGACTTACTGATCACAGTCTCATTTATGAATATGGTTGGCAAAAATCCTAAACACAATATTAGCCAACTAAATCTAGCAGATCTAAAAACCTGACCAAGTTGGGATTATCATAGGCTGGCAAGGGTGCTTTCACATTTAAACATGTATAATGTAATTTATCATATTAACTAATTATCAGGGGAAAAATCATACCATCATCTCAGTGGATGGAGATGCAACTTTGGTTAAAAATCATCAACAAATTATAAAAAAATCTCAACAGGTGTGAATTTTCATAATTCGTTATAGCATTTCTACAAGAAACCTACGGAAAGTACCATACTAATGGTGAAATAGTGACAGCCTTACCTTTGAGATCAAAGAAGGTAAGAATGCCCATATGATCATTACAAGTCAACTTTATAGTAGATGTTCTTGCCAGGTAAGATAAAAAACACAAAATAGGTAAAAGTACTGAAAAGAGGCAACAGAATTACTGTTCATGTTTGTAGGTGATACGATTTTATCCAAAAGTATATGCACAAACACCCTCATACCATCTTTTATAAAGATAGGGCATTTGTTTTTTTTTTTTTTTTTTTTTAATTTTTTTTTTTCAACGTTTATTTATTTTTGGGACAGAGAGAGACAGAGCATGAACGGGGGAGGGGCAGAGAGAGAGGGAGACACAGAATCAGAAACAGGCTCCAGGCTCTGAGCCATCAGCCCAGAGCCTGACGCGGGGCTCGAACTCACGGACCGCGAGATCGTGACCTGGCTGAAGTCGGACGCTCAACCGACTGCGCCACCCAGGCGCCCCGGGCATTTGTTTTTTTAATTAAAAAATAGCACAAATGAAATGCGCCAGACCCGAATATGATGTGTAGGTCCTGTATCCGGGTACACTAAGCGGGAACAGTGAGACCCACAACTCACCTGCTTGGTTTCCTGCCTCTCAGGGATCACTGTCTTTTGTTGCTTGGTTTCCTAGTGTCTTGAAAACTGTCATTTTCTGTGTTTTGTTCTAGTGTTGAAAACTGTTGTTTCCTATAAAAAACGTGTTTGTTTTTGTTTCAAATGGGAGGATAAATCTGGTCTTTGTTACTCCCTCTTGGCTAGAAGCAGAAGTTTAATTAAGCGGCTTATCGATTCTTAGGCCTCTTTTGTTAATAAAGGGTGATTTTTAACACACAGTTTGTTCTGGTGCAAGGCTTTTCCTTTAAAAGCACGTGTAGATTTTTCAAGTTTTGTTTTAAAAGAAACCGGTAATTTAAAGGCCCAATCCTGAGGACCTTTAGAGTTGGGACCCTGAGATGGATAATTCCTGAGGCTTTTGTTTTTCTGCTGCTACATGCTTTGTTATTGAAGACTGTTCAAGGTCTTACCACCACTGGAGTTTTGACCCGCTGATGTGTTTCATAAATTTTAATGAGAGACAGATTGAGAGAGGTCATTGATGGACCCACATGGTTGTACCATATCTCTGCCCTGGCTCAGAATGCAAATCTCTGTGAAATTACTCTTAAGTTACCTTTGTGGAAAGCCCCAAACTCCATCTTTGGGCATGTCTGGTCTAGCTAGGTCAGATCAAAAGTGATTTACAAAAACTTTTATGTTCTTGGCACATTGCTATGATTTATTTTTAAGTCACAGAAAATTGTCCAAATATTAGCACACATATTATAGAATTGCCAATAAGCTGTGTACGGTTATATAGAGCACAGTGTGCTTTTTAAAGGAGTTTGTAAAGAATATGGTTTAACTTGCCAGTGTGTGATAATAAAGTTATTTCTTGTGTGTGATTATGGACTTGATTTATAATTCACTAGCAGATGTTTATTTTCATTGTTAAGTTATAATTCAGAGATTCTTGGCTTAACTCAAATTTTCTCTAGATCTCACAAAATTAAAAAAAAAATTAGACTGAAACTTCCGTTCAAAACATCCTTCAAATGGGGCCAGATTATTTTAGAAACAGATTTTCTTATTTCTGCTAATAAGGATCAGGGAGAGAAAAGGCAATTGAGATCTTTGAAGGGTCTGTAAACATCATTTTAGTCCATCTCTTCCAGCGTCCCCTGCTGCTGTCAGACCTACTCGCTTACAGGGCAGTAGAGCTGCGTCACGGGAACTCTGGCTCCCTTCGTTTCTGTAGCCTCCTTGCTGAGCTAATGAGCAGTGTAATGGCCGGGAGAGAGGGAGACATGTTAGAGAAACCTAAGGGCCTAGATGATTTGAAACTAAATAATTAACATCAGAATAATGAGGGATTGACCGCCTTTCCCGTGCTGGGTTCCAGTGCTTTGATCAAAAGGTGTCTTTTCCTTACTGTTTTATATGGTCTTAATCACAACAGCCTATATAAATAATTGGATTTGGAGAAGGTAGGATCCACATGAAAAAGGGATTAGAAATAGCATGTGCTTTTTTTTAAATTAAGCCTTCAGATGGATTTTAATAACTTAAACATGTTAACTGCAATTGCTATTCCTAGTTAAGAAGTGGAGGGGTATTTGTTTTGTGTTTGGGAATTCTTAACAGTATGTGTTTTTCTTTTCAGCTACTAAGTCAGGATTGTTACCTCCACCGCCTGCGCTCCCTCCAAGACCTTGTCCATCACAGGTAGGAGACAGAAGTTGATTTCTGTGAACTGTTCGGTACTAGGGAAGTGGTCCTATCACTGTGCTTCCTTTGCAAGGGTTGATAGCCACAGAACTGGCTGGTCACGTTCCCAAGATGACATCTGGACAAAGAGGAGAGAGCGGTTGAATTTCTTCTTATCATGTAGAAAAGTGGAAGTTCCCTCAATAGGCAACCAAACAAATGTGTATTGGTTCACCTTTGGCTTTGGGGTTGGGGGACGTGGTTTTTCTGTATAGTATGTACAGTCTGGGTGTGTATATTTTCATGATGTTTTAGGAGCTGTGTGAATTCTGCATAAACTAAAAATAAATGGCCATCACCATGGTGTTAGAGCTGTGGTTTGAGCCTACAGTGCTTTCGTTAGGTTGGTATCTTCCTTTGGAATAATAAGCTGAAACATCAGGAGTTGGGAGAGTGTGTCACCAAAATCTGTTTCGCCTGTGAATTCATTCTGCCTTATTTTTATGTGCTGCTATGGCCTTATTCATCAACACTGCTCGTAGAATTGGAAATGAGAAGGAAGCAGCAAATCTGCGGAATGCGGTAAAGGACACTACGGGTCCTTCCTTTTGTTAACTGCTGCTGAAGAAACTTTGCGCCTTTAAAGGCCCTCTCTAACTTTCGGCAGAAAATGCTGCCCAGAGCATATCTTTCCGTATGCCACATCTTAGGATTCGCTGAGTCTCTGAAGCCACTTTTAACATTTGCTTGTCCTTCTTTTAGAGAATTAGATCATCTTTAGCATCCACTCAACCTTGAGGTGCAAATACAGTGAGGTCCTGCTTTCCTGCCTCAGTCTGAAGGGTAATAAAAAGCCCTGTTCTTCCTGACTCACATAGAAACGAATGAGAACCCCCTTTCCAACGCTCCAGGATTGGCTCTAAGACCTGTTGATTAATCAGCCAACAAATACTCATTTATATCTAATAGCAAGCTTTAGTTCCATTCCAAGCTTTTCCCTGCTTATAATTTCTGCTCATTTAAATTATTAGTTCTGTTTATCGAGCACCTATTGTGCTAAGTGCTTTCAGTGCATTATTTAATCTTCACAAAACTCCTATGAAGTTGGTGCTAATATGCTTTATTTTTATACAGATGAGGAAATTGAAACATACAGGGGTTAAGCAAGTCAGCTAAGGTGACATAGCTAGTGAATAGGTAGAGTCAGCTCCTCGGTCAGAGTCCATCTCCTAAACGTCCCTGTCCTCCCCATCCTTGAAGCCGATGTGTATGTATACAGTAAGATGGTGATCTGTTGCATTGGCAGGTAAGGCCTTCACCCCGTCTTCCTGTGGAGGACGTAGATGAGATCAAGCTCCTGATTGGCACCAATAGCAAACCGGGACTTTGTCAAAACAGAAGAGTGGGCATTCTGGAGGCGGTTACCCACCAGCTGCTGGTTTCTAACTGGGGCTTGGGAGCCGCCTGGATGAATGCGTGGAAGACCTGTCTGAAAGGGCTTTTGTGACCAACCTCCTTATCTTCTACCGCACATGTGACAGCAGTTATTTCCCGGTTGTGAAATGTGTTGCTGCTATCAGCGGGCCTTGTCTGACCTGCTTGAGTGGGCTTCCTGCCTGCCTTGGGGCTTAGTGACTGAGGATCTGATGGGGGGCTGGGAATTCTTAAGTCACTGTTAATGAACGAGACTGCTTCTTTGTCTACCAGATTTCCCATCTCAGGGTAAACAGTAAGCGCAGTGCTCAGCGCAGGCCTCCAACTCAGCTGCCTAACTATGGAGATTTCAGACTGCAGAAACAGGTGTGTAAGAAATGCAGGCAGAAAATCCCTTCGCTACTGACCTCCCCCTGCTCTCCCCCTGTCCTCCTCTGTAAGTGGGACACACACATTCAACAGAGGAAATCCTGGGTACTGAACACATGATTGTATTTAGTCTTTGTGCAGTGTCAAATTCCTAATGGCCCTGGGAGAGAGTCCCCTAACCACTTGGATGGGGCACCTGTATATTCTAGTCTTTCCCGAACTGCTTGTGATAAAGTAGTCTTCTGGGAGACGTTCATAGGGCTCTGTGGTAAGACAGATTTGCAGGCTGTGGCCTCGGTACCCACTTAGGGAGGTTCGCGGTGCGAATGGGCTCCTTGAAGTGTTTGAAATTCTACAGTAAAGAAACCTGGTCAAATTTGGTAAAGCTTGCGATTTCCTAGTGATTGTGACCATTCACCTCTTTATTTATAAAATACTTATCAATATCCTGAGGGCTTGGTTGTTAGGAAACATTATACACCAGCCTTAGAGTAGTGGTAAGAACATTTCCAAACCTCTTTAATCTGTCACCTCCTCTCTATGTTATGTGATTAAAGTTAAATTTTTATACTTAGGTGAATAGTTTTCCCTAGAGGAATTGAAAATGCAAAATAAAGTTTACTACACATTAGCTTCGGGTTTCAGATTGTCATGTTTTCACTTTGTTGTGTTTTCTTATTTGCTTTTCTGTTCCTTCTTGCTTACTCTCTCATGAGGTCATTTTTACCACTTCGCAGCAAGCTTTATTATAGCAAATCTTAAGCGCTCCGAATTCGTCTTTTGCTCTGTTAAACACATTTTTTGTGTTCCTTGTTATATATGGACAATTGGCTTGACTTTGGGAAAAAATATATATACAGTACTTAACTACAGACTCATTTTTATGAGGCTTAAACTGTAGTACCTAGGGGAGAAAACAAGGAAGCTTGGTTATATTTTAAATCTTTTATTTATTGGTAGCTCTGAGAAGAGATTTTATAAGATAGAAAGGTTTTGATTTAAAAATTTCTTATTATTTAACTTGATAAATGGGCAAGACTAGATTATAATAAACATGAAAACATTCTTTTCCCTAAAAAGGAACACTGTTTAAAAAACTTCGTGGCCAGTGATGCCCTTTGAGGTTTTAAGTATGTAAGAGAAAAGCGCTTGTATGTTTGCAGCTGTGCCCACAAAGGTATATATAGATCATTTCTACATACACTAAAAGTGTATCTTTTGTCAAGTGAGAGGGAGAAGGTATAGGTTTTTAGCATAAAATGCAGTTTCGCTGGCTCCTATTTCTACTAAGCACCATTATGATATGAACATGTGGATTAAGTTATACAAATGGGGCTCTGGAGTTAAGAAAAGGAATAAATTCAAAGAAACAGATCTTTTTATTTTTCGTACTATAGGTAAGATCAAGAGGGACCATGTGACTATATAAAGAATCAAATGGTTTGTGTTCTGTGTTTTCCTGGGGACAGGCTAGAGACAGGGCATGGTATTTTGGCTCTGCTCAGAGGAGGTGACACATTTATTTATTAATTTTTTAAAAGACTGATTCATAACATAAATGACTAAACAGCAATTAGAGTGAACTGTTTCATATGGAGCAGCGTTAAAATGAGAGTTAAACTTGGTACCTCATGCTTTGCATAGAAACTGAATAAAATGCCATCTGCGGAGTGGATTGTCCTGTAGGTTGCTTCTCTGCTAAGGGCCTGATCGGTACTCCAATAATTAAATCTGTTTCATAGTATTGATGCCATGCTACATTTCTTATGGCAGTAATCTTTCTAAAGAAAAGAGGTTTTTTGGTACATGGGGTAATCTTTCCAGTTTTATATTAGCACCACATTTGATGAATTGGGGCTCTTTGTTGACTAACGTGCTCACAATTTTCCTATTTATACTACGAATTTCTTACAACGGCAGGTGCTTCTCGTTGGCAATGTAATGAATACTAAAATAGCACTGCAGAATGGATGCACTGTGGAGGAAGCATTTGATCAATATTCTTAAGCTTAGACCGAGAGGGCTTCGTGGAAGGGCTGAGATGACCAGTGAAGTGAGTTTTTTTTTTTTTTTTTTAATTTTTTTTTTTCAACGTTTATTTATTTTGGGGACAGAGAGAGACAGAGCATGAACGGGGGAGGGGCAGAGAGAGAGGGAGACACAGAATCGGAAACAGGCTCCAGGCTCTGAGCCATCAGCCCAGAGCCTGATGCGGGGCTCGAACTCACGGACCGCGAGATCGTGACCTGGCTGAAGTCGGACGCTTAACCGACTGCGCCACCCAGGCGCCCCTGAAGTGAGTTTTAAATGAGAACTTTGCTTTTCTGATGGCCGAAGGATACAGACTATTACTGTAGAGAAAAAGCAAATGCAAGGAAACACGCATGCAAGAGATCCCCATTTGTTTGAGAAACTGTCTGAAATGTAGAAAGCTAGATTTTGGGGGAGAGAGATTTAGTGTTTAGAGGTGGGAATGAGGACCAGCGGCCTGCCCACTTGAGTCCCGGTGGTACCAGAGCTGGGGGAGAAGAAGGGCCCCCTGACAAGAGAGTTCTGTTGGGGGAGCAGTCCCTGAAGGGAGAACATAGGGTGTCAGTCCAGGGGTACTCACCCTTATGCACAGTGAAATCATCTGGGTGAGCTTTAAACCTACTGATGTCTGGGTCCCACCCCCAGGGAGGAGGCTCAGGCATTGGGAGTTTTAAGAAGCTCCCCACATGGTTCTGAAGTGCAGCCAGGATTGAGAAACACCGAATTAAGGCAAGAGAAGGAATGTTCAAGGAAGAAGTCGAGAATCTAGGGGATTTGTTGCTGGTATGCCCTGAGTTCTTTTTTTCTTTGAAGTTTATTTATTTTGAGATAGAGAGAAAGAGAGAGAGCAAAATGAGAATGAGCAGGGGAGGGGCAAAGAGAGAGAGAGGGAGGGAGGGAGGGAGAGAGAGAGAGAGAGAGAGAGAGAGAATCCCAACCAGGCTCTGCACTGTCAGCGCAGAGCTGGATGCGGGAATCAAACTCACAAACCATGAGATCATGACCTGAACCGAAACCAAGAGTTGGACACTTAACTGACTGAGCCACCCAGGCGCCCCTCATGGCTTTTTTCTTTATCAAGTTAAAACTCAGTGGGCATGCATCAAATATCACAAGATCTTTTGCTATAATACATGCACATCATCTCATACAATGTACGTTAGTCATCGAATCACCTTAATATATTGGCTATTTAGATAAAGCATGTTTGTGAGCTTTCAAAGATTACAGCATCATTTTTACTCATCAATATAGAAGTTTAGTATGTGTCAAGAGGTATTTTTCTATGTATTCATGTATTAGAAACTTAGTAATTATTCTGAATTTACAAGCCTATCACCTAAGATGCCACTTTCACTTTCTTTCAGAGTGTTACTCTGTTCTGTCTTAGGGTGCACGCTGCAGATGAGGTGAAAATCACAGTATGTTAATGAGTATTTCTGTAATTAAGAAAAGATCTAGGCCCAGGATTTCTCTTCATCTGTGATGATGGAAGGACATAGTGAAAGCTGTAGAACACTGCATGAATATGTCTGAGGTCTTATTCTTTGCCTGACTACTCTGTAGCTCGGTAGCCTTGTGGGAGTAAGCACATTCGTCTCACAGACCTACCATTGCCTCTTCTGTAAAATGTGAAGGTTAAAGTAGATAGATCCTTCTCATTCTTAAGGTCTTAGATTCTGGGTGTATTCCTTTGTCCAAGAAAAATTTTGTTGCAAATATAGTCGAAACATCATAAAACGCAATTGAGGACAAGATAGTTTAGACTAATTTCTCCCTGCTTGCCCACACTGCTGAATACAATGGAAGGCCCTGGACGTAATGAACAGAGGACTTTGAAAGATGTAAACAGGAAAGTGGACTGGTTGAGGGCCTTAGGACTTGAGGAATGGCATGGTGGTGTGAGTTGCCTGAGTTAAAGAAAAAAATCTCCCACGTGTCCTGCACTGGGTACTAGAGAAGCCTGTAGCCTGGAATTGCCAACAAGTGTAGACCAAAAGAAAACAAAGCCTTGAGAAAAGTCTACTGTCTAGTCAAAGGACTGGGAAAGGGGTAGCCAAGCTAGATAGAAACCTTTTTGACAATACCTGCCCTACCCCAGCCAGACACCATGGGTGCCCCTCCCTCTGGTGTCATCAGAGACCGATCTCGGAGTTTGGTCTCTTGTCCCTCGCCAGACAGCCTGGGTTGATACTTTTCTAGCTGGCAAACATGGTTTCAGCAGAGACCAAAGGGGTCTCCTAACCCTGATCTGATGGCATCAGGTGGCCTGGGGAGGCACTTTATAACCCCCACCCTCCAGACAATGTCATTATAGACAGACATTCCCAGATAGGCAAAAACTCGAGGAGTTTGTGACTAGTAGACCTGCCCTATAATGAATACTGAAGAGTCCTCCAGGCTGAAATGAAAGGACACTAGACAGTACCTCGAAGCCATAAAAAGAAATGAAGAATGGTGAAGGTAGCTACATTGGTGAATAGAAAACCCAGTAGTGTTGATTTGTAGCTCGTCTTTTTTCCTTAGGAGTTAAAAGAAAAGTGCTTAAAAAAATAATTACAGATGTATGTCAATGGGCCCACATATATAAAGATATAATTTGTGACAGTAATAATATAAGGGGCAGCAGGGCTATAAAGGAGTAGAGTGTTAGTATACTTTTGACACTAAGTTGCTATTAATTCAAACTTGATTGTTATAAAGTTAAGACATTAATCCTTAGGAAAAAAAAACCCTAAAACATATAAAAAAGTATGAGAGTGAGAAGGTAATAAAAATGGTATACTAGAAAAAAAATCAGTTAATCATAAAAAGAGAACTGATGGAGGAACTGAAGGACCAAATAGGTGTAAGACATAGAAAACAAACAGCAAATGGCAAAAGTAAATCTTTCCTTATTAGTAATTACTTTAAATGGATAAAAATCTCCAAATAAAAGGCAGAAGGAGATGGATTTAAAAAATAATTCATCTATATGCTGTCTACCAGAGACTTCATTTAGATCCAGTGATACACATAGGTTGAAAATGGAAGAATGGAAAAAGATACTTCATGCAAATAGTAACCAAAAGAGAGCCCGGGGGGGCTGTAGTCACTTCAGACTAAATAGACTTAAAGATAAAAAACTGTTATGAGACCTAGAAGGACATTACGTATTGATAAAAAAGGGTCACTCCATTAAGATGGCAAAAAATTTAGAAGAATATATACACCTAATGACAGAGCCCCTCAAATGTACAAAGCAAAACCCAACAGAATTAAAGGGAGTTACACATAGTTCTATACAATCTCACTTCTAATAATGGATAGAACAACTAGATGGAAGACCAGTAAGGAAATAGAGGACTTGAGGGGCACCTGTGTGGCACAGTCGGTTATGCATCTGACTTCGGCTCAGGTCATGATGTCACAGTTGGCGGGTTCAATCCCCGTGTTGGGCTCTGTGCTGACGGCTCAGAGCCTGGAGCCTGCTTCGGATTCTGTGTCTCCCTTGCTCTCTGACCCTCCCCTGTTCATGCTTTGTCTGTCTGTCTCTCTCAAAAATAAATGTTAAAAAAAAATTTAAAAAAGGAAATAGAAGATTTGAATAATGCTGTAAATCAACTAGACCTAACAGACATCTATCTATAGAATGCTCCACCCAACAACAGCACAGTACACATTTTCCTCAAGTGCACATGGAACATTCTCCAGGATAGACCATATGTTAGGCCACAAAACAAGTCTCAATAAATTTAAGGAGAGTGAAATCATAGTAAGTGACCACGGTGGAATGAAACTAGAACTCAGTAACAGAAGTAACACTGGAAGATTCACTAACATGTAGAAATTAGGCAACGTGCTCTTAAAAAACCAGTGGGTTAGGGGCGCCTGGGTGGCGCAGTCGGTTAAGCGTCCGACTTCAGCCAGGTCACGATCTCGCAGTCCGGGAGTTCGAGCCCCGCGTCGGGCTCTGGGCTGATGGCTCAGAGCCTGGAGCCTGTTTCCGATTCTGTGTCTCCCTCTCTCTCTGCCCCTCCCCGTTCATGCTCTGTCTCTCTCTGTCCCAAAAATAAATAAACGTTGAAAAAAAAAATAAAAAAAAAAAAACAAAAAACCAGTGGGTTAAAGAAGAAATTGTAAGTGAAATTAGAAAACACCTTGAGATGAACGAAAAGGAAAACCTGCTAAAACCTATGAGATGCAGGAATAATAGTACTAATAGTACTCTGGAGGAAATTTATAGCTACAACCACTTACATTAAAAAGAGGGATCGAAAATCAATAAGGTAACTTTACACTATAAGAAATGAGAAAAAGGAGAGCAAGCTAAACCCAAAGATGGCGGAAGGAAGGAAATGGTGAAGAGGAGAGTTGAGATGAATGAAATAGAGAAAGGAAAACAATAGCAACATCATTGAAACTCGAAATTGGTTTTTTTGTGGCCTCTAGTTAAAAATAAAAGGCTTTCTTTGAAATTAAAATCAGATTCTCATAAATTTATCTCTCGCTGTAGGTAGTGTTGTTTTGAATTTATCAAGGTTCAATATTCCTATAGAATGACTCTGTTTTGCGTAAGGTGTTTTCTTCCCCTGTATTAACTTTGGCACAGTACATTTTGCTGTATGTTCCCTAGTTGTAGGATTGATTTATAGATTACTCAAATTGCCAGCCAGAGCTCCAGGATGGTGTAACATGAAGACACAGTTGTGGTTTAAACCAGCCTCTGTTGATGGAATCTCGAGAGTTCTGCAGGTCCTCTTAATAGGGATTTATTAAAGGGAATTTGAAAGCTATTATCAAAACAGTTGGCATTGAATGAGAAATTAGAAAGGCAAAGGAAACTGCCATAGTGATAAGTTCAAGGAGAAGAGAAATAACGATGAAGTACTCACATTGTGATAGTGGAGGAAAGATTAAGGATAAATCCCCCTGTTTAAAAGAGCATGCATCGTTTTGCCAGCTATCAACAAATGCCATCAGCATTTATCCTGTTAACTAGTTCAAAAGAAAGGCAAAGTTCTATGATGACATTTATTTTAGTATTAATAAAAATAAAAACCAATACAGACAACATAAATGTTCAAGAAGATGCCTCTGGTTCAGGGTTATATATCTGCTTAATAGGATATTAGACATCTATTAAATGGATTACACGGAAAATACTGGGTAATAGGGACAGCAGCTGAATACAGAAATGTTTCCTGACTGTACCACATAAAAATATTTAGTGGACCTTTGATAATAAGGTGTTCTGCCTTCTCAGGGTAAGCTGGAACACCTCTGGATCACTTTTGCCATGGTTGGATTTTGAATTCTTTTCTCAGCGTTACTGGTCCGTGTTCTCTTCCCAGTGGGCTTTTGAGGTTTTTAACTCCTCAGTGAATCTCTACTCTTATTGAGGGTCTAAAGGGGTCACTTAAGTAATTCATTTATAATTTACCTATCTCACCTTATGATAACTTGTTTATAGAAATACATTCTCTCTTTTGGGGGAGACTCTACATGAGTGGTAAATGTGTGAATTAGGGTGTCTGTGAAGGTCTCCAGACATTTCACTCTAAACTGTCAGGTATTGGGGTGCCTGGGTGGTTCAGTCAGTTGAGCGTCTGACCCTTGATTTTGGCTCAGGTCATGCATGATGTCATGGTTCGTGAGTTCGAGCCTCTGTGCTGGCAGTGCAGAGCCTGCCTCGGATTCTCTCTTGCTTGCTCGCTCGCGCGCTCTCTCTCTCTCTCTCTCTCTCTCTCTCTGCCCCACCCCCGCTCACATGTACTCGCGTTCGCTTGCTGTCTCAAAATAAATAAACTTAAAATGTCAAGTGTTTACTGCTAAGCGTGTGGAGGTAAACTGCTAAGTAATTGGTAATAGTTTAGATAGCTGTTTTTGGTGGGAAAATTATGTAGGTTTTCTTTTAAAGAGTTTCTCTTTCAATTGAGGTTTAGGAAAAAGGGAAAAACACTCTTAAAGGACAACTAGAATTTGAAGAAGTCACTCAAAGCTTTATCAGAATCAAATGACTCTTGGAAGCTACTTTTACACACCATGCTGTCAGAACTTTTAAGACATGTAATACTGCATAATCATATAGTTGTGAGCTTCAAATAAACTGCTGAAATCTAGCTTGTAGTAGTTTTTTTCTTTTTCTTTTTTCCCCCCACCTTCTAGTTTTTTTTATCCATGTTCTCTGGAGAGTATACTCTAATTGCCCTTTCTCTTAAATGATAATTTTGCATTGTGCAGAATTCCAGGTTGAAGTTCATTTTCCTTCAGTGTTTTGAATGTATTACCTCCTCCTTTTCTGGTGTTTATTGTTGTTGCTGCTGAGAATTCTGTTAATCTATTGTTTCCTTTGGATTGACTGTTTTTTTCTCTAGGATGGCTTTTAAAACTTTATTTTCAATGTTCTGTGTTAATTTCACTGTGATCTGTCTAAGCATAGATTTAAATTTATTTATTCCAGGTGACTCTTTGTGTGCATTTTCCATCTGGAAAACCATGTATTCAAATTTGGAATATTCTTAGTCATATCTCTGCAGGTTATGATTCTATGCTTACTCTGTTTTCTTCTTGAAGTCCGGTTAGCTAGGTTTCTTTGTCTGTCAGTACACCTTTTATTTCTACTAATGGCTCTTTTATCTTTTTATGTCATGATCCCTCTAGGCCCTGGATGGAACCTTCATCTTCCAAATTAATCATTCTTTTGTGTAACTTTGTATGATTCCAAGTTTTATAGTCCATTCTTGTTTATATCAATCTGTTCTTGTTTCACTTCTCCCAATTTCTGTTTCATACTTGTCTGTTTTTTTTAAGGATGCATTTTCTACTTTTAACTGGGAGAGGATTTAAGCATAATTATTTTGAAGTTATTTTCTACTTGATTTGTTTTCTTTTTTGTCAAGAGTCAAATTCATCCCCTCCCTTTCCTCCTTCCTTCCTCCCTCCCTCCCTCCATCCCTCCCTCCCTCCCTCCTTCCTTCCCTCTCTCTCTCTCTCTCTTTCGGCTCTTCTTCTTACTATTGGGTATTTTCTTCATGCTTTTGGAAATTTGTTTAGCAGTCTTATTTTGAATTGGAGTTTAAATTTAAATTTCATTCTCAGTTCTTGGAGCTCCTCCCCGTCCAGCAGTTCATTGGCGTCCAGCAGTTCATTGGCCAACCACACCCTGTGGTCCTGCACTCGTGGGCCTCCAGTGTAAGGCCAGTTCTTATACTCGATGTTCAGCACTTGCATCTGGTGCAGATGTCAGAGATGGTGCAGATGGCACCAGGCGGTGGCTTAGCCTGAGACCAGGCTGCGATGCTACATGTGCTTCCTCTCCCTTTCCTAAGTAGGCAGTATGGAGCACCTTCGCAGACTTCATCCTGGTTTTGCAGCTTTACAGGTAGCAAAGCGCCACCTTAGCCTCTGGCTTCAGGAAATGAACTTGGCGCCAGTCCTTTGCCTCATAGAGGACATTTAAATACCTGTGAGCTCTCAGTTGCCTCTACCTGCTTCCGAACCCTCAGCCTGGCCAACTGCTTTGTGATTTGGCCCCATAGGGATCTTGACCTTGCTTCTGAGTGTGTCTGAGTCTTTTTTTTTTAAACATTTATTTATTTTTTTTTAGAGACAGAGAAAGAGCATGAGCGGGGGAGGAGCAGAGAGAGAGGGAGACACAGAATCTGAAGCAGGCTCCAGGCTCTGAGAGCCTGGCACGGGGCTTGAACTCACAAACTGTGAGATCATGACCTGACCTGAAGTCGGATGCTCAACCGACTGAGCCACCCAGGCGCCCCTAAGTCTTTTTTAATTTTAACACTTTTTATGCTTATGCACTCACATCTGTCCTTGCATATAATTTTACAGCATAAGAAGTTGAGATTCAGAAAGTGAAAGCGAGTTCCTTGGAGCCTCACAGCTAGTGAGTGACAGAGCTAGGTAGCTATTGTGAAGAGTGGAGCTGGGAAGGGTTTCTGAGGACGTACTAGAAATTTAATGATAAATGTTTAGAGAGAGAGAAAAATCACTCATTGCACATCACAAAAATTAACTATAGATTTGCTAAGCAAAAGTTAGTGAGAGTCTCCACTCTCCATGCCCACAAATAATTTTCTTTTTTTCTTTAAGTTTTTTAAAAAATGATTTTATTTTATTTTTGAGACAGAGACAAAGCACAAGTGGGGGAGGGGCAGAGAGAGAGGGAGACACAGAATCCGAAGCAGGCTCCAGGCTCTGAGCTGTCAGCACACAGCCCGACGGGGGGTGTGAACCCACAAACCGTGAGATCATGACCTGAGCCGATGTTGGATGCTTAACCACCTGAGCCATCCAGGCACTCTCGAATAATTTTCTAAACATGAAGTATTTCCATACACTCAGTGAAAATGCTGAAGTGCCTTTATTAGTGCAGACTTACATTTATCTTGGCCAAAATAGCCTTCACACTTTGGTCAGTGGGCTATTTTTGGGGTAGCAAAAGGCCAAGTGTAGCTTATTCTGCTTTTTAAAAGGAAACAAAAAGGCAGAACTTCTGCATAATGAATAATTATATATAGTGGCTATATATCAGATGCTCTTTTAAGTGCTCGACAAATACTTAATCTTCATAACAGCCATGTGTGATGGGGTCTGTTGCTGTTCTCGTTTTGCAGATAAGTAAACCGAGGTGTGCAGAACTTGAGGATTTCCTCAAGGTATGCACAGCAAGTAGGAATTAATGCAGTGATTCTAACCCTGGCTATCTTGTCTCAGTGTACCAGTTCCTCCTACTGTGCTATACTATCCAACCGTATCTCAGAATCATTTTCTTAACCTATCTTTTCTTTTTTTGTTGTTTAAAGTTTCTTTCTTTCTTTTAGCAATCTCTGCACCCAACATGGGGCTAGAACTCACAACCCCAGACCAAGAGTTGCGCGCTTTTCCAACTGAACCAGTCAAGCGCCCCTTAACCTGTCTCTTCTTAACAATTGAGTTGACAGTTATCTTTATCAGGGATACACTTTATATTATGAACCCTCTTACCGAATTAGGTTTACCACACCTCTAGGAGCTTGTGTCCTTTCTTAGCCCCCCCCCCCCTTTACTGTATTGTGCTCATGGTATTGTTGTGTAAAGCTTTCTTTGCTGGCATCATTCCTCTGGAGATGCCATGAGTTCATCTAGTCAGTTCGTCAGGTGTTGATGGAATATGCTTACAGTAGGCCCATGCTTTGCCGAGTACTATGACGACACAAAAATTGCGATAGGCTTCTTATCCTGTAACTTCTTCATCTTTCCTCACCGTTTGAAGGCAGTCATGCCTAACACCATCCATTTTATGGTCTCTCCTGGTGGGTATATGTATCCATTTAAATCCATTTTCTCATGCTGTATTGTCAAGCGATAGCTGAGTGCTATATTTCCTTGAACTAACAAGCTAGCCCAGTTTTCCCCTGGGGGTCAGTTATGGTTGGTTTCTAGGTTCCTAAACAATGGAATCCTTATTTCTTTTCTCTGTCCTCCTTACCACACAGTGACAAAAACCAAGAAGCATTCCTCTGTGCTGTGTGTCAGGGAAGGAGCGGGTATGGAAGTGGGGCAGGATGGAAGGGTGTCTAGATGTGCTATGGTGTTAATGGGAAAGGACAGTGGAAGACAACTAGGAGTCAGGCCCAGGGAGCCAGTAGACAGAGTAGTTAAGAACACGGGCTCGGGTTCAAATCTTATCTCTGCGTCTTACTGGCTGTGTATCTTTGGGTAAGTTATTGAGTCTCTCTGTCTCAGTTTCATCATGTGTAAAGTGGAGACAGTGGTAGTGTCTGCTTTCATAGGGTTGTTAAAACGATTAAATGAGGTTGTATCCGTGAAGCACTCAGAGTGGTGCCTGGCATATAGTCAGGTCTCGTTGACAAGTAGCCGTTATGATTATTATCACTCCAGGCCCAGCAAAACAGAAGCAGGTTCTAGTTGGCAAACGGAGAAACAGGCTCAGGGTAACCAGAAGTTAGTGGCCAGTCCTTAGCACAGAATGAGTGCTAAACTGGCTTACAAAACCACTTATAGTAGAATGGCATTCTTGCCCACTTCTGTGACCTTTCATGGGCTAGCCCTCTGCCTAGGTCAGGGGTCAGCAGACTATACCCTGTAGGCCAAATCTAGATCATTGCCTTTTTCTGTAAATCATGGAAACATGAAGGAGAAGAATCGATGCAAAGACAGGTCCTCATAAGCCTTTGAACCCCCTATCTCCTAACTCAAGGGTCATGATGCCTATATTTATAGTTTGCAGCTTTGCCATGAGGACCTGTATCGACCAAGATGCTCCATCTTTCAGAGTTTACTAGCAAAACCTGGAGAAAATATTCTTTATTTATCTGGCAGCTTCAAAGACTTGCTATGGGTGGGCTTTCATAACTTTATGTTTCTCAGGCCTCACTAGAAGAAACCAGAGTAAGGGTGTGCCTTTAAGGTGAGAAAGAGGGAAGGAAAGACCTTGTCCAGGAGAAACAGGAGAAAGAGTTTCTTTTTTTCCCCCATCTCTTCCTGAATACCCTGTTCTGTTCAGCAAGTTCTGTAGGTATCACCTCCTGATGTGTTGGTAAGCCTTCTCTCTGAAAAAAAGAAAAATCTCTACTCCACAGTCTGTGTTGTAAATACTCCCACTGTGACTGATCACAGGTGGGGTTGGGAGGTGACGTGTGTCATCAGCTCGCTGGTACCAGCGCGCTGCGTAGTCGACAGCGTCACTTGCTGCTGAATCCTTGTATTAGGGATTCTTTGCGCCAGACAAGAGCTGTGTTTGTTTGTTTGTTTGTTTGTTTTTAGTCTAGGGCACTGTTTCAGCCCAGTCGTAAAATGTGCTGTTAGAAATGGGACAATATTTTTGAAGTCACTAGAGATGACGCTTCCCTCTTGTTTACATTTAACTTGTGCCACTAGGTGGCACTTTAAGGACATTATAGGAAATTGGCTCTACTGGATTTATTTTTTAACTTTTTTATTGAAGTATAACATGCATATTGAAAAGTGCCCATTGAGTGTGCAACTGAATGAATTTTCACAAGCTGAGCACATGTGTATAATCAGCATTCAAATCAAGAAATAAAATATTACTAGGACCCCAGAAAGCCTATCTTAGGCTATTTTTCCAGTTACTATTCCTTTGTAGGGTTACCGCTATTCTGACTTCTAACAGCATAGATCAGTTTTACCTATTTTTTACCTTATATAAGTGGAACCATGCAGTATATACTCTTGTGTCAGTTTTCTTTGGGCTTAAAAGATGTGTGATTCATTCATATTGTTGTGTGTAATTTTAGATCACTGCTGTATAGTATTCCATTATGTGTGCAAAGGTATCACTATTTTCTACTGTTGATGGACATTTGGGTAGTGTTCAGATTTTGGCACTTATGAATAATGCTCCTGTGCACATTCACGTACAAGTTTTTGAGTGGATGTATGTTTCCATTTCTCTTGGATGTATGCCTACAGTAGAATTGCTGGGTCATAGGTTAGGCCTATGTTCAGCCTTCGTGGGTACTGCTGAACAGTTTTATAAAGTGTTTGTACTGGTTTATGCTCTATCAACAGTGCCTGTTCCAGTTCCTACATTCTCATCAATACTGAGTTTATTTTATGACTGGCTCCTAACTCTTACATAATTTTTATAGTTCCCTCTCCCGCCAGCTATTTCTAATTGAAGTTTTTAAAAGCCACCTTCTCCTGATGGACATAGCTCATGCAGGAAGAGCTATGTCAACCCAAAAGAGGACATTAATCACAATCTAACTATGAGCTATCACTAGTTAGAAGAGAAGTGGTTCACACACTCGATTACTAATACAGAACAGTGGAACTGGGAGTGGTATTCAAAATTTTAAGTGTGGTAAAATATCAAGTGAGGCTAGGGCTTTGAGGCACTTTGAAATTTTTACATGCTTTTTGTATTGTTTCCCGGACCTATTATGTCAGGGCTGGGGAACCAGCAAAAGGAATTTCTAAAGGCCTACTATCTAGATGCCTTTGAATTGTGATGGTGGTGCTGCCCGTTTAAGTAAGCATCTGTTTAGTATGGCAAGAGGTATGCATATGGCATCTTTTTTCACCCTTAGTCATTGGGAAACATGAATCTCAAGAGAACCCTATCGTGTAGATCACCTTACCTATGTGGTCTGTGTTGTCAACTCTGCAGATCGCATTGTCATATATGGCTTTAGGAGTGTGATGAATAGGGAGTGAGGCTCAGACTTGACTCAGATTTCTGTTCTATTACTAGAAATTGGAAATAGAAGACCGAAACCCCAGGCGTAGTCAAGATATTTGTCTTTTAGACCAAAATAAAGCACCCATGGTCCTTTAGTTCTAACAGTAAGTCTGTTTTATGGCGTTGTCTGTAATCCAGTGGATTCCAAAAATTCCCAAGAGACTGTGCTGTGTGACTGCTGTATCCAGGGACTGGTTGTCCATTCTAGTTACTGATTATCCACTTCTAGAGCAGTTGTCCCTGAGCTCCTCTGTCAGTGTTCACCTGGGTGTGTCCCTGGTGTTGGGTTGGCCAGCTCTAGGGGCCACCAGAGATGTTCAGTGTAAGCTGCCCGAGATGTCTGTGCTGAAGCAGCCATGAAATCTGTAAAGGCTTTTATTTTTAAAAACGTCTTCCCTTCACTATTGGTAGCAGCAACATCCAGTGGCACAAATTTGGATTGTGGGTAGCCTGCTCTATGGGATCTCTGTATAATCTAAACCGGAGTCAGCACTTTCTCAGTGTAAGTTTTCATCTTTTGGCAAGAGAGTAAGAGTCCTTTATGTTGAATTGGCTGCTATTTGCAGGTTGCGGAATCTTTGAGTGGGAAACCAATTGTATATTTACTCTTAATTATGATAGTAGCTGCCATTACTGAGCAGTTATTATGTTACTGTGCTTAGCACTCTAGACAGCTATTTTGCTTAATCTTACAAATGCTAGGAGTTAGGTGGATTATCCCCTAGTGCAGATGAAGAAACTGTGGCTCAGAGAGGTTAAGTGCGTGCCCCGGGGGGTTATATACCCAGCAAGTGCAAACCCTGGATCGATTCCAAAGCCTCTGCCCTGTAACTGATGTGCTCCATGGCTCCAGTTACTGTAGGATGAATTCTTGACTTGTCCAGTGGAACACAAAACAGTGTTGAGTTCATTACTAGCTCATTCCACACATTGATCCGAGGACCTGCTGTGTGCTGCCACTCTGCTTAGGCACTGGGAGAAGGATAGTGAAGCAAAGCATAGATCCTGCCTTCCACATGCGTATGCATCAGCCCCATTTCTGTCTCTCATAGGTGGCTGGGGTCATGGATTTTAGTAATCATTCTTGCAGAGAAATTCAGTTTTTTGGACCCTCTCTCTGAAACTGATTGTGGAATGACGGGGTTTGCTGTGGCCAGTGTGCTCCTGGCCACTGGTTCTGCATCTTCTATTTCTGGGTGTGACCACGTGGCTTTTCTAATGTGCCCTTACCTAGCAGAGATGGAGGTCCGGTGAAAGGTAGGCACCGAATGAATACCAGTGGGATGCTGGGGATTCCCTAGAGGCCATGGCACAATCGTCTGCTTATCTGCCTAGAACTTAGCTGCTGCCTTTGTGATTCCCAGTCTTGGAAGCTGCCTGGATTCTTGGGGAATAAATGAAATTTGAGTTTCTTTTTCTAATCTGTCAGTAGCATGAATATTACAAAGCTTATAAAATAACTTCACCAATTACCCCCACCTTAGCGACGAGTTCTGCAATTAGACTACTTTTTAAAAAGATTTGATTTATTTTCTCAGTTTTATTGAGAAGTAATATCACTGTGTAAGTTTAAGATGTACAGCGTGATGGTTTGATAAACGTATATTGTGAAAGATTACCACAATAGGTTCAGCTAACATCCATCTTCTCATATAGATAAAATAAAAACAAAGAAGAAAAGAAAGGAAGAAGTTTTCTCCTTATGATGAGAACTCTTAGGATTTACTCTCTTAATAACTTCCTATACATCGTACAGCAGCATTAGCTGTGGTCACCATGCTGTGCAACACATCCCTCTTACTTCTCTTAGAACTGGAAGTTTGTGCCTCTTGATCACCTTTCTCTAATTCCCTTTCTCCCCCTTCCCCCGATTTTGTTTTGTTGCAAATTTGACATTTATTTAAGATTTTATTCTTTTAAAGTAATCTGTACACCCAACGTGGGGTTCAAACTCACAACCCTGAGATCAAGAGTTGCATGTTCCACAAAGTGAGCCAGCCAGGCACCCTGCAAATTTGCAGTAAGTAAAAATCTTATTGCTGAAGATTTTGCCCACCTTTCATTATTTATTTATGAAATCATATGGCAGACAGCCCTATTTCCTTCATGGTAAATGGACAAGAAAACACTTTAGCCTAGTTCGTTTTTGGGGCAGCACCTGTGGCCTTTTTCACACTAGGACCTTGGAGACTTAAATGAAGAGTTTGGGCCATCGATGGTCCCCAGTTGGTCTGGGCTGGCTACATAAAAATTACCCAGGGAGCTTGTTAAAATAGAAGTTTCTAATGCTCCACCCCTAGGAGATTCTAATTAGGGAAGTCTGGAGTAGTATCTAAAAGTCTGTAATTTATAAAAATTCCCCAATACTTCTCCTGTGCAGCTACATTTGGGAACCACTGGGCATAGAAGGTCTAGAACAAACAGAATTGAGTTGGGAAGAAATTTCTGGTGTGTTTGAAGATTGAGGTAATACTTACGTGCCTGGAGCCGGTTCCATATGGGCAAACTAATGCAGTTATGATGCAGAGGTAAACTGGAGCCGGATGATGGAGGGTCTTTTAACTGGCCGAGTGTCCCTAAGGCCTGTGGTGCTATGCCATAGGCCTTACAGACCAATTGAAAGGCTTTTAGGAAGAAGTGTTTTGATGAGAGAAGGTGTTTCACAAAATTAGTTCCTCAGTGTGTGCGGGGTACACTGGACTGAGAAAAAACTGAAGGCTAGAAAAAGACCCAGCACAGTTTTTGCAGCGGCCCAGGTAGGAGGTGGAGTCAGCACATGGACTCAGATGGGAGCTGTAGGTCCTTCGCAGTGCTAGCCTGCCCGGTCCAGACAGGAATCTGGGACATGTTGTTTTAAGCTACTTTAAACAAACCGGTAATTTATCAGTGTTGTGTTCATCTGCTTTAGCTCTTATAAGGAGTGGTTTTGTTGTGTTTGTGTCCAGGAGCTTTTAAAGGAAGCCCAGTAAATTAATTCCTACAGAGAAGGAGTTGGCAGCAGCCAGAGCTGCTGTTGCGAGGAAGGCGGGAGGAAGGGAGAAACGAAGGTGGGCCTTTCTTGCCAGGCAGCAACCCCATCCTCACCCTGCCTCTCCACTCTTGGGGAAGGGAGCCTCGCAGAAATGCCCCAGAGCTAGACCTGCTGACCACGACGAAGACAACCATGCCCCTCTCAAAGGATTAGGTGTGGAATGTGGCATTTGGCCTTGAGGTCAAATGGAATAGTTTTCCTTTGTTCTCTAAAACCCAACCTGTAGGTCATTGTTTCCCAAGGTGTGTTCCACAGAACGTTAGTTCCGCTGGATGTTAATAGGAGTTACATGAGAATAAGAAGTCGAAGCCCAATAAGTTTGGGAACTGCTGGGTTAAGTAAGCCAAGGCAGTGGCTTCCTTTACCTCATGGGATCTCAGAGTGTGTGTGATGTGCAGTGTGCTCTGTGAATTTCTAGGAGGGAGAGAGACTGTGCAGTGTTCCCTAAACTTTTTTTGTAGATTCTTTTTCCTCTCTGCCAGGGGCTGACAGACTGGCCCACAGGCTAAATGTATCCCACCCACGTGTTTTTGTAAAGTTTATTGGAACACGGTCACACCCGTTCATTGTGTTGTCTTTAGCTGCTTTAGCACTGGAGAGCAGAGTTGCACATTTGCATTGGAGACACAGAGACCAAATGGCCTGTACAACTGAAAATATTTATTACCTTGCTCCTTACAGAAAAACTTTTCCTATCCCCGTCCAGGCAACTGATAGAACTGGTGTTCCCTGGAACCCCTATTTGAGAGATACTGCCTTAAGATATAGGTGGGTTGTTCTAACACTGCTTGTGATGAATCTGCTTAATTTTATTCAGCTTTTATGCTGCCATCTATCTTTTCCTCGCTTTAAACTATTTTCTCTCAACCGTTATCCACTGTTGAAGATCAAAATCTGGCTCCCATGTGTCATTGTTCTTTCCTTTGACTTATCACATTCCATCAGTCACCAAGGATGTATTCAGTCTCAAGCTAAATAGCTCTCAAATCTGCCTATCCCTACTCCCGCCAGATTGCTTTAAGTGACCGTCATCTCTTGTCTTGTTTTCATTTTTGGGCTTTTAAGTGAATTGCCCCAAGATGGGTTCCTTTTAATCCATTTTACTCACTGGATTCAGAGTAATCTTTCTAAAATGCAAATCTAGTCTCATCACTTCCCTACTTAAAATCTTTCCATGCCCCCTTCCACCTATGGCTCTCTGGATAAGCTCCAAATCCTCAACATGGATGTATCAGCCAAGATCTGGTGGGGAGAACAGAAACCATTCTAGGTATGTCACCCTGGAAGAGATTTCATTTAAGGAATTAGATACTTAAAGAATTAGATTGCTAGAGGAGCAAAGATGAGGGAAGGCCACCAGTCAGGTTGGCCAGAATTTTCTGAACCTTAAGACTTTGCAAGAACTAAAGGAAACAGCTGGAGATGCTCAGGCTGCCGGAAGCATCTAAGTAACGGTTTGTGGGGAAATGCCTGAGGCCACTACAAGATCTTCCAGCGGCTGAGCCCCATGCTTTTCTTTCCACCACTGCCAGAGGAGCAGTAACACAGCTTCTTTTCTTTCAACTTCTTGGTTTAACGTGAGTGACTCTCAGAGTCAACAAGGAGCATTATTGAAAGGGGATTTTGTAAATATTGTTCCCAGGCTTCTACCCCTGCAACTTAGGGAAGACGACGCAAGTGGGGGAATGGTGCTGAGTAGCTACTAGACCATCTGGGACAGTGATCTCTAAGACCACGTGTGATCCACTGCACTGTTGTTCTCCAGCTGTAGTGCTCTCCTTCTTCTCTACTGTTCACCCTTATTCCGCCCTACTAGACTCCACATTTCAGACTTACGAGAATGGGTGTTTTTGGAGCCTAAAACAGGTGACATTTATTGTCTCGTAGTTTCTGTGGGTTAGAGATTAAGGAGAAACTAATCTGGTGGTTCTGGCTTATGGGGTCTCATTAGGCTGCAGTCAAGATGTCAGCCAGGACTGCAGTTAACTGAAGGCTCGACTGGGGCTGGAAGATCTACCTCAAAGATGGCTCTCCCACATGGCTGTCGGTGGGAGGCCTTAATTCCTTGCTACATGGGCCCCTTGTTAAGACTGCTTGAGTGTTCTCACAACATGGCGGCTGACTTTTTCCAGAACAAGTGATCTGAGAGAGAAACCAAGGAGGAGCACATCAGAAGGCTTTAACTCTCCTATTCTGGGAGCAGTTTGCCTGATGTCTCAGGTCTAGTTCCCTAGAAGTAGAACATGAGTGTTATTTGGAAAGTGATACATGATGTATACAAAATAAATACCTGTGTAATTAAATAGCTAAACAAACGCTACTTCTGGTGGACAATGCTTAGCCTTCCTGGCCCTGTGTCCATTTCTGGGGGGCCAGCTGAGCAGGGTCTATATTGTCCTATCAGCCATAGGAATGGGCAAAGCCCCAGAACAGATCTCCGTGTCCTGAGTGGCAGTACCTTCCAAGTGCACGTGACTTTTCATTGCAAGATGAGAATGAAAATATATGTCTCATTTGTGGATAGGGCAGTATCGAAATTAAAATATGAGATATATATTTTTAAAAGGAACCTAAGCTTGAGTTTCAGTGAGCTCTTGGCTAAAAGTACATTTTCCTGCCTTGCCACATCCTGGCTGGGTACGTGTTACACAGTGAACCGTGAGGGAAGGACTGCCATTTGTACTAGTAATTGTAATCCAAATACTTGTCTCTTTTACAAGATTCAGGCATTGGATTTCAGTTCAGACCTTCAAAACTTTCAGACAAGGGCCTATTTTCCATATTGATAGAGTTGTTCCCTACTTTCTTCAATATGTGCAGGAAAAGGGGAGCTGCTGAGGTCCCCCTGTTTTCATGGGTTATCATTCTCTCCAAGTTGTTACCTTAGAAAAGTCTGAAGAAACAGCAACGAAATCTTCCAGGTTTGTTCTGCTTTCCAGCTGCTAAGCCTTACCCTATTTTCTTGAATGCAAGTGAAATTGTTTATTGTGAAGAGGGGCTTTTGTACCTCTAAATCCCATCTTTGTTTTTATCACAAAGCTTGTTTTCTTTCCTCGTCTCTTTTCCTGGGATAATTTCTGGCTCTGGCGAACCTCTGCCTTTCCAGGACTTTCTTGATCCCCGTGTTCCAGGCTCCTCACAAGATTTCACTCCCCTGAATGTTCAATAGATGGACCCATTTAGAATCAGTCATGAAGTGGTGACGGGCCCTCTTGGTGTCCCTCCCAAGGAGATTGGTGGTTAGATTGTGCCCGATGTGACACCCAGGAGTGGTTTGTTCCCTGCGGTAGAGCTAGAAGACCTAGTCTTTGTATACAATTTCAGAAGGTAAACCTGTGAATGGAAAAAATTGTCAGACGCTTAAAACTGTTCTTTCATCCTTCCCAACTCCCACAACATTCCTGTTTTTAGAGATGTTTAAGAGAGTGTGGAGGCAGTGACAGTGACATTCTACTCCTTTTGCTGTGCTCAGAATCCTTATTTTTGTTGAAAAGAGGGTTCGATTGATCATTTCCCTCAATGTTACTACAAGAGGGAGACTGCTCATCTCCCCAGGAAAGGGAGCATTAGGGCGAGCACTCCTTTGCCTGATAATGGAGGGGACCTGAGCAGTTGAAAGGTGAGGAGACTGGCCTCTGGCTCCTTTTCCCTGGAGGGACGTGCCAATGCGTACCTGCGCTTCTGCAGGGGCTGGTGTGTGTACGCTTGAGGCCAGGACATTCACGTTCCAAGCAATAGATCTGCAGGTGGAGGGCAAGAAGGGACCTCAGGTCCAAGTTGTGTTCTTCTGCACAGGTCATGGGAAGCCCTGCATTTGGGAGGTTATTGGGCCCTCACTCACCCCTTAATGAAACTGACATCGGGCCCACGGATGTTGAAGCAGGACATTATTTGTCAGAACCCAAGGAAGGCGGGTGAACGCTTGGAATCCCCGTGCTCCTGACAAGGAATGGCTCCCGGATAGCTTCGCTCAGATGTTGCCTGGGTGTTTTAAACCCGGTATGGCTAAAAATGAGCTTGCCTTACACCTGTTTCTCTCACAGTTCCTGTCTTGGGGACAGGCCTCTGGTGTTCTCGTGGCATGCTAAGCTGGTGTTCTGGGTTCCAGAGCCTCCTTCCTTACCATCCCCGTGCACTGCCCCAGTAGCTGGCAGCACCCTGAGACTCAGGTCTCACCCAAGTCTTTGTTGACCCGCAAGGCCTGGGTGTGCCTGGAGCCCCCATACTTCCTCACCATAGTCTGGAATTCCACCGAAGCATGCTTGCCCAGTCGTTTCTGTGCCTTTTCCATTAGACTTCAAGCTCCTTGTAAGAAAGGTCTGGTTATCATTTATCTTGAATACCAGCTCTAGCACAAGACTTGCCTGCAGTAGCTGTTCAATACATATTTCTTGAATGACTTACCAGTCAGGCCCGAGAGTACCTGAGGCCGTATTGCATAGTCGTCACATGCCCAGCGTCGGAACCTGAGGCCTGGGTTCAGACTCGGCTGTTTGTGTGATCTTGGGTGAGTTCCTCAACTTCTTGATCATCAGTTTCTTCAGTAATAAGATGGGGGGAATGACTACTTCCTAGGGCTGTGATGAGGAAATGCTTTCATCCCTGCGGAACACCCGGAGAACCGTGTGACACAGTGTTTGGTGTTTCAGATATCTATCGACAACAACAATACAGTTATCCTTGATGGAAAGGAGAAGGCTATAAGCAAAACTTGGAACGAGAAATCAGGCACCAAAAGCCTGCATAGTGGGTTTGAAAGAGGTGCAGAGGTGGTTGGGAACCGAGGTTTCTGGCTAGGGCCGTGCAAATGTGGGAGCGGATGGGATTACTCTGGGAAAGAATGAATGGCAGTGGGAGGTATAGGGTGGGAGAACCAAAGACGGAGCCTTGAGAAATCCTACAGCTGAGGGATGAGAGGAATCAAAACAGGAAAGAAAGATAATGATGATCCGTAGGACTTTGTGGTTCTTCACATGCCAGGGATGGGAGTTTTAAAAAGATAGTCAAGGGTGCTGTGTTGGGCAGAAGGCCTGTGACAAAACTGGAAGAGGCAGGAAGAATCTGATAAATGGGGAAGCATTGGTGCCCTTGTCTGTTTCAGTGGACGCAGAGGAAGGAAGAAGCCATGCAACAGGTTGCAGAAGGCCGGGTTAGGGACAGACTGGACACACTAAGGCTGATGGTTGTGCTGCAGCGTGTGTTCCTGTAATGCATTTTAATTTGTGGGTAGAGGACTGTTGTCACTATCACGAAGTCCCGTTAGTTCATTTACATGGAGGGTTTTTCTCAGCACGTTAACACTTTGCATTGCCGACTAATAGCAGCTGAATGTAGCAAGCCTCCTGGAGATGGGGGCGCAGCAGTGGTGCCTCGTCTTCCTGTGCTCTGCTGCTTGGCTCTCTGGCACCTGCTGTGCCTTGACGGGCTTTGGGAGCATTACTTGCCAATCTTGGTGCATTTATTCATTGATTCCATACCACTACGTGGCCTCAACCCTTCTGTTGATTCCTTTCATCATGCTCTCCCATCCCTACCTGTTTAAAGGTAAAGAGTCCTATCTGTTTTTCTTAGGAATTTAATATATTTAAAAAATATTTTTAAAGTGTTTTTTTATTATTATTATGGTTATTGTTTTTGTTAGTGCTTGGGTTAAAATTTTGACTCCTTTCCCAGTGCCTTTTTTTTCTGATAATCCTAATTTTTTTTGTTTGCACTTATAAGGCATTAGTGTTTTGCAATATGTATGTCCAGTTACAGACATAACCGTGACTTCTTTTCTTAAGATTGAACAATGCTGGAAGGGAGCATGGGAGGGAATGACAGGGTGTAGGGAACTTTTTCTCAAGGATCTGAAGACCTGACCATGCTTGGCTGTAAGTTGGTCTAAATCAACTTCCACTTAGCGACTTTTTCTAAGTTTTCTTCATTATATATTTAGGTAGTTATGTTTCTGCATTTTTATCTTCTGTGTGATATTTTGCTACAGTCTGAGCAAGCGCCTGAGGCTGAAATACACCCCCAGCTGAACAGAGCCCCCTCCCAAGCTGCAGAGAGCAGTCCAGCAAAGAAGGTAAGGCCAAGGGGAAGGTGCTACTGTCATGGCATTATGAGCCCCTCCCCTGGGCTTCTTGTCTTTGTTTGCAAATCTCTTTCATGGTTTTTGTGTCCTGAGGTGAATGTTAATGATTCGGGTTTCCTAGAATGTAGGTTCTTTGTGAAGATTAGGGTGCTGATGATTCTTGGGCCTGACCTTGGTGCCACTGACAGTTTGCACTTCCCTCTTCAACACCCCAGTTAAATATGGCGGCCTTGCTTTTGGCAAGTTCAGGCGGTATGGTGGGGAGGGCCAGGTGCCTTTAGCAGAACCCTGCATGCTGCTGAGCCTCTGGGAGTGCCTCTGAGGGAGGGCAGTCTGCTCTTTGTGTGCCATGGTGCCCTCTTGAGTCCTGGTGTCTTCACTTTAGCCTCACCCCCCTCCTCCATGTCTCTGAGTCCCACGTCATTTTGCTCAGTAGGCACCACTCACTCGTCGTGTTCTCTGTTCACCTCATCCTCTTCTTACTGGTCCCATTTTTCTCAGACCCTTCTCTGGTCAGAACACTGGCCTTGGGCTCAGGAGCATGGGTGAGGAGGGGCCTCCCAGGAAGCAGGCTGGCTGTCTCCTCCCAGAAGACATTGTGGCTCTTGCTGGGGCACCTGGGTGGCTGAGTCGGTTAAGCATCGACTTCAGCTCGGGTCATGATCTCACGGTTCGCTGGTTCGAGCCCCGCATTGGGCTCTGTGCTGAGAGCCTGGATCCTGCTTCGGATTCTGTGTCTCCCTCTAGCTCTCTGCCCCTCCCCCACTTGTGCTCTGTCTCTGTCTCTCAAAAAAATGAATAAACATTAAAAAATTTAGAAGACGACATTGTGGCCCTTGAGCTTGACTTCATGTAGGAATTGGGAATGGAAGAATGAGGAGCAGATGACTGAGACCATCACAAACTTCAAAACGTCTAACATATTCCCACAAGCCCCAAAGTGAGGCAAGAGTGAGCTTTGTCTTCAGTTAGAAAAGGCCTCGTGGTGTGAGATGCACACAGCATTCAGAAAAGGAAGAGAGGGAGGGTGGAACCTGATGCCTGTGTCCCTCCAGTTCTTGCCAAGCCGTGAATTTGCCTTTTATCCTCGGGTGTGGAGTTGGAACAGAGCATACGCCTGACCTAGAGGAACATGGGGCTTTGGCATAATGGGGGAGCATTTCGGTTTTTAACTTTTGGGTTTTATTGTTTTGTATTTAATCCACAGGACATACCGTATTCTCAGCCTCCATCAAAGCCCATCCGAAGGAAATTCCGACCTGAAAACCCAGCTACAGAAAACCAAGACACTTCTACCGCTGTTGGTGGGCCAGCATCGGCAGCGACTGTGAAACCCCACGCGGCAGTCCAAAAGTAAGTCCATCAGATCAGTGAGGTCGGAGACTACCTTTTAAATCTTCACGCATGTGTAAATGTAAATATGTTTACATTTATATTCATGGCCATAGAAGAGTGTGATTTTACGGTTGTATTTCATCTTAGTCATCTCTGTGGTACTATTACAGCCTGCCAGTCCCCTAGAAAGAGACCACCACCCCAAGGGGCGAGCGAGTACAAAGCTGTAGCATTTTGGTTTGATTCCTGCCTTCCCTCCTCTTTGTCTCCTTCCCACCCCTCTTCTTATGGGGGCCCACGTTTTCCGAGGAGGAAGACAGTGATAGAGATGCCAGTCTTCCCTCTTGACCTGTCTTCTGTTGCCCCAGGGCGAATGGTTAGCTTCATGACCCTTAGACCCAGCTTTCAGTAGATGTGGCTTGTGATTTCTTCTCAGTCCCCATGAAAATTGCCTGTTTTCACTCATCTCGGCACAGAATGGTTGCATGTGGAGCATCCAAAATGCCCATATGACTGGCTGTAACAGACATTGGAGGGAGGGGGGCACACCTGTGGACATGGCCGGGAGCCGAGAGAACAGTGCTCTTGGACAAACCATTTTTCTCCAGAAGGCTTTGGCTTTAAGGAAGGCTGTCACTTGCCTCAGTTTCCCTCTAGTGAAATCAAGCGAGGTGTTGAGGGCAGAAACCTGCTGCTGTGCATGACTTTGCAAGTGAGCTCGACTGGTCACTAATGTCAGTGCTCAAGATGTGCCCTGACACTGCTCTCGAGGCCTCGCAGATCCCAGGGGCTGCTTTGGGCTTCTCCCATTTCCACTGTTGTGGAAGGAGAAGCAACAGACTCTGGGGGTGCAACTTGCCTTTGGAGCCCAAACCCCGTTCTGAATTTGTGTGGCACTATTCTTCACAGGATGGTGTCTATGTCTGTTTTTCCAAATGGATCATTTCCTAACGGTGTCAGTGCATAAAGGAAGTGTATTTTGTCCTTACTGGCCGCTGACAGCCTCGACCATCTTCCTGTCACCCTCAGGCCTAGGGGACGGATCCCCGTCAGGGACAGAGATGGCTAAACTCGCTTCCGAGTGCTCCCCCAGCTTTCCGCTTTAGTCTCTGTTTCACATTACCGCTGGTCAGGGGTGGCCGCTACATCTACCAGAGCGCACAGACGGTGGCTGGTGGGGCTCACGCAGAGATCTTTTTCATTTTCTTTCCTTCGTCTGTTTTTTTAAACAGCTTTATCGAGGTATAATTCACATAGCATACAATTCACCCTTTTCCATGTACAGTTTGGTCGTGTTCAGTATATCCACAGAGTTGTGCAGCTGTTGCCGCAATCTAATTTTAGAACATTTTCATTGCCCCCAAAAGAAATTCCATTCCCGTTAGCAGTCACTTTCCATTCCCCATCCTGCGTCCCAGGCAACCACTAATCTACTTTTTTTTTTTTTTTTTTTTTTTATAAATTTGCCTGTTCTGGCCATGTCATGTAAATGGAATCATGCAACATGTGGTCTTTTGTGGCTGGCTTTTTTCCCAGTTACCATTGCGTGTCCAAGGTTTATCTGTGTTGTGGCACAAATGGGTACTTCTTTTTTTATTGCTCAGTAATGTTCCGTTATATGGATAGACCCCGTTGTATTTATCCGTTTCTCACTTGATGGGCATGTGGGTTGTTGCCACTTTGAAGCTAGAAAGAACATCACTGGTACACTCTTTGTGTACAAGTTTTTTGTGTGGTCTTACGTTTTCATTTGTCTGCAGTATGTACTTAGGAGTGCAATTTCTGGGTCATATGGCAGCTCTATATTTAGTATTTTGAGGACCTGCCAAACTGTTTTCCACTGTGACTGCAGCATTTTACAGTTTGGCGGGTAACAAACGAGAGTTCCAGTTTCTCCAGTTTCTTCCAACACTTGTTGTTATCTGTTTTTTTTTTTTTTCTTTAATTTTTACAGCCATCGTAGTGGGTGTGAAGGGGTATCTTATTGTGCTTTTGATTTGCATTTCCCTCTTGCCTAATGAGGTTGAACATCTTTTCATATATTTATTGGCCATTTGTGTATCTTCTTCAGTCAAATGTCTACTCAGATCCTTTGCCCTTTTTTGCTCAGATTTTTTTTTTTATTCTGAGTAATGGGTTCTTGGCCTATTCTGGATACAAGTCCCTTGTCAGATGTATGACTTGCAAGTATTCTTTCCCATTCTGTAGGTTGTCTTTTCACTTTCTTCAAGGTGTCCTTTGCAGTGCAGAAGTTTGTAATATTGATGACATCCAGTTTATCTATTTTTCTTTCTTTTGTTACTTGTGCTTTTAGTGTCATAGCTAGGAGCCATTGCCTAATCCAAGTTCATAAAGATTTTTTCCTGTGTTTGCTTCTACAGATTTTATAGTTTTAGCTCTTACATCGAAATCCATGGTTAATTTTGAGTTCATGTTTGTGTATTGTGTGAGGAAGGGCCCCAGCTTCACTCTTTTGCATGTGGATATCCTGTTGTTCCCGTACCATTTGTTGAAAGGAGATCCTTTTTTCTTTTATCTACCTGTTTAGTGACTGTCCCTCGTTGTGATACTCTCTCACTAGTTAGATGACCATGTGGTGTCAGGCTGAGAGAGTGTCCTGGCCACCAGCAACACAAATAGCGCTGTAAATGGCAGGGATGAATTTCCTACAGCTTGTTTTAGTTCCTAGACCAGTTTATTTTGGAGTGATAAGAAGCAACTTAGCATTCATAATTTATTTTATTTTTATTAAAAAAATTGTTTTATTTATTTTGAGAGAGAGCGAGCAGAGGAGGAGCAGAGAGAGTCCCAAGCAGGTTCCACACTGTCCACACAGAGCCCAACGCACTCACAATGCACACAGCCAATGAACTCATGAACCACAAGATCGTGACCTGAGCCGAAACCAAGAATCTGACCCTTAACCGACTGAGCCACCCAAGCACCCCAGCATTCATAATTTTTTAAGCCCTGGAGAGAGAGACAGCCAGAAACATGATGTATAGTTCTTATTCACCCATGGTTTTTTGGGAAAAGAATTAAATTCTCATGTACTTAGACATCTCTTGTCTGTAGGAAATTAATCTCTCTCATGCATCTGGAGTGGTCTTTACTATGTATTGTTTGGGGAAAAATGAGAAAAGAGTCACAAATCATTTTCTTAATTACCTAACAGAACCCTGGTTAAGAAAGGCTAAAAAAAAAAAAAAAAGACTAGTTGGAAAGTGGTCATCAGCTCTTTGGGAAATCAACATCAGCACTGACCTATTGTAAGAAACAAATTCTTCTTCAGATATCATCGTCTACTCCATTTAGGGCAAAAGAAAAATAAAATATTGTCTCCACGCAAGCTGCTGAGTCCAGGTTATAACTAATAAACACCTCTTGTATTGTGTCATCATTAATGAGCTGCTCCTAAGGACAAAAATGGGTTTTTTAAAGAAATACTTTGGTTTACTTGGTTTTGCCTCACATCTCGCCTATCTAGTAAAGATGAACTTTGGGAAAATAGAATTGTTTGAACAGTTTGGAGAGAGAGGATGTTGTGTAACAGTACTATGACTGAAACTGTGCCAGCGGCCACAGCGTCCTGGACCACCCCAGGGCATACCCAGCAGCCAGTGTGGCAGTGTCTGCTTGCCTGCATGACGCTCTCAATGTGGCTGGGATTCTGTTTTTCTTCCTGCTTCATATTTGGCAGCACTGGAATGTCTGTGGGGCTGATGAGTGGCATCCCTAATGAAATCTACCATTTCCAAGTAGAGAAAAGGCAATACAACTTCATTTCTTAGAAGCTGTACTCATAATTCCTTGGGAGAAATCAGGGCTCAGGTTGGAGGCTAAGAAGATTTTTCTCATCAAGAGACCCTAGTTTATATTCTTTCAAATATTGATTCAGCTGTTTGATTGAAACCCAGGTAACAGCCACTCAGCTAACATAGAAATTGCCTTCTTTCCTGTGTAAAAATCTGAGATGGTGAGTAGTTGAAGCATAGAGTAGCTCTGCCCAGGAACCCAGATGCCTTCCTCTGTTCTTGTTCTAGATCCCCATGGGGGTTCCCTTTATCCCTGTGGTTGCAGATGGCTCACCAGCATGTTCATATTCTGGGCCCCAGAGAGGAGAAAGGAAAAATGGAGAGAAAACAGATTACTTTTAAGGACATGACTCAGAAGTGGCACACATCACTTCTCTCTGATCCCTTTGGCCCAGAGTTAGACATATAGCCTTACCTACCTGAAGTAGAGACAGGGAAATAGAGTTTTTTGGTTGGAAGGCGTGTACCTCATTCAACTGCAGATGATAGGCTGGCTACTGCAAACAAGAGGGCACAGGAATAGGTTTTGGAGGATAGTCGGCCGCAAAACGTTGAGTGGACAGTGCCTCACAATGCTGCAGTTCTTAATTGATAGATAGCATGACACACAGTAGAACCAGACAAAGTAAATGTCTGCTTAACTGTTACTTCTTCATTTTCCTCCGTGGAAACCAGGCCAGTTAGAGCCTGGCCTGGAACAGTGAGTGAAAATATTACAAGAACCTGAAGAGACAAACTGCAGAAGCAACTCTTAAGAGGATGGGGCAAGTTAAATGCTTCGCTGACCTCTTCATAGGTATTCTGGGCTTGATCCTATCTTGGTGTTATTTAGGCCTCCTTTGTAGCAAATGATAAAAAGCAACTTGAGGTAGCAAAACCATTCTCTTTATTATAAGAATATAGGGGTGACTCATAGAAATCCGCGGCAGGATTAGGAGTGGGTTGGAAGAGAAGATTGCAAACCCTTTGGGGTGCCTTCTCATTCCTCTCAATTTTCTTAGGGTGTTTTTGACATTTTTATCTGTGAAGACTCCTCAAGCACCTACAACTCCAGAGATTACTTTCTCTCTGTGCTGGGCCCAGGCTGAACTGAACTATTAGCCATAACCCAGATCCTTTGGAGGGAGAATTTGGTCAGCTCAGCATGGGCCAGCATCCACTCAAGGGTCAAAATAGAGGTGAAGGTTTTCTTAAGACAAATATGACTGCCTGCCAGGGGCCCATCCCAGTGGAGGAGGTGGGAGGAGATGGAGACAGTTCCCAAAGAAGGAGGAAACTGTTAGGAACTGAGCACACATAATGTGGTAGTTTAAAGAGGGACATCAAGTTCTGATCAACATCTTTTTTTAAACTTTTTATTTTGAAATAATTACAGATTCACAAGAAATTACAAAAACTGTACAGAGCAGTCCTGTGTATCTTTTTTTTTAATCTATTTTCTTCTTTTTTAATGTTTTATTTTTGAGAGAGCGAGACAGAGCGAACGCACATGCAAGTAGGTGAGGGGCAGAGAGAGGGGGACAGAGGATCCGAAGTAGGCTCTGTGCTGACAGCAGCAAGCCCGATGCGGGGCTCAAACTCTCAAACCACGAGATCATGACCTGAGCCAAGCTCAGATGCTTAACCGACTGAGCCATCCAGGTGCCCCAGTCCTGTGTTCTTTCGCCTAGTTTCTCCTAATGGATAACATTTTACCCAAATGTAGTACAATATCAAAACCAGGAAACTGGCATTGGGATAGTGTATGTGTAGTTCTGTGTCATTTAATCCCATGTGTAGAGTCTTGTAACCACCACTGTAATCAAGGTACAGAAGTCAGACCTACCCCGTCCTCCTCACCATTCCTTACCCCTGGCAACGATTGATCTGTTTCCCCTATCTATAGTTTTATCATTTTGAGAATATTATATAAATAGAATCGCACAGCATGTGACCTTATGAGTTTGGCTTTTTTTCACTTGGCACAGTCCCTTGACATCCAAGTTATGTATCTCAGTCCACACTGCTAAGCTGTATTCTGTGGTATGGATGTACTACAGTCTGTTGAGCCATTTGCCTGTCGAGAGACGTTTTGGTTGTGTCTAGTTGTTCAGAATTGTAAATAAAGCTACTATGAGCATCTTGTGTACAGGTTCTCATGTGTACATAACTTTTGATTTCTCTGGTATAAATGTCCAAGAATGTGACTGCTGGGTTGTGTGTTGAGTATATGTTTAGTTTTTAAAGAACCTGCCACGCTGTTTTCCAAAATGGCTCTACCATTTTACATTTCCACCGGCAATGTATGGCAGGTGCAGTGTGTCCACATCCTCACCAGCATTTGGTATTGTCACTATTTTTTTTTTACTTTAGCTGTTCAAATAGTTGTGTAGTTCTATCCTATTGTGGTCTTAATTTGCATTTCCCTAATGGCTAGTGATGTCGAGCATCTTTTCATGTGTGTATTTGCCATCATATATCCTCTTTGGTAACGTCTCTTGAAGTCCTTTGCCCGTTTTCTAATTGAATTGTTTTTTGTTGTTGAGATTTGAGAGTTCCTTATGTGTTTTAAATACATAGAAATGGTCAGATACGTGTTTTGAATATATTTTCTCTCAGTCTGTAGCTTGTCATTTCATCCTCTTTAACAGTCTTTTGTAGTGTGAAAGCTCTTAAAATTTCGAAGAAGTCCAGCTCATTGATTTTTTTTTTTCTTGTATGGATCGTGCTTTTTTTGTCGCATCTAAAACTCTTCACCAAGCCCTAGGTCCTAAAGATTTTCTCGTCTGTTTTCTTCTAAAAGTTTTGTAATTTTACACTTTATATTTAACTTGCTGGATCCATTAGGTCAGGGTTCTTTTCCTTTTTTTTTTGGCTTGTGGATGTTGAACTGCTTCAGCCCTGTTGGTTGAAAAGACTATTCTTGCTCCATTGACTTACATTTGCACATCTGTCAAAACTAAGTTGTACCAATGTGAATCTGTTTCTGGGTTCTCTGTTCTGTTTGGCTAATCTATGTGTCTTTTCCTCTTGCCAATACCACACAGTACTGATTCCTGTTTTCATTACTTATTTACTTGATTACTATAGCTCTATAATAAAATGTCTATTTCTCCCACTTTATTAGGATTTTTTAGAATTGTTTTAGCTATTCTGATTCCTCTGACCTTCCATGTAAGTTTTAGAGTAATTTTGTATTGATCTACAAAAATCTTGCTGAAATTTCAGTAGGAATTATGTTAACCTTTGTATCAACCTGGGGAGAGTTGATATCTTTACTATGTTGAGTCATCCAATCCATGAACATGATAAATATTTCTCTATTTATTTTGATTCTAATTTTTCATTAGTGTTGCATAGTTTTCAGCATGTAAATCTTTTTTTTTTTTTTTTACCATTTTATTTATTTATCTAATTTACATCCAAGTTAGCAAATAGACCCATAATGATTTCAGGAGTATATTTCTTAATGCCCCTTACCCATTTTAGCCCATCCCCCCTCCCACAACCCCTCCAATAACCCTCTGTTTGTTCTCCATGTTTGGTTGGACATAAGAGTCTCTTAGGTTTTGTCCCCCTCCCTGTTTTTATATGATTTTTGCTTCCCTTCCCTTATGTTCATCTGTTTTGTATCTTGAAGTCCTCATATGAGTGAAGTCCTATGATATTTGTCTTTCTCTGACCAATTTTGCTTAGCAATAATACCCTCTAGTTCCATCCACGTAGTTGCGAATGGCAAGATCCATGCTCCTGGATAGGAAGAACAAATATTGTTAAAATGTTAATACTACCCAAAGCAATCTACATATTCAATGCAATACTTATCAAAATAACACCAGCATTCTTCACAGAGCTAGAACAAACAATCCTATAATCTGTATGGAACCAGAAAAGACCCAGAATAGCCACAGCAATCTTGAAAAAGAAAACCAAAGCAGGAGACATCACAATCCCGGACTTCAAGCTGTATTCCAAAGCTGTAATCATCAAGACAGTATGGTAATGGCACAAAAACAGATACTTGGATCAATGGAACAGAATAGAGAACCCAGAGATGGACCCACAAACATATGGCCAACTAGACTTTGACAAAGCAGGAAAGAATATCCAGTGGAATAAAGTCAGTATGTAAATCTTGTATCTGTTTTAATATATCTAAGAATTTCTGTTTGAATCTTTGTAAGTGGTACTGTATTTTTCCCCAAGTATTCATTGTTACTGTATCAAAACTCTATTGATTTTTGTATGTTAATCTTCTGTCCTCCAAACTCACTTCTATTCTTGCTGAAATAATAGTTCTGAGAATTTTTCTTTATAGATTCCGTGGAATTTTCTATATAGGTCATTATGTCATCGGCAGATAGTGACAGTTTCATTCTTTCCAATATGTGTGCCTTTTATTTCTTTTTCTTGAATTATTGTGCTAGCTAGGACTTCTAGCACTGTGTTGAAAATAATAATGAGAGTAAAAATCCTTGCTTTGTTCATCTTAGGGGGAAAGCATTCAGTTTTTCATTATGTATGATGTTAGCTGTGGCTTTTTTTGTAGAAATTCTTCATCAAGTTGAGCAGTTTGGCCTCTATTCACAGTTTTCTGAGAGTTTTTATCATGAAATGGGTATTGAGTTTTAATCGGTGCGTTTTCTATATCGGTTGATACAATCATGTGAGTTTTTTCTTTCAACTGTCAGGATGGTGGATTATACTGATTGACTTTTGAATATTAAATCAGTCTTGCATCTCTGGAATAAAACTCTCTTGGTCATGGTGTATAGTATTTAAATATATTGATAAATTCCATTTGTTAATATTTTATTAAAAGATTTTGCATCTGTCTCCAGGAGAGATACTTTGCCTAATTTATGTCTTGCTAGGCTGCCCCCTTCCAAGTCATTTCACTAGAGAGAGCAGCATTTGGGCTTGGTGGAAGGTGCTTTTTTATGTCTGCCCTTATTGGCATTTATGGATTTGTGACTTCTCCACTATCTAGTCTGGAATATATGAAGCAAACAAGAAAACTCAGGAAATTCACTGCTATGTATTTCCCTGGGTACCAAGTTCCCTAGCTGGTTTGCCTTCTTCACTTTTTGGAGTAATCTTTTTTTTTTTTTTTAAGTTTATTTATTTTGAGGGAGAGGGGGAGGGGAGGGGGAGGGGAGAAGGAGGGGTAGAAAGAGAGGGAGAGAGAAGGAGGGGCAGAGGGAGAGGGAGAGGGAGAGAGAGAGAATCCCAAGTAGGCTCTGCGTGGTCAGTGCAGAGCCCAACGTGGGGTTCAATCTCACAACTGTGAGATCATGACCTGAGCCCAAATCAAGAGTCAGACGCTTAACTGACTGAGCCACCCAAGTGCCCCTTTTTCAAGTAATCTTATGTTTGTTTTATACATCATGTCCAGGATTTTAACTGTACTTGGTGGGTAGAGAGAAGTGTGTCTACTCTATGTTGTCCTGAAACCGGAAGGTCAATCCTTATCTTTCTAAACGTAGATTTTAAAGCCTCTTCCATGCCTATTTATGGATGGAAAAAAATTCATCTTGAAACTTGTTGGGGAAGGGAGTATGCCTTCTGCAGATGGTAGCAGAGTGGGTACCAGAGTGTACATTCTCAGCGAATATTAATCAGATCTCCACAGTGGTCGCTGTCTCCACAGCCAGCAGCTCTGGCTGAGTTGCTCTCACCTAGAACCCACCTCTCACTGATTACAAATATGTCTGGGTTTTTGTTTTTCCTCTGAGAATTCAGTATTTTTTGCGGTGGGATATAGGGCTATAGGTTATGCAGTCACGTTGATTTATCATCCCAACTGTAGACAGCTTTGAAAGAGAAAGAGGGTTCTGAGAATAATTAGGGCCAGACAAGCAGTGTAAGCAGAGACTGTAATGGGCAAAGTGGAACATGTGGTCACCCTAGTTATACCTGCTCTGTGAATTTACTATCGACTTAATGTGGGGATACTGGTATTAAAACATTTCTGTTTTCCTCAGTGCCACAGATGTGTGCTGGTGAACGCACACATGTGAGCATACTCACATACACTCAAGCGTTTATGCCTAACAATGAAGAAATGAAGGAGAGTTATACAGGCTGGCTAAGTTAATGTAGGATTTTTGCTAAAGAGAATGTTCTTCTATTCATTTCCTTCAGACTTGTCCACAGGGGCCACCTGCGGGTCTTTTAAATGCCATTAATGCTCACACAAAAAGGGCATTCTAGTTAATGTGGTTTGTCAGGAAGAAATACTTATTAAATTGTCTGGGAATAAATGGAATGCGAGGTTTGAAAAGGTCCAATTCACAGCTTTTCTTCAAGTTATAAAATGGGAATTACTTCAGGTGTAAATAATTGATCCCGACAAATTTGTTTCATTTGGTGTGCACCTGCCTGCTGCCTGTCTGTGAATGTATGATTTTATTTTTGGAGCCCTGTGACGTTGGTCCCTTGTTCGTTTAGCACTTCCCATGAATCCGAGTGTTTGGACCCACAAGGGTCTGGACCTCTGGGTTCTAGCTCACTGAACTGTTTGTGCTTTTTTATAGACAGTCTTCCAAACAGAAGAAGGCTATTCAAACTGCTATCCGCAAAAATAAAGAGGCAAACGCGGTGCTGGCCCGGTTGAACAGTGAACTCCAGCAGCAGCTCAAGGTAAGGGGCTTCCCGAATGTGGATCACCAAGCTTTCTGTGTGGTGGTTTTGTTTTGCCCCTTGGCCGCGCACTGGCTTCTGTTCCTGTTGGTAAGACTTTCATCTTTGTTCTCAAACTTCTTTTGGAAGGCAGAGAATCGCTGCACTTAAGTTTCGTGGGTTGATTCTTGTATGTTTAGAGGAAGACTAGTCACTTGAATGTTGCAGGCTGCATATCGTGTGTTCGTTAAACGGACAGAAAATCTATTACAAAGGCTGTCTGAAGCATTCTTCTTTGTCCAAAGCTTCTGGATAAACCCTTGATCGTTTAGATCCTCCCTGAATGATTCTATACTTCTTTAGGCCGAAGAGGGTGGCCCTGATAACTATCAAAGGCCCAACCCCTCCCCTGAGCACTTTGGAAGTGGTTCCATGGCACCTTCTCAAGGACATGATCCCTGTCCTTATTACCGCTTGCTCTTTTCCCTTCATCTCTCCTGTGTTAGTTTCCCATCACCATCGTAACGAAGTACTACAAACTCGGTGGCTTAAAGTCACAGAAATCACTTCTCACAACTCTGGAGGCTCGAAGTCTGAAGTCCACGTGTCAGCAGGGCCGTGCTCTATCAGCAGGCTCTAGGGGAGAATCCTTCTTGCTTCCCAGCTTCTGGTAGTTGCTGGCAATCCTGGGCATTCCTTGGCTTCTAGATGTATCACTCCAATATCTGTTTCCACTGCCACATGGCGTTGTCTCTGGATCTGTGTCCAAATTCCTCCTCTTACTGTGTCCTTTTCTTATAGGGACACCAGTCCTTGAATTAGGGCCTTCTCTAATTTAGCATAACCTCATTTTAATTAAATCACATCCACAAAGGTCCTATAAGGTCACATTTACAGGTGCTGGGGGTTAGGACTGAAGCATATCGTTTTGGGGGACACGGTTCTACCTCCTACGTGCCCTGATTCTCTACTGCGTCGTTGCCATCCACATCCACACGCACCAGTATTGTCCTTGGTCTTCTCACATCCTTCTCCAGCTGCAGCCCCAGCTCCCTGGTCTCCTTCCCAGCTAGGTTTCTTCTTACTCTACTTCCTCACCAACAGCTTTCTCTCTCTCCGCTTCAGTGTGGCTTCACTCTCCTCCATTCACACCCCTCCTATGACCAAATCCAATGGGCTGTTTCAGTACTACTTGAATTTTCAGAAGAATTCTACACAATGGACTATTGCCTTCTCTGGCATTGCTTTTCTCACTGGTTTTGGGGTTTAATACTTTTCTCATGTTCTTTCTATTCCTTCCCTTCCTGGTGTTTCTTCCTTAGCATTCTCTGCTATTTCTTCCTTCTTTGATTTCTGTTGTATTATTCTTCCCTTTGCCCCAGTATTTTATTATGAACATTTTCAAGCTTACAGGAAAGTTGGAAGAATCCTATGGTAAATACTTTCATAGCCACCTCTTTTTAACATTTTAGTATACTTGTTTTATCATGTATCTATGCCTCTGTCCCTCAGTCTATCTTATGTCTAACATTTTTTAAATGTTTATTTATTTTGAGAGAGAGCGAGCACGAGCAGGGGAGGGGCAGAGAAGGAGGGAGAGAGAGAGAGGTTCTGCATAGCCCCACGTGGGGCTCAATCTCACAAACCATGAGATCATGACCTGAGCCGATCAAGAGCCGGACACCTAACTGACTGAGCCACGCAGATGCCCCTGTTTTTAACGTATTTCTAAGTACATTGCAGACATCTGTTTGCATCCCCTAGCTTGCAACATGCATATCATTAACTAGAATTCAGTATTTTTACAGGTTTTTCTGATGATGTAAGTTTTCCATGAAATTAATGCAGGAATCTTAAATGTGTATTTGCTCAGTTTTTTACAAATGCATATACTTACGGAACCCAAACCCCTATCGAGATTTAGAACATTATCATTACCCCAGGGGGCTGCCTCATGCTCCTTCCCAGTCAATTCCTGCCACTCACACAGTTCTTACTTTGTGATGCCATAGTGTTGCTTATTCTGTAACTTTATATAAATGGTGTCCTCCAATGTGTACTTTTGTGTAAAGCTTATTTCACTTAGTATTACATTTTTGAGATTGATTTATATTGCTTGTCCGTTCCTTTTTACTGATGGATAGTATTCCATTCAGTGATGGTGTCACAATTTGGTTATCAGTTATTAATGAGTTATCCTATTAATGGACACCTGAGCTGTTTCCAGTTTTTGGCTATTTTGAAGAAAATGACACTCTGGAGTGAGTCTTTGTGTGGAAATATATTCTCATTTCTCTCGAGGAAATCCCCAAGATTTGGATTAGTAGGTAATGTGGTACGTGTATGTGATTAGTTTTATTAGAAACTAATAGAGCTTTTCCCAAAGTGGTTGAAGCATTTTGTACTCGTCCCATGTAGAGCATGAGAGTTCCCGTTGTTCCACATCCTTGCTGACATTTGGTGGCGGTCTTTTTCTTTTTAGAGAGCGAGCGAGCACGAGTGGGGGAGGGGGCAGAGGGAGAGAGGGAGAGAATCTTAAGTAGGCTCAATACTCAGTGCTCAGCCCAATGAGGGGCTTGATCCCACAACCCTGGGATCATGACCTGAGCTCAAATCCAGAGTTGGACTCTCAACAAACTGAGCCACCCAGGTGCCCCAGTGTTGTTCTTTTAATTTTAGTTGATCCTATGGTTATGTAGTTTTTATTTTGTGTCTCCTTGATGCATAATTTTGCCGAGCACTTTTTTATTGCAATTATTTACCTTTCATGTATTTTATTTTATAAAGTGTCTTTTCAAAATACAGTAAAACCTTGGTTTGTGAGCATAATTCGTTCTGGAAATATGCTTGTGATCCAAAGCACTTATATATCAGAGCACATTTCCCCATAAGAAATAATGAAAACTCAGATGATTTATTCCACAACACAAAAATATTCATATAAAAATTATTGCAATACTGTAATATAATACAAAATAATAAATAAAATACAAAATATAAAGAAAAATAAAGAAGTTAACCTTCACTTACCTTTGAAAACCTTCATGGCTGGTGTGAGGGAGACCAGAGAGAGGAGGGTTATTGAGTAGGACAACTTTTACTATTACTAACAGATGTTGACTACAGTACAGTATTAATAAACTCTTGTCATAGACTGTAGTTATTGTAATTGACAGGAAGGCAGCAGAGGAAAGGGTCTGTATCTGCAGGCAGCCTGACCTACAATGAAACAGAGCATTCCTAAGCTTACTCTTGTCTGGAAAAGCAAAGAACTGGCCATGGGTGCTTTGAAGCGACAAAAAATACACTAGTGCCAGTTGTGGGCTCCTTCCAGCGTTCTGAAAAATCACTGATTTCTGCCAAACAGTGTGGCCTAAGACAGAACATCTGAGCATCCAAGCATGGGAGGTGATCATCCACAATCCACACCAAGCTAGCCAGAGAGAGAGAGAAGAACCATTGGCTCAGTTCTCGTCATGTGACATTGGGCGTCACATACTAGTTGTATTGCAAGACATCGCTCATTTATCAAGTTAAAATTTATTAGAAATGTTTGCTCGTTTTGAGGAACACTCGCAGAACAAGTTACTTGCAACCCAAGGTTGTACTATATTTGCCCATTTTAAAAACTGTTTTTGTGGAGTTGTAGGTAGATTTTTTTAACGTTTATTTTTGAGAGAGAGAGAGGGAGAGAAGAAGTGGGGGAGGGGCAGAGAGAGAGGGAGACAGATGATCCGAAGCAGGCTCTGCGCCATCAGCGCAGAGCCCACTGCAGGCCTCGAACTCACAAACTGCGAGATTATGACCTGAGCCAAAGTTGGGCACTCAACCGACTTAGCCACCCAGGCGCCCCTAGGCAGATGCTTTTTATATTATCTTGGTTACTACTAGTCCTTTGTCAGATATCTGTTTTTATAAATGTTGTCTTGCAGTCTTTGTTTTGCTTATTCATTTTCTTTTTTTATTTATTTTTTATTTTTTATTTTTTTTAATTTTTTTTTTTCAACGTTTATTTATTTTTGGGACAGAGAGAGACAGAGCATGAACGGGGGAGGGGCAGAGAGAGAGGGAGACACAGAATCGGAAACAGGCTCCAGGCTCTGAGCCGTCAGCCCAGAGCCCAACGCGGGGCTCGAACTCACGGACCGCGAGATCGTGACCTGGCTGAAGTCGGACGCTTAACCGACTGCGCCACCCAGGCGCCCCATGCTTATTCATTTTCTTAACTGTATCTTTTCATGAACAGAAGTTTTTAATTTCCATAAAGTCTAATTTATCATTTTTTTGGTTATTTTTTTCCTGTATAAGGAAACTGCCTACATCTAAATAATGAATCTAGTCTCTTACGTTTTCTCTTAAAGGCTTTATTGTTTTAGTTTTTACTTTTAGGTCTTAAGATAATTATTTAAACTACTGAGGTATGATTGACACACCAAAAGCTGTGAATATTTAATGTATGCAACATGATACATACAGTTTGTAGATAATTATATATCCATGGACCCATCACTACAATTTATGCCATAAAACTATCCATCACCTCTACAAGTTCCCTCCTCTCTCTCTCTTTCTCTCTTTTTATTTTGTGTATGTGATAAGAATGTTTAACGTAAGATCTACCCTCTTAGCAGATTTTTAATTATACACTACAGTATAATTAATTGTAGGCACTATGCTGTATAGATCTCTAGGCTTTACTCATCCTGTATGACTGAAACTTTGTACCCTTTGAATAGTGTCTCTGCATTTCCCCCAGTCCCTGACCACCACCGTCCTGCACTCTCCTTTTCGGAGTCTGACTATTATAGATTGCTCATATGAATGGTGTCAGTTAGCATTTGCCCTTCTGTGTCTGGCTTATTTCCCTTACCATAATGTCCTGCGGGTTTATCTATGTTGTTGCAAACGGCTGAATTTCTTTCTTTTTTAAGGCTCAGTAATATTCAATTGTACATATATACATTTTCTTTATCCATTTGTCCATTGGTAGACATTTAGGTTCCTTCCATGTCTTGGCTACTGTGAATAATGCTACCGTGAGCATGAGAGTACAGATGTGTCTTCAAGGTACTGATTTTAACTCCTTTGGATATATACCCAGAAGCTGGACCATATGGTAGTTCTGTTTTTTTTCAGCTTTATTGAGATATAATTGACATATACCACTGTGTAGTTTTAAGGTATACAACGTGTTGATTTGATACATTGACATATTGAAATATGATTATCATGGTATCGTTAATTAATGCCTTTATCACCTCACATAATTATTAGTTCTTTTCTGTGGTGAGAACATTTAAGATTTACTCTCTTGGCAACTTTCAGGTATGTAATACAGTAGTGTTAATTGTAGTCATCGTGTGTACATTAGATCCCTAGAACTTACTCATCTTACAATTGGAAGTTTGCACCCTTGATCAACATCTCTCCATTTCCCCCAAGTCCCTGGCAACTGCCATTCTATTTTCTGTTTCTATGAATTTGGCTTTTACATTCCACACACAGGTGATATCATACAATATTTACCTTTCTCTGTCTGACTTATTTCCCCTGGTGTAGTGCCCACAGGGTCCATCTCTGTCACAAAGGGTAGGGTTTCCTTCTTTCTTATGGCTGAGTAAGACTCCACTGTATGTATGTACTGCATCTTTATCCATTCATTTGTAGACAGACCCTAATGTTCCCATATCTTGCCTATTGTAAATAACGCTGTGGTGAACATGCAGATACCCCTTAGAAATCCTGATTTTTTTTTTTCATTTGGTTACCCAGAAGTGGGATTGCTGGATCAGATGATGGTTCTTTTAATATTGAGGAGCCTCCATACTGTTTTTTCCATGGTGGCCAATTTACAGTCCTACCAACAGTGCACAAGGATTCCCTTTTCTCCACATTTTTGCCAACGCTTCTCTCTTACCTTTTTGATAATAGTCATTTTGACAGGTGTGAGGGGATCTCCTATTGTGGTTTTGATTTACATTTCCTTGGTGATTGCTGATGTTGGGCATCTTTTTATGTATCTGTTGGTCATTTCTTTTGGTATGTTGTATTTCCATTTTCATTTGTTTCAAGATAACTTTTGATTTCTTCTTTGACCTATTGGTTATTCAGGAGTGTTAATTTCCACATATTTATGAATTTTCCAGCTTTCTTCCTGTTAATTGATTTCTAGTTTCATAACATTGTGATCAGAAACAATACTTGGTATGATTTCAATCTTTTTAAGTTTTCTAGGACTTGTTTTGTGACCTATCATGATCTATCCTGGAGAGTGGCACTTGAAAAGAATATGTATTCTGCTGCTGCTGCTGCTGCTGGATAGAATGTTCTTTATATGTCTGTTAGGTCCATTTGGTCTAAAGTATAGCTCAAGTTCAACATTTCCTTGCTGATTTTCTGTCTGGATGATATATGCATCGATTTCTCCCTTCAGATCTGTTACTTGCTTAATATATTTAGGTGCTCTGATGTTGGGTACATATGTATTTACGATTGTTATATTTTCTTGATGAATTAACCCCTAAACATTAAATAATGACCTTCTTTGCCTCTTGTTATGGTTTTTGGCTTAAAGTCTGTTTTGTCTGATTTAAGTATAGCCACCCTCCTCTCTGGGTTTTCCATTTGCATGAATTACCCTTTCTCATCCCTTCACTTTGAGCCTTGTGTGTGACCATAAAGCTGAAGTGAGTCTCTTGTAGATAACATATAGTTGGGTTTGTTTTTTAGCCACTTGATACCTTTTGATTGGAGGATTTAATTCATTTACATTAAAAGTAATTATTGATAGTTAAGGACTTACTAATGCCATCTTATTTTTTTCTGGCTGTTTCCTAGTTCCTTTTTCCTCACTTACTGCCTTCTTTTGTGAATTGATGATTTTTCTCCATTGGTATGCTTGGATTGTCTTCTATTTATCTTTGTGAACTTACTATAAGTTTTCGCTTTGCAATGACTGTGAGGCTTATATAAAACGTCTCACAGCTATAACAGTCTGTTTTATGCTGATAACAACTTAACTTTGCATATAAAGACTCCACCCTTTTACTCTCCCCATTTGCATTTTTGATGTCACAACTTCTTTTTATATTGTGTATCCATTAGCAAATTATTGTAGCTGTAGCATTTTTGTAAAAAAAGTTTTTTTATTGCCTTAATTATAGAGATACTCTTCCTGTGGTTCCTGTTAAAAGTTACTATCTCACTTTATTTTCTTAAAGTATTAACTGGATGCTAGTCTCTCTAAAGTTGTGGCTATTAATGTCTTAGGTCCTGATTTTTAGCATTCTAAATGAGAATTTCAGAGCTTTAAGGGAGCCTGGACACCCTCCTTTGACAGATGGGCATAGAAAGGCCCTTGAAATCTGTGTGACTGGCCCCCGGTCACTTAGTTACCACAGGACAGAGCAGAGGAGGAGTAACACCAAGTCTCCAGCACCTTTGGCACTCTGCTTCCCCATAAGATACTGATTTGCTTTTTATTTTTTTATTGTTGAAGTATAACTGACATACAATGTTATATTCGTTTCAGGTGTATAGCATAGTGATTTTACAATTCTATATATTACTCAGCACTCACCACCACAAGTGTAGTCACCATCTGGCCCCATACAGTGCTATTGTAGTATTATTGACTGTATTGCCTATGCTGTACTTTTTATCTCCATGACTTATTTATTTTATAACTGGAATTTTGTACCTCTTAACCCATTTCACCTATTTTGCCCATCCTTCTACTCACCTCCTCTCTGGCAACCACCAGTTTATTCTGTGTATTTAAGGATCTGTTTTTTCGTTTGTTCATTTGTTTTATTTTTTAGATTTCACATATAAGTAGTATCATATGGTATTTGTCATTCTCTATCTGACTTATTTCACTTAGCATTATACCCTCTAGGTCCATCCATGTTGCAAATGGCTGGATTTCATTCATTTTTTATGACTGTGTAATATTCCTGTGTGTGTGTGTGTGTGTGTGTGTGTGTGTGTGTGTGTGTGTGTGTATCTTACATCTTTATCCATTCATCTGTCAATGGACACTTGAGTTGCTTCTATATCTTGGCTATTGTAAATAATGCTGCAGTAAACTTACGGGTGCATATATAACTTTTAAAATTAGTGTTTTTTATTTACTTTGGGTAAATATTGAATATTGGAATTACTGGATTGTATGGTAGTTCTATTTCTTATTCATTCATTTTAATTAATTAATTAATTAATGTTTATTTGTTTCTGAGATAGAGCACAAGTGGGGGAGGGGCAGAGAGAGGAGGAGACACAGAATCCGAAGCAGGCTCCAGGCTCCGAGCTGTCAGCACAGAACCTGACGTGGGGCTCGAACTCAAAAACCATGAGGTCATGACCTGAGCTGAAGTTGGTTGCTCAACCGACTGAGCCACCCAGGCACCCCTAATTCATTCATTTTAAATTCAAGTTAGTTAACATACAGTGTCATATTGGTTTCAGGAGTAGAACCCAGTGCTTCATCACTTACATACAGCCCCCAGTGCTCATCCCAACAAGTGCCCTCCTTAAGGCCCATCACCCATTTAGCCCATCCCTCCACCCATTTCCCCTCTAGCAACCCTCAGTTCTCTATATTTAAGAGTCTCTTATGGTTTGCCTTTCTGTTTTTGTCTTACTTTATTTTTCTTCCCTTCCCCTATATTCATCTATTTTATTTCTTAAATTCCACATAAGAGTAAAATCATAACTGTATTTGTCTCTCTCTGACTTACAATTTTACATTTTTTGAGGAACCTTCATATTGTTTTGCATAGTGGCTGCACCAGTTTACATTCTCACTAACAGTGCGTGAGCGTTCCTTTTTCTTCACGTCTTCGGCAACACTTGTTTTTTCTTTTTGATTGTAGCCATTCTGACAGGTATAAGGTGATATCTCATTGTACTTTTGATTTGCCTTTCTCAGATGATTAGTGGTGTTGAACATCTTTTAATGTGTCTGATGGTCATTTGTATGTCTTTTTTAAAAAAATGTCTATTTAGGTCCTCTGTCCATTTTTTTAATTGGATTGGATTTTGTTTTGTTTGGCATTGAGTTGTATAAGTTCTTTATATATTTTGAATATTAACCCCTCATCAGATAAATCATTTGCAAATATCCTATCTTACTCAGTAGGTTGCCTTTTTGTCTTGTTGATGGTTTTCTTTGCTGTGCAAAAGCTTTTTATTTTGATATAGTCCTAATAGTTTATTTTTGCTTTTGTTTCCCTTGTCTGCAGAGATATATCCATAAATGTTGCTAAGGCTAATATCCAAGAGATTACTGCCTATGTTTTCTTTGAGGAATTTTATGGTTTCAGGTCCCACATTGAGGTCTTAATACATTTTTTATTTATTTTTGTGTATAGTGTAAGAAAGTGGTCCAGTTTCATTCTTTGGCATGTAGCTGTCCTGTTTTCCCAACACCATTTATTGAAGAGACGTTTTCCCATTGGATATTCTTGCCTCCTTTGTCATAAATTAATTGACTGTATAAGCATGCGTTTATTTCGGGGCTCTCTATTCTAGTCATTGATCTATGTGTCTGCTTTTGTGCCTATACCATACTGTTTTGATTACTACAGTTTTGTAGTGTATCTTGAAATCTGGGATTGTGATACCCCCGGCTTTGTTCTTCTTTCTCAAGTTTGCTTTTGTTATTCAAGATCTTCTGTGATTCCATATGAATTTTGGATTATTTGTTCTAGTTCTTTGAAAAATGCTGTTGGGGGGCGCCTGGGTGGCTTAGTTAAGCGTCCAGCTTCAGCTCAGGTCATAATCTCGCGGTTTGTGAATTTGAACCCCGCATCAGGCTGTGTACTGACAGCTCAAAGCCTGGAACCTGCTTCAAATTCTATGTCTTCCTCTTTCTTTGCCCCTCCCCTGCTCACGCTCTCTCTCTCAAAAATATATAAACGTTAAAAAAAATTTTTTTAATGCTGTTGGTATTTTGATAGAGATTGCATTGAATCTGTAGATTGCTTTGGGTAGTTTGGACATTTTAGCAATATTTGTTCACCCAATCCATGAGCATGGAATATCCCTCCATTTATTTTTGTCATCTTCAATTTCTTTCATCAGTGTCTTATAGTTTTCAGAGTATAGGTTTTTCACCTCTTTGGCTAATTTCATTCCTAGGTATTTTATTCTTATGCAAATGTCAGTGGGGTTGTTTTCTTAATTTTTCTTTCTGCTACCTCATTGTTAATATTTAGAAATGCAAGAGATTTCTGTATATCAATTTTGTATTCTGAAACTTTGCTGAATTCATTTATTCTAACTTTTTTTTGGGTGTTGTCTTTAGGGTCTTCTACGTATAGTATACTTATCTGCAAATAGTGGCGGTTTTGCTTCATTTTTACCACTTTGGATGCCTTTTATTTCTTTTTGTCTGAGTGATGCAGCTAAGACTTCCAGTACTATGTTGAATAAAAGTGGCTAGAGTAGACATCCTTGTCTTGTTCCTGATCTTAGAGGTAATGCTTTCAGTTTGTCACCATTGTGTATGATGTTAGCTGTGGGTTTTTCATATATCGCCTTTATTATTTTGAGGTATGTTCCCTCTAAACCCACTTTGTTGGGAGTTTTTTTCATGAATGGATGTTGTCCTTTGTCAAATCTGTTTTTTGCATCTATTGAGAAAATCATATGGTTTTTATCCTTCCTCTTGTTAATGTATGATGTATCACATTGATTTGTAAGTAGCTACAGATATTTTTAATTCTTTTGTCCTTTTACCTTGTAATAGAGTTAAGTGGTTAACCCCTTCATATTACAGCATTAGAATATTCTGAATCTTACCAGTTTTATTCTTATCTTTACCAGTATGTTTAATTTTTTTATGTTTTCATGTTGCTGATTAGCATTCTTTCGTTTCAGCTTGAAGGACTCCTTTCTACCTTTCTTGGCAACACTGGTCTAGTGTTGATGAACACATTCAGCTTTTGTTTTTCTGGGAAAATGTTGAATTCTTCTTCATTTCTGAAGGATTACTTTGCCAAATAGAGTATTCTTGGTTGGCAGTTTTTTTTCCTTTCAGCACCTTTTCATCCCACTCTGGCCTGGCCTGTCTGTAAGGTGCTTGCTGAGATAGCCTTTTGTGGGTTCACTTGTAAGTTACAGACTTCTTATTTTTTGCTGCTTTTAAGATGGTCTTTCTTTGATAATTGATAGTTTTATCATAATGAGTCTTGAAGAGGATCTCTTTGAGTCTGGTGATCTATGAGCTTTGTGAACTTGGATCCATATCTCTCCCCAGTTTGGGGAAGTTCTCAGCCTTTATTTATTTAAGTAAGCTTTCTGTCCCCATCTCTTTTCAACTTCTGGAAGTCTAGCAAATCATAAGTTATTTCTTTTGATGGTACCCTATAATGTTTGCTGTCTTCACTCTTGTTGATTCTTTTTTTTTTTTCCTCTTCTGACTGTACAATTTTAAAGTTTCTGTCTTCAGTCTCATAGATTCTTTTTTCTGTTTGATCCATTCTGACGTTTTTACTCTCTATTGCAATTTTCATTTCATTCATTCTTCAGCTCCAGAATTCCTGTTTGGTTCTTTTTTTATGATTTCTCTTTGTTAAACTTCTCCTTTTGTTTGTATAATGTAGTTTTCCTGATTTTGTCTTTTTGTGTTTCCTTGTAGCTCACTGGGTTTTCTTAAAAGAGCTATTTTAAATTCTTTATCAGGTAAACCACACATCTCCATGTCTTTGGGATTGGTTACTGGAAATTGCTGCAATATTTTGGTGGTGTCAGGTTTCCTCGATTTTTCATGTTCCTTGAAATTTTGCATTGCTGTATTCATATTTGAAGTAGCAGTCCCTTCTTCCAGTCTTTATAAACTGCCTTCAGGAAAGAAATATGTTTCATCAGTCCTGCTAGGGATTCTGAGGCTTTCTTAGACCTTTATGGATGTATCTGCCTGACATTTCTTGCTCCCTCTTGTGGCAGAATTATTAAGCTTGTATGCCGTCTCCTCCCGATCCTACAAAACACCAGATCAAGTGCTAGCAGCCTCTCTTTTGTTTTCTCAAAGGTGGCGCTAAAGCTCAATTTTGTGGTCTCTCCCTGACCCACAGATTTGGGCCAGCACAGCCTTTCTGTATGTGCTCGCTAGCCACCTGCCAGAGTTTGCTGCCTAGGGAGTGTGAATAGGGGTCTGGCTATAGGATAGGGGTATGTGTGTCAGTAACGCTAGAGGTGTGCTGGGAAGTACCATAGGGGCAGTTGGAGGATCCCCAGAGACTCATGGGTGGGCTTCTTGATGGAGGCCCACAACACATTTTGTAGGATCCGTGTTTCCTTTAGTGCCTTTTGAGGGTCCTATCTGCCATTCTCCCAGCTACTTTCCATCTCCCAGTCATGTGGTTCACAATTCAGTACTCTGAATGGGGCAAGAGAGAATTGAGCCTCTTTGGCAGTGTTCCACATAGCTGGGGAAACTGGGTGTGTACTCACACACCTATTTCCCCCAAGGGAGAAATCATGGGCTGAGAAGATCTCTCTTGGCCCCAAACTGTGCTGCCTTATGGAGGAGGGTGATGTGAGTAAAGTCTAACAGTTCCTTCTCTCCAGTGCATCCAAACTCTTTTTTTCCTCTAGCATTGTTCTAGAACTTACCTGCTGGAAAATTAAACTTCTACAGAGGCTCTGTCATCTGTGGGTGATTGTCTAAAACAGTTTTCCAGAGACTCCCAGACTGTGGCTAAGAGGGGTTAGAGCTGGCTCATGGGCCAGCTCAGGGTCCAGAGCTGGGACCAAGCAGACAAACATGTGTGCCTATTACCCAATGCATGGCTGGGTGAGACTCCTCCTGGATCTCTTAGTGTACGGTGCTGGGTCCCACAGTTCCCACAAAGACACTTTGCCATGAATGAGTGCCAAATTGTTGTTGCAAGGGGGACATGTCTTTTACAGCCATGATGCTGATGTCACTCCTGGTAGTTTTGGCATTTTTTGATAAACTTTCATAGTGTTTTCCCTAGCGGTTGCACCAATGTCTATTATATACCTTGAATTACGTTTTGTGTATAGTTTGAGATTAGGGTCAAGGCTTATTTTTCCCCATGTCAGTATCTAATCTAGCACCATTTGTTGAAAAGCATTTCTTTTCCTCCGTGGATTACTTTGGTTCCCTTGTTAAAAGTCTAATGACCATATAAATATAGATTTATTTCTAGGTTCTTATTCTGTTGCATTAATCTATTTGTTGATTCTTATACTAGTACCACACAATCTTGATCACTGTTGCTTTAGAGTAAGAAAATCAGGTAGCATGTATTTTTTTAGCCTGTTCTTCTTTTTCAAGATTCCTGTGGATATTCTGGACCCTTTGTTTCATATAAGTTTTAGAATCAGCGTGTCATTTGCTACAAAATAGCCTGCTAGGATTATGATTAGACTTGTTTGACTATATAGATCAGTTTAAGGAGAATCAAAATCCAGTGTTGAGTCTGCCAATCTGCTGGTAGAGTACATCTTTCTAATTATTTACATCTTGTAAACTTTTCTTAGCAATTCTGAGTGTACAGGTATTACATGTGTTTTGTGAAATTTATTCCCAATATTTTGTGACACTATTGCAAACTGAATTGGTTTTTAAATTTTCATTGTCTCATTGAGTTTCTTAAGGTTACAGAATGCGAGGTCAGCATACACAAACCAATCATAATCTTTTTTTTTTTTATTAAAAAAAATTTTTTTTTAACGTTTATTTATTTTTGAGACAGAGAGAGACAGAGCATGAACAGGGGAGGGGCAGAGAGAGAGGGAGACACAGAATCTGAAACAGGCTCCAGGCTCTGAGCAGTCAGCACAGAGCCCGACGCGGGGCTCGAACTCACGGACCGTGAGATCATGACCTGAGCCGAAGTCGGACGCTTAACCGACCGAGCCACCCAGGCGCCCCAATCATATTCTTATACATAAGCAATAAATAATTGGCAACAGAAATGTGAAAAACCCTACCATTCACAATATCTTGCCCCCCCCCCCTCTAAAGGAAATACTTAGGTACAAATTCATCAAAAACACATAGGATCTGAATACTGAAAACTATAAAGTGCCAAGACCTAAATAAATGGAGAGACACATTTGCTTTTTGTGGATTGGAAGACTTAACAGAGTAGTGCTGTCATTTTTCTCCAAAGTGATCTATAGATTCACTACAATGCCAATCAAAATGTCAGCAGGACTTTTTGTAGGTGTAGATCAGCTAATCCTATACTTTGTATGTAAGGAGCAAGAAACTGGAATAGCTGAAACAAATTTGGAAAAGAAGAGCAAAGTTGGACGAATCACTTGTTGTTAATGTTTTTGTATTTTTGGGAGAGAGAGAGAGAGGGAGACAGAGGATCTGAAGCGGGCTCTCTGCTGTCAATGCAGAGCCCAACATAGAGCTCGATCCCACAAACCATGAGATCATGACCTGAGCTGAAGTTGGGTGTTTAACTGACTGAGCCACACATATGCCCCAGGAATCACTTTAGTATCAGGCTTTGGTAATCAAGACAGTATGGCCTTGGTGGAGGGATTGATGCATAGATCAGTGGAGCAGGTTAGAGGGTCATAAAGTAGACTACATGAATATAGCCATTCAATCTTTGACAAAGGTGCAAAATCAATTCATTAAGAAAGGGGATAGTCTTTTCAACAATTGTCTTCTAACAATGGGTCCTTTCCCTTTGGGGAAAAAAACGAACCTTGATCGAAACTTCAGTTCTTCTACAAAGATGAACATGAAGTGGGTTATGGATGGAAACATAAAACATAAAGACATAAAATTTTTTGGAAGAAAACATAGAGAAAAATCTTCATGACCTGGTATTAGAAATGATGCCAAAAACATAATCTAGAACAGAAAAATATTAATAAATTGTACTTCATCAAAATTAAAAACTTGTGCTCTGCCTTAAAGACTGTCAGGAGAGTTAAGAGACAAGCTACAGACTGGGATAAAATATTTGCAACCCACATGCTTGACAAAGGAGTTGATAGTATCCAGATTATCTAAAGAACTCCAAACTCAATAACAGCTCTCAAAACTACAAAAACTCAACTTGAAAGTGGGCAAAGGACTTGAACAGACACTTCACCAAAGAGGATATAAGGATAGCAGATAAACATATGAGAAGATACTCAGTGTCATTAGCTGTAGGGAAACGCTAATTGAAACCATGATCACATACCACTACACACATATTAGAATTGCTAAAACAGAAAATCATGACAATACCAAGTGCTGGCAACTGGGACTCTCATGCACTGGTGGGAATGCAAAATGGTACCCTACTCTGAAAAATCATTTGGCAGTTTCTTTTTCTTTTTTTTTATGTTTTTTTATTTTTGAGAGAGAGTGAGCGAACAAGTGGGGGAGGGGCAGAGAGAGAGGGAGACACAGAATTCAAAGCAAGCTCCAGACTCTGAGCTGTCAGTGCAGAGCCTGATATAGGGCTCGAGCTCACGAACCACGAACCGCGAGATCATGACCCAAGCCAAGTTAGATGCTTAACCGACTGAGCCACCCAGGCACCCTTGGAGGTTTCTTATGAAGTTATATATACACCGACCATGTGACCCAACAGTTCCACTCTTGGGTATCCACCTTAATGAACTGAAAACTTGTGTTCACTCAAAAATATGTACACGAATGTTCGTAACAGTTTTATGTGATGGCCCAAACCTGGAAACAGCCCAGATGTACTTCAAAGGATGAATGCATCAAGTGTGGTACATTCATACAACGAAGTAGTACTCAGCATTAAAAAGTAGTGACACACACCACAAGTTGGGTGAAGCTCAGACATTATGCTGAGTGAGACAAGCCAGTGTCAAGGTTATACACTGCTTGTTCCCTTGTATTTGACATTCTTGAAAAGACAAAACCATAGGTGCTGGGAAACAGACTGGTAGTTGCCAGGGGTTGTGCATGAAGGTGAGGGTTTATAGATAAGGGAGTAGTACCAGGGAGCTTTCTGGTTGGAACTGTAACGTACCCTGTTTGTGGTGGTAGTTACACTAACACATACATGTGTTGAAATTTATAGAACTGTACACTAAAAAAGTCACTTTTACCATGTAATAAAAAATAATTTTTTAAAATGTCAGACTTCACTCTGTTTTATGAATCTTTGTATGTGACCTTGTTTTTGTCTACTTGTTCTCTGTATTTGGTAAGCCCTTTTGATTTGGAAACCCATATTCTTCAGTTCTGGAGTTTTCTTGGTTCTTGTTATTGTTGCACATTTCCTCCATGTGTTTTCATCCCACTCCCCTGTCTGTTTTCTCTCTTCTCGCTTGCTGGTATTTTTCAGACATTGGAACTCTTAGCTTGGTCCTCTAATTTTCTCATATTTTCTCATCTGTTTTCTTTCTGTTCTTCTTTATTTTTGTCTCTTTGTCCATTTCTGGAAACTTACTTAATTTTAAATATTCGGTCTGTTGTTTAATAACAAGAGTTCAGTTTTTGTACTCTGATTGTCTCTTTAAAGGTATCCTATTCTTGGGGCACCTGGGTGGCTCACTTGGTTAAGCATCCGACTTTACTCTGGTTATGATCTCACAGTTCGTGGGGTTCGTGGGTTCAAGCCCTGCACCGGGCTCTGTGACAACAGCTCAGAGCCTGGAGCCTGCTTTGGATTCTGTGTCTCCCTCTCTCTCTGCCCCTCCTCTGCTTTCACTCTGTCTCTCAAAAATAAATGTTAAAAAAAAAATAAAGGTATCCTATTTTCATTTCATTATTGTAATATCTTCTTTTAATGGTAGTAGTTTTCTTCTTCCTGAATACTTGCTTTTCTGTTTTATTAGCTATTTCTCATTAGATGCTTTCCTTCAGTATCTGATGGTCCTTTGCTTATATTTAGGAGGAGGATGAAAATGCTCACTGGAAACACATAGCATGTTGTGAGGCTTGTCAACTTTGAGCTTCAGTCTTCAGTCTGGTTGGGCTGCATAGTTGGGGAGCCTCCTAAGGCAGTATCATTGGCTCTTTCTGTTTAATCTGATTGGAGTTTCCAGAGAAGAGACTTTTTTTGGTCTCCTACATGGAGGGAAAGACTTGGTTCATTGGAGAGAGAGGGCTCTGGGTCTCTGTATCCTGGATACTCATTCATTTATTCTCCCTAGTTCCAGTCCAGTATCTTGTCCTCAACTGGGTCTTTGTACTGCTAGTCAAGAGGCCTTATGTTGTCCCTTTGCAAGAAATAAATCTTAAGGTTGTGGCCTGGTAGCTGGAACGCTGTAGGGAGCTAACTGTTTGCGAAGCAGACTTGCAACCAGCACTTACATAGGCGGTCCTCCTCCTCCCTTCACTTGCACCTACGCAGGAATCTGGTGCTGCCAGTTTGAGTCTTTCAGGGATTCTTCTTTGTAAAATCAGGTTGCTTCTTGTTTTGTGCCTATGCTTAGCTTGCATTTCAGTTTTCTGTACTTGATTTGTAGGAGTGGAAACGTACCAGCCCTAGTGAACAGAAATCTGAAGAACCATCAAAATGGAGCTTTAGTCCCAGCCTCTCAGTCCATTCTGGACTGACTCAGTTTACAGATGCAGAATCCCTTGAACAGAGGGGCGTTCGGGTCACCTTATGGAAGGACCCCACCATGCAGCCGTGGAATGCCCACATTTATTTTTCTTGGATTTGCTAAGTCATCTGTTGGCCTTCCAGCTTACAAATTTTATTTGTATCACTTGTTCTTGTGCGTCTGTGACTTCAAAAACTTCTTTTTATTGTCTTGGTGGGGTTCCAGTAGGGAATGAGTGTGGTATGTGTGTTCAGTTGCATCTTTACCTTCAGCCTGTCTGTATTCTTTTGCTAGATGGTATTATACAGTCTCAAGGCTTTGAAGATCATCCATAGGCTGGTGATCCTACATTTATGTCTCCAGCTCTCCTTCTCTTACCTCTGGTCCCTGGACGTACTATCACAACTGCTTACTCACCATTCTCTCTTAATACATCCAGTACACATGTCAGACGCTTCCTTCCCAACCTTCCCTTTGAAATGCTGATTTCTCATCTAATCTTGTTCTCAATTAATACCACTACTAGCTACCCACTTGCTCAATCCCAAATCCCCTTCCTTCTTTCCTACATTATCAGCAAGTCCTATCAGTTCTAAATTCAAAATGTATCCAGAATTCATCCAGTTTTCCCCATCTTTATGGCTGCTACCCTGATCAAAGCCATTTCATTTCTCACCTTGGTCCATGCAGTAACCTTGCAACTACTCCCTGCCTGTGCTTTTGCCCTGCTGTCCAATCCACTATCTACACAGTAGCTGGAGTGAGTATTTTGAATTCTAAGTTTAGCCACATGCATTCCCTGGTTTAAAACCCACAGTGCTATCCCCTGTACTGTGAATGATGTCCACGCTCTTTACTCTGTCCACAAGGTCTCTGCCTAACTCTCAGACTACAGCTCCTGCCAGTGCCTTCCTTGCTCACTCTCCTCTGGTCACACAGGCCCTTCTGTTACCAAACACAGCAAGCTTGTCCCACCCCACTTTGGGGCCTTTATAGTTGCCATTTTGTCTCCCTAAGGATCCTTCCCCCATGTCTTCATATGGCTCACCCCTCAGTTCATTCAAGTCTCTGGTCAGATAGCGTCACCTCTATGAAGCCTTTCCTGACCACCCACTCCCACCTTTCTTCCAGATTCCTCTATTACGTCATCTTATTTCTTTCCTTTTGAAGGTATCTTGTTCTTTATTGTCTTTCTCTAGCCATTTGAGTGCAAGCCCTGTGAGGGCATTGGTCTGATCTGTCTTGTTCTTTGCTGGTACTATCATACCTAGAGCAGAATCTGGCCCATAGTAGATAGATACTCAAAGAACTGTTGGATGGCTGGGTAGGAGGGGAGGGTGAACAAACGCTTGTTGAGTTCTGTTTGGACTGTTAATATGTTGGTTCTTCTGGGGCATCTCAGAATTGAGCCTTTATACAGAGGTCTTTCCCATCTCGACTGATTGTACTTAAGAATGCCTTTACGTGTCCCCCTCTCTTCCTGCCAATAAATCTGTTTTAGGGCTGAAAGTTTGAATTCCCAAATAGCAGATGGATGATCCTCTCTTTCTTTCTCCCTGACATTAGCCATGCAGTCACACCTTAAGTTGTATTTTGTGCAGGAGCCAAGATGAGATTTTGGCAGATAGTCAGTGCATTTGCTCATCCGTCAGACCTGTGGAGTGTGGTGCTGGATTAGGAACGAGAGATTGAAGCTAGAAATTGAGTCCTGCTGGCTTACCTCTCACTAGTAGCAGTCTGCTTTTGCTTTTCTGCTCTCTCCCAGTCTGTCTGTTGATTTTTAACATCATCCTCTGCCAGTCACTAATCCTATTAAAACTGCTGGTGAGATTAAGGCGGGGGTGGTGTCAGTCAATTTCACTTCCTCATCTTCAGAAGGGAGTTGAGAGATGACAAATTGTGAAGCCGCCTTGGTCTGATCACCAGCTTTAAATATGATGCCTTACAGTCTACTTGTCCTTGAGTCATGTGGGACTTCAGTGTTTTGGGGTCCACTTATGAGTTTCTGTTTAATATCTGATGAAGTAGGGATGAACCCAGGAAATGACCCCTTTGCTTTTTGTTTTCTTCTCTCTGTTTTGTACAAATCAGGAGGTTCATCAAGAACGGATTGCATTGGAAAACCAATTGGAACAACTTCGTCCAGTCACTGTGTTGTAATCCCCAAGATTCAAGTAACAGTGGGCGGCTTTTTCTGCCAAGATCTTTCCTTTGAATGTTTCAACCCAACTACTTGTCATAGATGTCCAAGACTGTGTGAAAAGCTGTGAGCGGCAGAATATAATCCATATTTCCTTTTCTCTTGTAGTTCACTTGTACCTTTTACTCTGGTGGAAAAAATACAACCAGTTATCACACTTGAAATTGTAATTATCAGTGGAATTTATCTCACATTCTTAAATACTTCCTCAAGTTGTTAGATGTTTCTCCTTACCAAAAACCAATCTTCTAGCAAATGAAAACAAGTTAGAGCATTATTTATTTGAAGAATTTATGATTTGTATAAAACCTCATAACCTAGTACCTTCAGGATGCTTGTTTTATTTTTGTATGTATATCAAATACAGTAGGTTGGTTTCCTGAATAATTGGGATTCCAACTGGATAGTCTTTGGCATGATGATAATAAAAACAAAAACTAAAACAAGAGCATCAGATTTAGACTGGCGCTGTGCCCTCTGCCACCATATGCCAAAACTGCTTCTTAGTGCCATTTTGACATTATATCTAGCTATAAATAATACATAACTATTGTTTTCCGTTGGATGGCAGAGATTTATTGGGTCTTTGCACCTCTGTAAAGTGAAAGTTTTGTCAGTGATCTATTTAACTTGGCCCAACCAGGCCATCAGCTCACAGAACTCGGTCCTTTCATGTAAATTTTTGTGCACGAGCAATCTGCTTTTTTAACTGCCTCACCCGCTTAAATTGAACAAATAGTTGCCAGATCTCTACTTTTATCCTGCATGGGATAACATACCTGTAAATGCATGTATTTGGAAACCGCCCGTCAGATGCAAAAGGCTGAAGAGATTGTTTGGACTGATAAATATTTGTTGCTTGAACCCAGGTATTCAACCTGGGGAATAAGGGGAACTGGTTGTTACCAGCACTCCAACAACTCTGTGAGTTATTTCTGTCCCTGTTATTTTAACCTGAATTGTGATTGTATTGAGTACAAAGAAATAATGAAAGAAACCCCATCTTCACTCTGGGGGTACAACTGTTCGTTCCGTGTGAAGTGCACCCTGGGGAAGTGATTGGTTTATGTACAGCCCAGCGGAGCCCAAGCTGACTCCAGCATGTGTGATGTAAAACCATGAACTCAAATTGCAGACGCCAGCATGCTGTAGAAACTTTGATCACCTGCTCCCCCTGAAAGCTCAAGTTCAAAGTGGGAATCGATCGACCCTCACAGGGGTCAGGGCATGCCTGCTTTAACATCACTTTGAGAGACTGATTATAAGAAATACCGCCTCTTGTGCATTTTACTAATTTACCCATTCTTAGAGTAGACGGGTGGGGTGTGCCTACGGTCCTTTCTGAAGTGCTTTAGGATGGGTTTGCGGTATGTGGGATCAAGCCTCCGGTTTCAGTAGGTTGACGGCTCTTAGAATAAGTGGGTGTTTACTTAATGCTTCCTTATTTTACTTGCCAGCTTTATCAATAGCTTAATAACAGAAGAGAAAGGCTCAAACAGATGATGTTTTCCCGAAGAAAAATAAGTTGGTGGTTCTATTCTGTGTGTATTAAAGGATGATTTGGAATTGATTTGATTTTGAAAATCAAAAAACTTGAACTATTTCTCTGTTCTCCCTTTCCTTCCCTTTTGGTTGCCTTTTCTGCCCCTCGGGGAGGGGTTTGAAGTCATTTAAAACCCTTCCTAAGATTATAAATGGGCGGTGCAAATTTTTTAGGTAACCTCCTTTCCCATGTTCTGAGACCTGGGGACTGTAAGGAATTTTATCAAGTGTCCTCGTTGCACACATTTGACAGCATGATTACCGTTTGTTATGTTCCATCCAGGAAAGACTGACATTGGCACTTCATCTCCTAATCTTCCAGGACATACACACTCACTCGAGATAGCGCCGCATAGCCATTGAGCAGGCACACAAATGAAAGAATGTTAGTCACTATTCTAAATTTAAGAAATATTGAGATGTTTTTCCCCAATTAGTCCATGCCGCAGTGAGACAAATTAGGATGTTCGGGTTTTGTTTACTTGGCTTGGTTTTCATTAAAGGAACAAACTCGCGTTGGACCGTTAAAGCCCCATGAGTCACATAGCGTCACCCGTATTTTAAGATGAGCGCCGCATTAAAGCCCACATCAGTAATGTCTATGCCCAGCTTTCTTGACTGCACTTAACAGTGACCACAGTTTATTAGGTGCTCAGAAGTGGATTTTAAAAGAGAAAACAAGTACACACTATTGTGATTACCCGACTAGTGCTCATCTTCTGTTCCGCTGTTTTCTTAGGATATGCACTTTTAATGTAGGACTATAACTCCTGTTAATGTTCCTGTGAGCCTTTAATGTGACTTGTAGGAAGGCTGAGTTGGTGAAGTCACCGTTAGCCCTCTTCTATAAAACCACTCCCAAATTAGACCTGCTCGTTGGGCAGAATTCAATGGACAGAAGGTCGGTGTTGCCCCCCGTCCGTGGAGGTTTAATAAGCTGCTTGTTGAGTGGTCCTCCTCCATAGGGTCCTGGTGCCCCAAAGCGGGAAGCGCAGCAGGAATCGACAGCAGGCTTCCAGGTACCCTCATGTGCCTTGTATGTGGCCTACTGCTTTTGCCCCCTCCCTGTCCATTGGATATGAAGCCAAAGCAGAAGGTGGATATCTGGAATGGAAGTGCATGTTGTGATCAAGGCAGATACTTGGATTCGCTTTAGTTGGAAAGATCTAACCGCTTTATAAATATTAGAGAGGTGCTTCGGGCCTGATCGGGAGAGGAGACATCTTGGCTGGAAGCCCATTTTACTCTCATTGGAGAATGGGATGTCCGAGCGGAGAGGACTTGGACCCGTCTCCTGCAGTTTGCTCTTGGGGAAGCCACACTTTCTAGCCCGAGAATCCATAGAAGGAGGTAACTAGTGGCAGAGCTGGGATGCCAGCTGATCTTAGGGATTCTAAGTCAAGTCCTCCAGCCTCTAGCAATACTAAAAATAGATTAGAAGGGTTTCTTCTATTTACCATGTTGAATTTTATTTACTTAGTAAGTTTTAAAGTATGAAAACACGTTTCAGTGAGTTTTAGATCTAGATATTCCTCTTAGATTGAAGCAAAAAATAAAATTTGAAGGGAAAGAGTATGATTGAACTATTTGTTCTTCTGAACACCTCACCTTTCATGATGCAATAAATTACTCTGAGTTTCTTGGCAGAACTTTTGACAGCTGTTGCTTTGAATGGATTCCATTCCTGTATTCCTTATGGGAGTTTGTTTTTAAAATAGACTACTGCGATTGAAATGAATTCAATATGTAGTAAGTTACAGTTTTCTTCGCTGTATCTTCGGTTATGTGGGTTGCAAATGTTCGATTTCAGCATATTTTAGGGGGAGTAGTAAAAAACATGAATTGTCCTCTGATTTCCTACCAATGTCTGAACTATCATAAAGCACTCTTCATATGTGACTTGATTCTATAGTCTGTTTATAAATGATAATTTGTTTCTTAAACGATCTCACAACCATGGTAATAAGAGATGTGCACTCAGAAGATCAATAAGAAAATAACCTGGAACGGATGTTTTTCTTGCAATTAAGACAGGCATTTACAAAAGTCTTCTCCTAAGCAGTAGTTGGAAAGGTCTCAGTTACAGTATAACACCTAACAGCTAAAAACATTTGTTCAAAACAAACTTCAGTCACACCTCCTGACTAGACATCACCAAAGGAATGTGATTTTAAAAGTATGAAAAAAAAGAATTTCAAATACCAGAGTGACCAGATCTTCCCATATTATTGACAAGTAGGGCTTAGTAGGTTGTGGTTTGAACATTATGAATGTGAACAGAATGTAGTATCAGTTGAAAGGTCTTTTTCTCCTCTCGTTAAGTAGAGCAGAGGTGACTTTGGTTTCCCTTTCCAACCGGCTTACTCCCTTTTAAGTGTACTCTTTTAAAACTCCGATTTCCAAGGATCTTTTGAATTTACACGTTAGCTATGGGTGTTTTATTATGTTCTTTTTTTTGCATCATGACTTGATGTGGTTCAAGTTCCCTAGTAAGGGGTGGGGATTTGGGTTTTTGGAATTCCAAGGCGGCATCTTGTCTTTAGGCACAGGCTAAGGGCTACTGCTCGCCAGTACCAGCAGCTCGGCCATGGGCGGCAGTGTGCATGTGAGTCTTGCTCTATGAGCCACCCTGCTTTGCTTGTTTGCAATGAGAAATGCATCTAGTTTTGTGACCCCTCCAAGAGCAAAAGAACAGACGTGGGGGACTGGACTTCAAAAGCCGCGCATAGTCAGTCCGGGGGCTGCTGCCCTCCTCCAAGATCGGCCTTCAGAGGTTGCCTTACAAGTGCTCCCTGGAACAGCCAGTGTGTTACTGCGGGCAAGACATCCCAGGCACATGGCTCCTGTTAGGCTTATATAGTTATTTTCTGCATTTGCCGACATACATGATGACGAAAGAAACTTTTCTAAAAGGCATCGCGGGGTTTCGGTTGAGAGGACTTGTTCTACTTACAGAAACCTTGCTCTGTTCTTAATAATGGGAAAGTGTTTTTGTGTTTTATGAGTTTTCCTGTCTTGCTCTAAGCTAAGTTCACGGCTGTGGGAAGCTGGAGAAAATGGGCTCATGACTCTGGAGACCAGAGGACGGGGACTTTTAAGAGGGCTTGAATTGGAATTCGAGGGCAAGTTCGACGCTAGGGAAATTCAGGGGCCAGTTCCGGCCTACTCCAGTACTCAGTTGCCTGACAGGACTGGACCCTAAAGGGCCTTCCCGGAGCTCTGGAGCTCTGCCCTCGGAATGGTGCATCTGATGCAAGAGCCCCATCGCATGGCGATTGGATCAGCCGAGTTGTGTTGTTTTCATTTTGTTTTAAGGCAGCTTGTGTGAGGGCTTCAACTGTACCCATCTTGGGAACTGGGCGTTCCCTTTTCTTCGGCATTCTGCCATTCTGTTTGTCTTCAGCACAGATATGTTCCAGAAAGCCAGAGACAGAAAGAGCCATGTTAGTCTTCACGACAGTGGGCCGGGAGAGAGAATGAGCTGATGGTCTATTTTAACCTCGAGAGTAAGAGTGTGTATTTTGTCACTGCAGGTACATTGAACAGTAAAATGAGTAACAGCAGAGTATATATATATTTGATGCCTTCTGTCTCCTCATGATAATGTGCTAACAAGTTGTGTTAGCAATTTACTTAGCCAGAGTTTTGTTCATTTGCTAGGCCTTGGGAACATAAAGTATATTGGTCTTAAGCATAAATAAATATAGGGTAACCTATATTTGGATTGTGACTTGTAGACTCAAACTAACCTTACTGCCTCTTTTTCACACTTGTTGGAAAGTCTGTGAAGAACATAGTAGGTTAAAAATCTCCAACTTTGGAAAATGTACATGATGTGAAACTGGGGTGCTATGTTAAAAATAAATGTACGATAACTAAGTGTTTTTATGGAGTCTTGGTGTCGATGTATTATGGCCTGCATTTGGTTTTGTGCATTTAATGGAAGTGCTGTGGGAAAAGAGTTGGAGGTCTTCCCAATCAAGTCTGAGATTTGATTATTTTTACCTCCTGGTGATCTGAGCTAGGTCCTTAAATATCTGGACACGGTGAACACTGGGTGATCATGGGCTATCTTGCCTAACTCACAGCGCATTTTAAAGATCTCCTGCATTGAAAACTTGGCTTAATGTGGGGTCCAGGTTATTTGCTTCATCCTGTCAGTATTCTTTTTGTTCAAAAATGTTCCCAGCATCCTATCCTTAGCTAGAGTAGGGGTGAAGTGGGGGAGGGGTCAAGGAGAGTGGGCTTGAAAGCCCGACCCAGTAATCTGGCATCCCAGTTGCAGTTTCTTACCTTCAGGATTTGAATCATTTGGGGCACCTGGGTGGCTCAGTTGGTTAAGTGCCTGACTCGATTAAAGCTCAGGTCATGATCTCCCGGATTGAGAGATCAAGCCCCAAGCTGGGCTCTGCGCTGACAGCATGGTGCCTTCTGGAGATTCTCTCTCTCCTTCTCTCTCTGCCCCTCCCCTGTTTGTTTGCACGTGCACTGTCTCTCAAAATAATGAAATGAAATAAAATTTGAATAATTTTAGGAGTCTACCATTGTCCTATCAGCTGGAAGTTTTATTCTGCTTTGTGAATGCAAATGGTGGGCTACACATGGGATATTTCTAATCTATGAGTTCTAAATACCAAAAAAAACTCTGCAAAAAAATCATCCATGATTTGGCTCATAAGCTTGGACACTGGAGGTCACCTGACCCTGGCCTTTTCCAAGCACTGGTGAAAATCACTGTGTCCCTCACTTTAGAGATAAAAGACATCTGAGATCATCTAGGCAAGTGGTTCCCAAAATGTGGTCCCTGGACTGGCGATATCCTCATCTTTAGGGAACTTACACTGGAGAACAATTGAATCAGGGACTCTGGGTGTGAGCCTGGCAGTGTTTGTGTTAACAAGCCCTCCATGTGATACTGATGCTCACTAAAATTGAACTCCTGGCATAACTAACTTCATTTTACAGCTGAAGAAAGTGGTGCAGAGAGACAACGTGGATTCATCCCGGTCTCAGTTAATTGACAGCAAAGGACCAAAATGTTCCCAGGGCAGACTTTCTTCTGTGCTACAGCATCCAGTCATGAGTTTGTTCCCTCTCCTGACCTTCTCCCCACGGATACTTGCTGAGTATCAAGGACTATGTTGGGAGCTGGAAGTGAGACCAACAGTACAGGATCCCTTCCCTCAAGGAGCTCACAGACACTGACAAAGGAATTGTAGTGCAGTGTGGGACAGTTACTAAGATGTACGAGGGTAGGCTGACTGCTATAACAACCCCAGGAGTTGAGTGGCTTGACACAATGGAAGTGTATTTCTCCCCTTACAGTGCAGAGTGGATGTTTTTAGTTGCATCCTTTTCTCTGTGGTTATGCAGGGACCCAGACTCCTTTCACATGCACTTTGGTCTTCCTATAGGGCTAGAGAGTTTTCTCCTTTTAGCCAGTGTGTGGAGAAAAAAAAGACACTGTAGAGAGGATACAATTTCTCTTCACAGAAATGGTATGCATCACTTCTCTTCATACTTCATTTCCCAGAGCTCAGATGACAACAGTTAGCTGCAATGGAGACTGGGAAATGTGGTCTAGCTGTCCGCTCAGAAGGAAAAAGTTGTGGTGAGCACATGATGCACGAGAAGACACAAGGCCAGGTTGCTCTGAGAACACACAGTATGTTGGTGGAGGGGGGGGGCATCTAATTCAGACTGTGGGGAGCCAGGAGAGGGCTTCACAGAAGAGTCTTAAAAGAGGGATGGGCATTAACTAAGAAAAAGAGGGTGTTCCAGGCAGAGGGAGCAGAACTGTGTACGTTAAGGCAAGGCTGGATAAGAATATGGTGTCTTCTGGGAACTGCCGAAGATTCTCCTCTGGATGCAGGAGCCCGTGGAGCACGGAGGGGAGGAGGAAGTGGCAAGAGTTGGCCACAGGGCTGGATGGGAAGGCCTTGCACATCATGAGAAGGCATAAAGCGTCCTGAAATTGCAGCCTCTTTCAAGATTTAAGCACAAATGCATGAAGTCACTTCACTAATACTTAAGGAGTGATTTGTGTTCCTCCAGTTTTTTCTACCCCCTAGAAAGGAAATGCTTCACTGGAAGATTGTAAACTAGTGTTTCTGACATGAACCAAACCTGTTAGTTTGATGTGTTACACGTCTTCTGGCACGTGTTTGGATAAAGGGCCAAAGCCCAGAACTCTGGGGACTAAATCCTGCTAGGCAGGAGTTCTTTGCATGACACAAGACTTTTTCCATCCTCAGTTCTTTCTTTTTGGGGGAGATAACAGCCTCTGAGATGACCGAGAGGTACAGGCTCTTTTTTTTTCTTTTTCTTTTCTTTCTTTTCTTTCTTTTTTTTGGCAAGAAGGCACATCAAAATGCAGAAATGGAGAGTTTGGAAATGAAGCCAAAATACCGATTCCTTTGGACATGAGTTCTCATTTGAATTTGTTTAATAAATCTGAAAATCCCTGAGTCTGGGGGAGAAATACACTGAAGTATAGCATCTCTGCGGCAAACTCCAACTTCAAAGAGTACTGCCATATTGGTTTTCAAATAAGTGTTTGGGAAGTGCAGACATTGGTGTTGGAAGGTATCTAAGTGATCTTCTCATTGCATTTGTCTTTCAATCTGTGTGTGTGTGTGTGTGTGTGTGTGTGTGTGTGTGTGTAAAACAATACTAACCACAGTAATTGTTTTGAACGTTGACCAACAGAATATTTTTTATCTTTGACCAGTGTCTAAATATTAGAATCACTGGCACATTGGTGAAAATAAAAGACTGGTAGTCTATTTTATTATTGTTTTCTTTAAACTTTCTATAGAGAATGCACCCCATTTTCTTGGACCTGGGGCAGACCACTCCTGCCCGAGATACACATGGAACAGAGTGCACGCCTCCACCCTGGATTAGACTTACTCAAAGCTACAAGGCTGAAGGAAAGCCAAGGGGAAGAAAGATAATGCTTGGGGAATGGAATAAAGGAAAGCGAAGCAAATTAAATACAGATACAGAGAATTGTGATGTAGGACCTTTGAAATGTAAATTAAATTGGCCTGAACCTCAACCCATGTGTGGCAAGAACCTACATCTCAGTCTTTTTGGAGATTTTGAGATGCAGAGGTAATGGTAGAGGAACGGATGCTTTTGTCCTAGTCACTTCTGGCCCTGATACATTTCCTAGGAATTAGTTTGATAGATGGGCCATTATTTCCCTGCAAGATATCACTTACACAAGGCATTTGTGTGTATGTGTATGGAAGGTGGGGTGGAGTGGGAAAGGGGCAGAATGTATAGAGTGTAGTTTATGTCCAGGGCCTCCACAGCTCGCACTTCCAGGGGACATTGTTCACATTGTGTTCTATGTGAAAGATGCCCCTTGTGGTTTGTGATGTGGCTGACCTGTTCACAGCCCTGTGCTGCACGGTCCCCTCTCTTAGTGTTCCCCTCTCTGTCTCTGTAGATGTGTTCTGCTTCTGCTAGTGGAGGGAAGGTGGGAGCTGTGGGGGTCCTGCCAGTATTTCTGTTCTAACTTCGTGCCCAGACCCCCACTACAGATCTCTTTTCTCCCCTTCCTGTTTCTACTCGAAGTCTGATCCCGTAGGTCTCAACTGGGTGCAATTCTGCCTCTGCCCCCAGGGAACATCCAGCCATATCTAGAAACACTTTTGGTTGTCACAACTTGGGAGGGCATCTGGTGAGAAGACAGGGATGCTGCTAACCATCCTACAATGCATAGCACGAGTCCCACCACAAAGACTGCTCTGGCCCTCAAAGTAGTGACCGTAGAGGAGCCCCTCAGGCTTCCTTCATTTTCTCCTCAATTATTGAGAGCAATGTAGCCTTCTCCCCATCACTGCCAGGGACACCCCTTCAAACGGTCAGATCTACATCAACAGGCTCTGCTAAGTCAGTCCCTTAAGTTAAATCCCTCCAGGTTCCGGGCAGCAGTGTAAATTAGTGAAGTGAGTTGGGAGGAAGATGAGAAGTGTGCTGGCCCATCCGTCTCAGTGGTAGGGACCAGTAGGCAGGGACTGTGACCAATTGGACCTTACCCCATCTACAAGGGCAGGTGTAGATTATTGTCAGGCTCCTGTGTTGCTAGATTACTGATTGCTTGAGAAGCCCAGTATCTCCTCTCCCTCACCCCTCAGAAGGTCTGTTTTGCATTACTTTTTCATTGAGGCGTAATGTACATGCACCAATGTTAAGTGTTCGCCCCAATGAATAGTCAAGATAATCTTGAAGAAGAACAGAGTTGGAGGACTTACCCTACTAGATTTCAAGACTTGCTATAAAGCCGCAGTAATTAAGAGTGTGGTATTCTTGCAAATGTTGGAGAAACGGTCCACAGTACAGAATAGGGATCCCAGAAACACATCCACACATATATAATCCCTTGATTTACAATAAATATGTTGCCATCATTTGGTGGGGGAAAAAGATGGTCTTTTCAATAAATGGTGCTAGAACAGTTAGATATCCACATGGAAAAAAATGAACCTGGATCCCTACCATGCACAAACATTAATTCAGTATGGGTCGTAGATCTAAATGTGAAAGGTAAAACAAGAAGTCTTCTAGAATAAAGCATAGGATAATATCTTCATGAATTTCGTAAAGATTTTTTTTAAATGGTGCATACAGAGAACCACAAAGGAAAAGATTGATAAGTTGGATTTCATTAAAATTAGGAACTTCTGTTTATCAAAATTCACAACTAAGAGAGGTTTGGCAGACTGCGGCACAGTAGAACTTATTTGCAATACATCTGTCAAAGGGTTCTTGCCTATTTTTTAATATGTTGGCAACTATTTTCAATTTAAAACACTGAGGGGGAAAACCCCACTGTGCGGGCTAACATTATGCAGGCCAAACAAAACATGTCTGTGAGCCAGCTTGGGCCTACACACTGCCAGTTTGCAACCTCACCTTTCACAGCACAGAAGAATGATAGAAGCTTTAACATTTCTCTATTTTCTCATTTTTTTCTTGCCAGCCTCTGTGAGGGGAAAAAACAATGTAGACATAGATTTCTGAATAATAGAGATTTTTCTCTTGGATGGCAGCATGGCTGCTTATTGTGATTTTAGCTTTTAAATAGCACTTTTCTCCCTCTGGTAGACCCAGTAATTAAAATAGCTTAAAGTATAATTTAATCAAGTTTTAAAATTGACTCCCATTGTGTGTTCAGTCTGCTCTCTGACGGGAATTGCTCAGTACTTCTGGAAGTCAGCTTCAAGCTGCCATGAGGCACAAGAAACGGAGACGTAGGCTTAAACCTGTAACATTGTGAGCTCATTAATGTCCAACTTCCTTACTTTCTATCTCCTTCCCTAACTCTGGTTTTGGTCACTTCCTTTTCTTCTTTACCCAAGCACCTCTATTTCTTAATTCCCTGATGGTCTGGTAGAGACAGTGGGGTGGGGGTAGGGGCAGAATTTCCTCTTGTCACATCTTCTAACCCCACTGTTGGGATGAGAAAGAAGAGGCAGCCTGGAGGACGGCACTCCAGCAGTATAGCATAAAAGTATGAGATCTGGAATTTGCCTGCCTGTGTTCAGATGCTGACTCCATCCTTTAACAGCTATGTGGTCTTCAGCAAGTTACTTGCTTCTCTCTGCCTCACTTCCTCATCCCTAACTTACCAATAATAGTGTTTGCATGTTCATATAAAGAACTTAGAACAGTGCCTAGTAAGCTAAGTGCTAGGCATGTGTTTGTTAATCTAAAAATTGATGGTTGGTTGGTGTCAGGCCTTGGCATTGTGTCCGGCATTGGGAAGCAGGAGACACAGGTGTCCCTGTCTCAGAGACCACCAGCTGATTTGAAGACAGGCAAACAACTTGACCTAATGCCCCCTCCTTCCTTGAGCTGGCTGAAATGGGAACACCAGACAGTTTGATGACCTTCTTGTGGAGCCTGCTGATGGCTAAAATCCAAAGCCACTTAGATGATTAAGATCATTCTGTGGCGTATTCTCCCTAAGTGTGAAACTAGAATTATTCGTGCAAATGAAGAAGTTTGTAACCCTGAGAAGTGAAGTAACTTTCCTAGGACATGGCAGCATGATAGAAAAGAACCTAGATTGTCTTGAATAGACTGTTAGTAGAAATATGGGTATTAAAGACTGTTGGTCAGGGCTCAGAAAGATTAAGGGCAATTCTAGAGAAATCCTAATTACCTTAGAGAAAGCTTAAATACCATAAAGAGACTTAGTAGAAAACTGAACTTGGAGGCCATGTGCAATGGATGGGGACCATAGGGGCCACCAGAGGGTGGATTGTGCTAAGCAGAATTTGGCACCCTACCATTTTCACCCTCTGGTGTTCTGGTGTTACACCTGTGGTCATATTGTGTTAGAGTGGCAAAGAGGGTTTTGCAGATGTATGGTTGCTAATCAGCTGACTCTAAAAGAGGGAGATTATTCTGGATTATCTAATAGGCCCAATGTGATCACATAAATCCTTAAAAGGAGAAGAGGAAGACAGAGATGTGAAGCATGAGAAGGACTTGCAGCCGGCCATAAAGAGAGGCTTCTAGACGACAACCAACAAGGAAACAAGGACCTCAGTGTTACTGTCACAAATAACTGAATGATGCCAACAACTTGACTGTATGTGGAAACAGATACATCCCCAGAGCCTCCAGAAAGGAATACAGCTCTACCTACACCTTGATTTTATTTTAGAGAAACTCAAAGCAGAGAACTCAATTGAACCATGCGGTACCCAGACTTCTGACATACTGAAGTGTAAGGTAATAAAGTTAAGTTGTTTCAAACCACTACGTGTGTGGTTATGTCTTATGGTAGCAACAGGAAACTAACATTTGAGGTCATGATCTCACAGTTCATGAGTTCGAGCTTGGCATTGGGCTCTCTGCTGTCAGCACAGAGCCTGCTTCAGATCTTTGGTCCCCATCTCTCTGCCCCACCTCCTCTTCCTTCCCTCTCTCTGTCTCTGTCTCTCTCAAAAATAAACATTAAAAAATGAAGTATTATTATGCCTTTTGACCTCATAATTGTACCTTGGAGCATATGTCATAAGCAAATAACTAAGAGAAAAAGTTGTATGGACATAATCATAGCCTAGGAAGATAAATTTTTGTAATCCTTTTTCCCTGCCATTAATTGGTTTAGGGTAGACATATAACCAATTCTGGCCAATGGGATGTGAAGAGAGTTCTGCTAGCGAGACTAATGGAAAAAGTTACCCCACACATCAAAAATAGACACTTTTGGACGCTAGCATGTGGGAATGTGATGGTTGGAATTGCTTCAGCCACCTTGTGACCAGGAAGAGAGAAGCCTGAGGACAAACCCAACCTGCTGAGGATGGTGAGCCAAAAGATGGAAAGAATGTGGATCTTCGATGGTGTCATGGAGCCATTAGTTAACCTTTTCTTAAACCACACTACCTTTTAACTTATTATATGAGGCAGGAAATCTCCCTGCATTTAAACCAGTCTTACTCAGAGTAAGAAGCTTCCTAACTGAGACACACAGCATGAACCACATGGCTCTTCTCTCTCTAGTTTTTATCCGGAAATTTAAAACTTAGGATATGATAACTGGCTTTTTGATTTCCATTTAAGTTTTCACTTGTTCAAATAAGTGCCAAGATGTTGTGGCTTTGTCATGTGCCAACTTGGCTAAGCAGGTACTACAGATCCTAGAGTTCCCCTCCCTGTATGTTTCTAGTTAGAGTTAGCCCAGGAGAAATTTGCAGGATAGTTGGAAGGCGGAAGTGAAGCAGTAGCCATGTTTGCTCTCAGGAGGTCAGTGTAGGTTCGGCTGTGTTACATCTTGTGCACATTTTCATGGATCTGCTGGTGCACCTTTTTTCTGCGGCAGCAGCCAGGTTTGCAGTTTCAGTTATTATAAGATCTCTTCCTTTAGCTTCTCCAAATCCTAGTCCAGGTGTCAGTGTGGCTTCATGGCAAGAGCACCAACTTCTTCTGCAGGTCACCTAGGGCAGCAAGACTGGAAGCTTGGAGATGCGGAAAGGCCCAAGCAAATACAGCTTGTTCCTCGCAGGTTCTGGTTGCCCTGTTCATGCCTACCTCACTACAGGCTCTCGACCAAATGCAGAAGAAACAACCAGGCTGAAGATGTTTTACCTGTTCCCATAATGGCTTAAGGTCAAATCCCTGTGACAAATTATTATTCTACATAATTCCTAGTGGTTCTGTTTCTCTGACTAAACCCTAATACAGAGTCACGTTTTCCTGACCCCAGGATTTACTTTTAGATCCTACATCCAATTGGTAGAAGAGAAAGAAGAAGCAAGTAGAGGTAAGCTTTCTAATATATAGGACTCACTTATTCTTTCCAACTGAAAAGAAGACAAGAAATTGTACTTTCACCATTCCATAGGAACACATCTCCAGACTGGATATGGATGGTGGGTCACCAGTTTGCAGTCTCTGATATAGGTGTTTTAGAATCCATCACTTACCTAGATATTCATGAGTATTCTGATGACTTGGTGAATTTATCCATTTTTATGTGATTTTGGACCCTATTGCCCCAAGAAAAGTTATACTCCTCAATCGCTCTTGATTTCTATTTAAGTTTTCCCTTGTTCCAATGAGTGCCAAGATGTTGTGGTTTTGTAATGTGTCAACTTGTATTAATGTGAAGGTTGGAATTGCTTCAGCCACCTTGTGATCAGGAAGAGAGAAGCCTGAGGACAAACCCAAATGCTAAGGATGGTGAGCAAAAGGATGGAAAGAATGTGGCTTGTAAGTGTCAAACATGTATTAAATGTTTATCTCCATCAAAATGCTATGTAACAAGCCACTGAAAAACTCAGTGGCTCAAAATATGTATAAATTTAACAGATGTGTCTGTGGGTTGGTGATAGCTCAACTGGGCAGTATATCTGGTCTTACCTGGGTTCTTCACAGTTCTGGCAATTAGCTGACTTTCAGCCGGTCCAGGATGGCCTTGGTTGAAATGAGTGAGGCAATTCGGCTCTGATCCACATGTCTCTCATCCACCAGCAGGCCATCCTGAGCATGTTCTCATGGTGATGACAGAAAGCAAGAGTGAACCAGTCCAACCATGGAAGCTCTTTTCAAACCTCTACTTGTGTCATATTCTCCTGTATCCTGTTGTCTAAAAGTAAGCCACATAGATGAGCCTGTAGGCATAGCACAGCACTGCAAAGTTACATGGCAGAGTGAGTGCGGATACATGGAAAAGTAAAGAGTTGGGGCAGTTTTTGCAATTCATCACAATTACCAATACTCTCTCCTCAGAGGTGATAAGTAACTATGTCAGCTGCTGCTATTTCCAATTGTGCATTGTTAACCCATTGTGTTCAAGCCTTGAGATCATCACCCCCTCTCATTAGGATAAATAATTGCTTTATAAAGCTGAATCGTTGTGTCACGAGCTTGCCTTCCTCTTTCCTTCTGAGATATCTTATGAAGACAAACATCTAAGGGGTAGAAAAAACAAAAACCCCAGTAGTGAAGAGTTGCTGAACAGTTGACAAATAGACAAATATATACTGTTAGCCTGGGAATAAACTAGGTGATGGTCAAGATTGTGTGAGTTATTCATTAGAAATGGTGAGAAGCATGTCAACTCTAAGTCAGCTGCATACATTATTGCTTATTTTTAATTGCACTGGTTTTATAGATAGTAATTTAAAGCATATTCATAGGCTGAAAAAAAAAGTTTTAAGTTCCTGAAATTCTTGGTAGTTTTTCTGTTCAAGGGGAGTATGTTTCCTAGTAATTTTTCTTAGAGATGCTCATGTATTCACTAAAGGTGCCCACTACATATTTGTCTTGGTTTGGGTTCCCTCAGAAGCCAACCCTGAGATAAAAGTTCAATAGCAAGTAGTTTTATGTTTTTGTTTTTATTTGAGAGAAAGAGCAGGGGGAAAGGGGCAGAGGGAGGTCTTCTGTTAAGTTTCTCAGGATCCACATAAGAGTGAAACATATGGTATCTGTCTTTCTCTGCCTGACTTATTTCACTTAGCATAACACTCTCCAGTTCCATCCATGTTGCTACAAAAGGCCAGATTTCATTCTTTCTCATTGCCACGTAGTATTCCATTGTGTATATAAACCACATCTTATTTTTTTATTAATAATTTATTTTTTAATTTACATCCAAGTTAGTTAGCATATAGTGCAACAGTGATTTCAGGAGTAGATTCCTTAATGCCCCTTACCCATTTAGCCCATCCCCTCTCCTATAACCCCTCCAGTAACCCTCTATTTGTTCTCTATATTAAGAGTCTTTTATGTTTTGTCCCCCTTCCTGTTTTTATATTATTTTTGATTCCCCTCCCTTTTGTATCTTAAATTCCTCATATGAGTAAAGTCATATGATACTTGTCTTCCTCTGACTGGCTAATTTCGCTTAGCATAATACCCTCTAGTTCCATCCACATAGTTGTGAATGGCAAGATTTCATTCTTTTTGATTGCCGAATAATACTCCATTTTGTGTGTGTGTGTGTGTGTGTGTGTGTGTGTGTGTGTACCACATCTTCTTTATTCATTCATCCATTGATGGACATTTGGGCTCTTTCCCTACTTTGGCTATTGTCTATAGTGCTGCTATAAACATTGGAGTGCATGTGCCCCTTTGAAACAGCATACCTGTATCCCTTGGATAAATATCTAATAGTGCAATTGCTGGGTCCTAGGGTAGTTCTATTTTTAATACAATTAACTATTTTATTTATTTTATTTTATTTTTTAATATAATTTATTGTCAAATTGGTTTCCATACAATACCCAGTGCTCATCCCAACAGGTTCCCTCCTCAATGCCCATCACCCACTTTCCCCTCTCCCCCACCCCCCATCAACACTCAGTTTGTTCTCAGTATTTAAGAGTCTCTTATGGTTTGCCTCCTTCCCCTCCCGCCCTGGTCTTCTGTTAAGTTTCTCAGGATCCACATATGAGTGAAAATATATGGTATCTGTCTTTCTCTGCCTGACTTACTTCACTTAGCATAACACTCTCCAGTTCCATCCACATTGCTACAAAAGGCCAGATTTCATTCTTTCTCATTGTCAAGTAGTATTCCATTGTGTATATAAACCACATCTTCTTTATCCATTCATCAGTTGATGGACGTTTAGGCTCTTTCCATAATTTGGCTATTGTTGAAAGTGCTGCTATAAACATTGGGATACAAGTGCCCCTATGCATCAGTACTCCTGTATCCCTTGGGTAAATTGCTAGCAGTGCTATTGCTGGGTCATCTATTTTTAATTTTTGGAGGAACCTCCACACTATTTTCCAGAGCGGCTGCACCAGTTTGCATTCCCACCAACAGTGCAAGAGGATTCCCATTTCTCCACATCCTTGCCAGCATCTAAAGTCTCCTGATTTGTTCATTTTAGCCACTCTGACCGGTGTGAGGTGGTATCTTAGTGTGGTTCTGATTTGTATTTCCCTAATGAGGAGTAACGTTGAGCATCTTTTCATGTGTCTGTTGGCCATCTGGATGTCTTCTTTAGAGAAGTGTCTATTCATGTCTTCTGCCCATTTCTTCACTGGATTATTTGTTTTTTGGGTGTGGAGTTTGGTGAGTTCTGTATAGATTTTGGATACTAGCCCTTTATCCGATATGTCATTTGCAAATATCTTTTCCCATTCCGTTGGTTGCCTTTTAGTTTTGTTGATTGTTTCCTTTGCAGTGCAGAAGCTTTTAATCTTGATGAGATCCCAATAGTTCGTTTTTGCTTTTAATTCCCTTGCCTATGGAGATGTGTCGAGTAAGAAATTGCTGCAGCTGAGGTCAGAGAGGTTTTTTCCTGCTTTCTCCTGTAGGGTTTTGATGGTTTCTTGTCTCACATTCAGGTCCTTCATCCATTTGAGTTTATTTTTGTGTATGGGGTAAGAAAGTGGTCTAGTTTCATTCTTCTGCATGTTGCTGTCCAGTTCTCCCAGCACCATTTGTTAAAGAGACTGTCTTTTTTCCATTGGATATTCTTTCCTGCTTTGTCAAAGATTAGTTGGCCATACATTTGTGGGTCCCATTCTGGGTTCTCTATTCTATTCCATTGGTCTATGTGTCTGTTTTTGTGCCAGTACCATACTGTCTTGATGATTACAGCTTTGTAGTAGAGGCTAAAGTCTGGGATTGTGATGCCTCCCGCTTTGGTTTTCTTCTTCAGTATTACTTTGGCTATTCAGGATCTTTTGTGGTTCCATACAAAGTTTAGGATTGCTTGTTCTAGCCTTGAGAAGAATGCTGGTGCAATTTTGATTGGGATTGCATTGAATGTGTAGATTGCTTTGGGTAGTATTGACATTTTAACAATATTTATTCTTCCAAGCCATGGAATGTTTTTCCATTTCTTTATATCTTCTTCAATTTCCTTCATAAGCTTTCTATAGTTTTCAACATACATATCTTTTACATTTTTGGTTAGGTTTATTCCTAGGTATTTTATGATTCTTGGTGCAATTGTGAATGGGATCAGTTAATTTTGTAGTATTATTGAGGTACAATTGACATACAACAAACTGCACGTATAAAAAGTGTAAAAGTTTAAAGAATTTGACATGTTCGTACACATCAGTGACTCTTACCTGTAGTAATTATTGCTCTGGTATTCTAAGGGTGATCTTATATTTTTCTCATTCTACATGTTAATTGAAATTCTTATATAAGGAATATTTGTTTCTTCCCCATTCAGTGATTTATATCAGTTTGAACTCATGGATATTTATTTTATTCTTTGGGCTATGATCCAGTACAATCAATATTTATTTTGTTGTTCAAATTGACTCATTTTTGGCAGTTTGAAGCTCTTTCAGGTTGACTCCAGTGTCCTTTTGACTTCTTTTTTCTTTTTTCTTTTTTTTAGTGTTTATTTTTGAGAGAGAGCACAAGCAGGGGATGGGCAGAGAGAGAGGGAGACACAGAATCTGAAGCAGGCTCCAGGCTCTGAGCTGTCAGCATAGAGCCTGACGTGTGGTCCAAACTCAGAGACCACGAGATCATGACCTGAGCTGAAGTCGGATGCTTAACTGACTGAGCCACCCAGGTGACCCTCCTTTTTTCTTTGTTAGTACCTCTGTTTCTTTTGAGTGTCTGATGTACAACATAACAAGTTGTGAATGTCTCTTTATTGATTAATATTAAGCTTGGCTGAATGCAACAACAAACTCTAAGTAACAGTGTCTTAAGTGAGATCAAGTTTTATTTTTCTCTTTATATACCATGTTCATGAATCAGAAGGATCAAAATTCTTAGGTTGTCAATGCTTCTCAAATTACTGTGCTTCTCAAAGCAATCCCAGTCAAAATCCTGTAATTCTTATTTGTAGAAACTGACAGGCTGACTCTAAAATTTACGTGGAAAATTAAGGAAACCAAAATAGCCAAGACAGTTTGGAAAACAAAAAGGTCAAAGTTTGAGGACTCTCATCCACTTAGAAGAAGACTTACTATAAAGCTACAGTAATCAAGACAGCATGGCATTGGCATAAAGATAGACCTCATCAGCAGAACAAAATATAGTGTCCATACCACCCATCAATACCACTCAGGAGAAATGAGCTATGTCCATACAAGGACTTGTACACAAATAGTGTAGCTTTATTTATAATTACCAACACTGGAGACACTCCAAATACCCATCAGGTGGTAAATGAAGAATAAACAAATTGTAAAAACTGAGCCACAAAAAGGCATGAACTACTGACATGTGCAATGACATGGGTGAATCTCAAAAGCATTATGTTAAGTGATAAAAGCCAAACACAAGAGGCTACATATTGTATGATTCCAATTATGTGACATTCTGGATAAGGTAAATTATTTGGACAGAAATCAAATCAGTGATCACTCACGGCTAGAGATGGGGGAAGGGATTAAATGCAAAGGAACATGAGGGAACTTTTTCAGGTGGGATGGAAGTGTTCCACATCTTGAATGTGATGGTGGTTACATGACTATAGATTTGTCAAAACTCATTGAACTTTGCACGTGAAAAGGGTGAAGTTTATATTATACAATAAACCTGACTTTAAGGAAATGAATTTTATTTTCCTCTCAGGTAAAAGAAGGTAATAGGCCAGGAAGTAATAGGCTAGGGCTAGCATAGTGGCTTCATGTTGTCACAGGAATCCTGGTGAAGATCATGCTGTTTTATAATTCTTAGCATGTGGCTTCCTTTTTTTAGGTCACCTTATGGTCCAATATGGTGGCTTGGATCTCCAGTCATCACATTCATATTCAGGCAGTAGGAACAATAAAGAAGTAATTAAGGGAAATGCTGTTCTTTTAAAGAGACTTCCTGTTAGCCATGCATATATCCTTTTACATTTCATTGGCCAATACTTAGTCATTTGGATATATCTGATTGCAAGAGAGGCTGTAGAAATGTAAGCTTTAAGCAAGACCATGGTTATAGTAAATAAAATTGAGATTCTGTTACTAAAAAGAAGACTATGATGGGAGTTGGGATAGGCAAACAACAGTGGCTGTCATAGGCTCATGTAAGTTGTAAATCTGCCATAGATTGCCAGTCCCCAAGCAAACAGTTGTACTTGGTTCACTCTTTCGTTCTCAAGGAAATGTGTTTCTCTTTCCTTAAAAAACTCCAATGCCTCCTTGATGTACATAAGCCCCTCTTTAAGGGAGTTACATAAATAAAACATGTCTTAAGATTGAGGGCAGAGGCATCAGTGAACTGCTGGGATTAATGCTAATGTATGAATGTTCATACATGCACATTAAATTACCAACTCACAGAATGCACTCTTTCCTATGATTCTTCTATACTTCATTCTTTTTTTAATGTTTATTTATTTTTGAGGGGAGGGGCAGAGAGAGAGGGAGACACAGAATCCAAAGCAGGCTGCAGGCTCTGAGTTGTCAGCACAGAGCCCGACGTGGGCCCGAACTCACAAGCCGTAAGATCATGACCTGAGCTGATGTCAGATGCTTAACTGACTGAGCCACCCAGGTGCCCCCACTTACTTCATTCTTTAACATTATTCTAATGATTAAGAAATGATCACCCATGATTAACATTATCAGTAAGCTAGAGTTTACCTATTAAAGACTAAAAATTTAACTGAGCAAGATAGAGTAGCCAACAGAAAAATTGCCAACACTTTAAAAAACACCTGTAAAGTTTACCAAGTACCTTTACACCCATTTCCCCATATATCTTCCTCATACTCTACCATTTTTCAGGGCCTAGAGGCTATAGGCAGTTGAACAAATTTTCACCAGAAAGATACTGAGGCAGAGACATTTTTTCCCCCACAAATGATGTAATCTAGTCAGAGCATGTGATCTTAAACTGCTCTGAAGAAAATGACTAGTTTTCTGGAGGACAATCCTTGGAAAGAAAACTGGAGTTTCCATTACTGCTTTCCATACTGCAAACTGTTCCCCTCTGAGAGGGAAGAATTGATCATTTCTCTTTTGAAAAAAAGACCTGGTAATTTTTGACCTTGAGTTTCTGTTGTCTGATCTGCTGGCTGTTTCCCTAAAAGATAGAGGCTGTTTTGAGTGTGCATGATCTAATGTAGTTGTTGACTTTCATACCAGATATTCATTTCATAACTGACACAAATCTAAAGTAGCTCCTCAGCCCAGAGAAGGTAGAGCAAACTCTTCCACTTGTTAAGAGGGAGAGAAGGAAAGTGGTACTGGCACAAAAAACTAGTAGATATGTTTGAGGTCCAGGTCCTACAGGGGTCTGATCAAAACAACATGTATCAGCTAGCTTTTGCCACAACAGGGATATATAATAGAGTAGCTTCAAATTCACTGGCTTAAATCATTTGTTCTTGTTCACACACCTGTGGATTGGCTGACATTTGGATGATATAGACCAAGCTTGGCTGAACTTGGCTCCAAGCTCTAGGTTGAGTCCAGGTTGGCTTCCTATGTCTCTTTTGTTTCTTGGACCAGCAAACTAGCTGCACATGTTCTCATGGTGATGGCAGAGGCACAAAAAGACTGAGTGGAAACATCGACTTCTTTGTGATCTAAGCTCAGAACTGGCACCCTCATTTTTGTCTACATTCCACTTGGCCAAAGAAAGCTATATAGCTAAGCAACATCATCAGTGGATTGGAGAAATATACCAAACCTCTAGATGGAAGTGCGGCAAAGTCACAGGGCAGACTGAGTGCATGGATAGTGAGAGGGGTGGATATTGGAAACAAAATGCAGTCTTCCACAGCTATATACCTACAACAGCCATCTTTTATACCTTTAGCTACTCTATCTCACTCCTTCCTAAGATTGTAGGCACTCTTTAAAAGTGAGCTGCCTGGGTGTATGTCACTGGGGACATTGGAGCAAGGACCTCCAAAAATCCTTTCCTATGTAAAAACTGTAAGAATACTAGCAAAAATGGTCAGAATCAATTTTTTCAGAACTCTGGAAATTAGCCAAAAGCTTATGGCAATCCAGGGAGCTATATAGGAGCAAAGTTTTTATATACTGTTGAAGTTAAGTTGGTATTAATCCAAGCCAGTTTGTTATAAATTAACATTTTAATTATAATTCCCAGGGTAATCACTAAGAAAATAACTCAAAAATATAATAAAGGAATTAAAATAGTACATTAAATATATCTATTTAACACAAAGGAAGGCAGTAATGGAGGAATATAGAAATAAAAGTGACAATTCAGATAGAATATAAATAGCAAAATTGGAGGTGTAGATCCGATATTATTAAATATAAATGTGTTAGACAAAGGGCAGAGATTGGGATAATAGATATTTAAAAAATGATCCACAATGTGCTGTCTACAAGAGACATCTTAGATTCAAATACACAAATAGCTTGAAAATAAAAGGATAGAGATACCACGCAAATGTAACCAAAAGAGTTAGAGTGGTTATGCTAATAATTTCAAAAGAAGAAATATCTCAAATCAATAATTTTCTACCTTAAGAAACCAGAAAAAGCAAGCAGAAACCCAAAGCAAGCAGCAACAAGGAAATGACAAAGATTAGAATGGAATTAATGAAATAGAACATAGAAAGACAACCGAGAAGTATGAGTGGAACCAATAGCTGGGTCTTTGAAAAGAGCAACAAAATTGACTAACCTACAACTAGACTGAACAAGAAAAAGGAGAAGACTCAATAAGGTGAGTAATGTACATGAGGACGCTACTACTGACTTTATAGAAATGACAGTGATTAAAAGGGAATAATATGAACAATTTTATGTCAACAAATCAGGTAACCTAGATAAGGACAAATTCACAGAAAGACACAAGTACTGAATCTGACTCAAGTAGAAACAGAAAATCTGAATATAAGTAAAGACATTGATTGAATCAGTAATCAAAAAACTTTTCACAAAGTAAATGTCAGGACCAGGTGACCTCACTGGTGAATTCTACCGAATGTTTAAGGAAGAATTAACACCAAGCCATCAGAAATTCTTCCAAAAAATAGCGAGGAGGGAATACTTCTCAACTCATTCCATGTGGCCAGCATTACCCTGATACCAAAACCAGACAAAGACGTTACAGCAAAAGAAAACTACAGACCGATATCCATTATGATTATAGATGCGTAAATCCTCACCAAAACACTGGCAAACCAAATCCACATATAAACAGGATTATACACTATCCCCAAGTGATGTTTATTTAATGTATACAAGATTGTTTCAATGTGTGAAAATCAATGTAATACATCATGTTAATAAAGGACAAAAACCCCGTGATCACCTCAATAGACAAAGAAAAAGCGTCTGACAAAATCCAGCATCTTTTCATGATAAAAACACTCAACAAGCTAGGAACAGAAGGGAACTTCCTTAACTTAGTAAAGGGCATCTATGAAAACCCCACAGCTAATATCATACTTAGGACTGAAAGCTTTCTCCCCAAGAACAGGAATAAGACAAGGATGTCTTCATTTAAACATTTAACTGGATGTTCTAGCCAGGGCAGTCAGGCAAGTAAACAAAATAAAATGTATCCAGATTGAAAAGGAAACAGTAAAAATGAGCTCTATTTGCAGATGACATGATATTGTGTATAGATAATCCTAAACAATACACACACACACACACACACACACACACACTCTCTCTCTCTCTCTCTCTCTCTCTCTCTCTCTCTCTCTCTCACACACGCACACGCGCACACACACACAGTGCGGAGAAGGAAGGGGGAGGGAGGGAGAGAAAAATAGAGCTAACCAACAAGTTCAGTAAGGTTGCAAAACATGAGATCAATATTAAAAAATCAATTGTATTTCTATACACTAGAAATGAACACTTTGAAAATGAAATTATAAAACAATTCCATTTGGGGCACCTGGGTGGCTCAGTTGGTTGAGCATCTGACTTCAGCTCAGGTCATGGTCTCAAGCCCTGCATTGGGCTCTGCGCTGATAGTTCAGAGCCTGGAGCCTGCTTCAGATTCTGTGTCTCCTCTCTCTGCCCCTCCCCTTTTTGTGCTCTGCCTCTCTCTCTCTCTCTCCCAAAAATGAAGAAACATTAAAAAATTGTTTTAAATAAAAATTCCATTTAGAAAAGAAACATAAAGCATAAAAATGCTTAGCATTAACTGAACCAAAGATGTATAAGACTTACACCCTGAAAACTACAAAATATCATTGGAAGAAATTAAAGAAGACCTAAATAAATGGAAAGGTATCTCATGTTTATGGGTTGAAAGACTTAATACTGTTCAAGTGACAATACTCCTCATATTGATCTACAGATTCAATGCAACCCGTATAAAAATTCTGCCTTTTTTGCATAAGTTCATAAGCTTTTCCTAAAATTCAGATGGAAACTCAAAATACCCAGAATGGAGCTGAAACAATGTTGGAAAAGAAAAAAAAAATTGGAAGATTCACACTTTTCAATTTCAAACTTCCCACAAAGCAATAGTAATCAAGACAATGTGGTACAGGCATGAGAATAGACATATAAATCAGTGGACTAGAACTGAGATTCCAGAAACAAAGCCTTACATTTATGGCCCATTGATTTTCTGCAAGGATACCAAGACAATTCGATAAGGCATGAATAGTCTTTCCAGTAAGTGGTGCTGGAACTAGATATCCATATGCAAAAAAATGAAGTTGGACCTCTACCTCACATCATAAGCAAAATTTAACTTAAAAATGGACCAAAGACATAAATGCAAAAGCTAAAAATATAAAAATCTTAAAAGAAAGCATACACATAGATCTTCATATCCTTGAATCAAGCAATGGTTTTTTTTAACTATGACAGCAAAAACACAAATGGTGAAAGAAAAAATAGATAAATTGGACTTCCTCAAACTAAAAATGTTGGTACTGCAAAGGATGCTATCAAGAAAATGAAAAGACAACTCACAGAATTGGACAAAATATTCAAAAATCAAAAATCTGATAACTAAGTATCCAGAATATGTAAAGAACTCTTACAACTCAACAATAAAAATCAAATAACCGAATTTTTCAAATTGGTGAAGTCTTTGAATAGATTTTTCTTTAAAGAAGATACACCAATGGTCAACAAGCACGTGAAAAAATGCTTGACACCATCCATTAGTCATTAGGGAAATGCAAGTCGTAACCATAACATACCACTTCATATACATTAGGATGATAATATTTAAAAAAAACAGAAGATAACAAGTTTTGGCAATGATGTGGAGAAATTGGGACTCTCCTACAATGCTGTTAAGATTGTAAAATGGTGCAGCTGCTTTGGAAAACAATTTGGCAGTTCCTGGAAAAGTTAAACATTGAGTTACTATGTGACCTAGCAATTCTACTCCTACCCATTTACCCAAGGGAATTGAAAATACATGTCCACACAAATATTCATAACAGCATTATTTATGAAACCAAAAAGTGGAACTACCCCAGCTATCCAGCAGCTGATTTATGGATAAATAAAATATGGTGTATCCACACATATCCAAGAAAGGAATGAAGCATTGACACATGCTACAACATGGATGAACCTTGCAACATTGTGCTAAGTAAAAGAAGTCAAGCACAAAATGCCACATGAGTCTATTTATCTGAAAAGTACTCAGTAGGCAAATGCATAGAGACAGAAAGCAGATTAACTGTTGCCAGAGGCTGGGAGGAGGGGGTGAATAGGGAGTGACTGCTAATGGGTGTGGGCTCTTTGGGGGTGGTGAATGTTCTGGAATTAGTAGTGGTGGTTGCACAACTTTTTGAACGTGCTAAAAACCACTAAATCAAGTATTTTAAAATGGTGAATTTTATGGTATGTGAATTAAATCTCAACAATTAAATAATAAAATAAAGTGCCTTCTGTTCTCCTCATACCTTTTCCTGGTCGCCATCCTGTTGGCTCGATCATGGATTTCTTGTTTGGAATGACCGTTAAGGTGGATGGCTTGGCAGATAGTACAAATTGGCCCACCGAGTTCCATTCCAACACTCTATAGCATGCCTTACTTCATGCTGGGGACTGGAAAGCTAAATTCATTTGCTAATTTCTCTGACAGCTTGGATTCTGTATGTGTCCCAGGTTTTGCCCTGAAGATACCTTCCTGAGAGACTTGCGAAGTAGAAATGAGGTGGATGTGATGCTTCTCATGGCGTATGCAGTTAGAGTTCTGTTTCTCTAGCAGCAGTTACAGTGGTCCCTGCATGAAGCTCTAACTTAATATGTGTTGAGGGGCAAATCATAGGGCTTTCATTTTTTTGGTATGGCTTAGGCTGAGGCCGTATAGTACTTGAGATGGACTCAACAAACTTTTGATGTAAAAGGCCAGATAGTACATATTTTTGGCTTTGCGTGCCCTGTAGTCTGTGTTGCAAGTACTCAGCTTTGCCATTGTGGCATGAAAAAGGCATAGGTGATACATAAATCAATGAACATGGCTGCTTTCCAGTAAAACTTTATTTAGAAGAATTTGGCCAATGGGCCATAGTTTGTTGACCCCCTGTCCTAGAGCAGTAATTGTGGAGGTGGCGGTTTTCTGATGGTTTATTAACTTTTTTATTACACAAAAAGTAGGATTCCCTTTTGGGCCAGTTCTGTTGTGTGTTTTAAACAGTTGATTATCTTTTAGTAGTTGCTTTAGGAATTGCAAAATGCATCCTTAACTTTTCACAGTCTAGTTACAATCAACATTTTCCTACTTCGATGAAAATGTAACAACCTTACTGCCATATAGATATCTTTACCCTCCCCCCTTCATGCTATAGTTGTCTTATGTCAACAGATATTGAGAACTCCATCATATGGTGTTCTGTATTGTGCTTTCAGCCTTTACACATGCTTTAAAGAACTATAATTTACCATATTTTTATCATTTCTGTCTCTAGTTAACTTGTGCTCTTTCCTCTAAGCTTCTAGAACATATGGAATAGTTATAATAACTATTTTAGTGACTTTGCCTACTAATTCAATCATTTCTGCCATTCTAGGTCAGTTTCAATTGATTGATTTTCCTGCTTCTTTGCTTTCTTGGTATTTTTTAAATTGGATTCCACACATTGTGAATTTTACCTTGTTGGGTGTTGGGTATTTTTGCATGTCTGTAAATAGTTTTCATTTTCCTGCGATGTGGTTCAATTACTTAGAAGCAGTTTGATTCTTTTGGGTCTTTCTTCTGAGACTTACTAGGCAGGACCAAGGCAGCATTTCGTTTGGGCTCATTATTTCCCGTGATTGAAGCAAAATGCTTCTGAGTACTCCACCTGATGCCCCGTGAATTACAAGCCTTTCCATGCTGGTTTGTGGGAACAGCTACTATATATCCTGCCTCACGTGAGCTCCAGGTATTATTCTCTCTCATCTTCCCTCCAGGTACTCTTTGCATTCTTGAAAATATCCTTAATTCCACGGCCTTCCTTAGCCTTTAGTTGCACTTACCTGACAAAACCCTACCTCTGGGTCACTCTAATCCTCAGACTAGGTCAGTCTATACGTAGGCTCATGGGAAAAACCATCATACAATGGTATATACAAAGTTAGATTGTCCAAGTTATCTGAGGCGTCAACACTGTTATATGATCATTCTCTGTGTCCATAGCTCTGTTCCTCCCATTTTCATCTTCCTCCATTTTCTTCCATACCACCCTCTACCAACACAGACACCCACTCGCTCACTCGCTCACTCCCTCACACAACCCCTGTACTGAATTTATAGGAAATAAACTTGTAATCATTTTCATAGAGAAAGTAGAAATTATCAGATGGGGACATCTACAACTTCTGACCACCAAACTTAATAAACAGCCCTAGTTTACTTCACCAGATACATATTTGATGAGTCAGTTAGACTGTGAGAAAAGCTGTTGGCAATGACTTTTAAAAACAAACTCTGTACATTAAAGCAAGAAATGGACAAACCAGTTTGGATAAACTAAGGGAACCTGGACTTTTGCCCACTGCCACCAACCGAACCAGATTGGACCCTGGCTGTGTTGCTTGGGATAGGCTCAGCAATGAAGTGCCTATTTGTTTGCTTGTTAGAAATTGTTCTCAGCACCTGGGAATCTTGTTCTCCTCTTGGGCATTTAAAGTGAGTCTGATACTTTCATGTGATTCGCCCCACAATTCTGTTTCAAGGCATGTCACTCTCTCCATATTCCTATCTGCAGAGATTCTGGTTGTGAGCCAGTCTGTACCCTGTTTAGTTGTCTGAGGGAGGAGCAGAGTATGTTTTTGAACAGACTCTGCTTTTGAAAGTTGCATGGAGTCTGCTTCTTGCAATGCTCTGGCCTAATCTTGAAACATCATGCTCGGGAGATTGTTATTCATCACTCATTGACTTCCACGATTGGGAGGAGGGGGTGGTAAGAAGGGAGGAGACACTGGTGGAGAGGAAGAAAGAGAACAACAGCCTGTGTGCTTGTTTGCTCATAGTGGTGAGAATGTTATGCCCTGTCCTTATTCTTGAAGAGAAATGATGCATAGCTTCACAGAAGAAACCTGATCCCTCCCCACAAAAGTGTGTTTAGATACTGAGGTATACGCGAACAAAAGAAATGCTCTTGCATTTACTGAAAGACAGAAAGCAAGCAAACAAACTGTGACTTCTTCTAATGCTCTGTTTACAAAAACTCCTTCAAGCCTTCCTGATTATTGTACATAATTGTTTGTGATATTGCACTGGGTTCCAGCACAGGAAGAAGGTTAAATAATTCCAAAGCTCTGTTCTGACACCCCAATTCTCTCACCCCTGGCATGGGTGCTGGTGGCAATGGAGGGGTTGGAAGTCGCTTCCAGAGGTGGGGGTGGGTGGGGGAGGTGTTGCTTTCTTTGCCACCCACAGAGTCCCTGAATATGTTTCTCCTCTGATACCAGAGGTTTTGTGTTGTCAGTTAAGCCCAGAAGAAAGATAATCATAGTGGCTAAGACACAGAGAGGTTTGAGCTTATCTGTGACTCCAGTGACCATGGGCTACTGCCCAGGAAATGCATTTGTTTTGTTGCTACTAATCCACAGCCTGCTGTAAGGGGAGAAAAGAATAAATGAGCCCAGAATGTTATGTTGGGTTTTAGCTCATTGACTTAAAAGGCTGAGGTATAATTTCCCTGAGATTTTACAGTCATGAACATCTGCTCGCAGGAGCCTGCAACATCTGCAGCCCTTGTCGTCATTCTTTGCAGAGGACCATAAAGTTTATAGAAAAACGAATCCACCCAGACACAGAGGAGACCTGGCAGAACCACCTTCCTGGCTGAGAAGTTTATTTTATATTCCAGCATGGGCAACAGAACCTTGTGAGCTTATTCTTGGGGCCATGTGGAAAAAACAGAGCTGAGAGTTCTGCTCTGCCTCTCTCTGCACGCCCCAGCCACATGGACACCCCAGTCGCACTTACGGAGTCCCTGCTGCATGCTGGGTGCTTTCTCATGTATGTTATCTCCTTTAACTCTCAGGGTGGCTCTGTTGGTCACCATTACCTCTTTCCACAACAGGGTATACATACAGAGAGATACAGTTTTAAGTGCACATACTGATTTGGAAAATCTTAAGCCACAAACATGTTTCTTGTGTGTATTGATAATTATATAGGAAGGAAGAAGAGGTAAATAGAGGCAGCATAATATCATGGAAATATCACTGGATTGGGATTGGGAGACCTCCATTCTGGTCTCAGCTCTGGGGGCTTCATATATCCCTTGATTTCTTTGGGCTTTCCATTTCTTGTTTATATAGTGAAGAAGTTGGTCTCAATTTTCTCTGTCTCTTCTAGCTCTCATGCTAAATAAACTAGGAATCAATATCCAGTATGACTTCAACCGTGTAACATAAATGTGTATGCAGAAGGAAAGAAGGAACTATGTCAGAGTGTTTCCAGTAGTTACATTTGGGTGGTAGGATTATGAACTCTATTCTTTGTTCTTTTTTGCATCTTCTAACTCTTTTATAATGCACATGTATCATATTTGTGATCAGTAATATATTGTAAAGATGTTAACCCATTTGGTGAATGTGACACCTGCTTCTTATTGCATTATCTCCTTCTTCAGCTAGGTCTCCATTATGGCAGCCACACTAATACAACATCTCCATTGGTCTTCCTGGCATAGCCATTGTGCCCCCCAGATTACTCCCTGGCATGGCCTTAGACATACTTACTTTTTAAATCTTTGCTTGTTTATTTGTTTGTTTGTTTACAGAGAACGAGTGGGGAAGGAGCAGAAGAAGAGGGAGAGAGAAAGAATCCCAAGCAGGTTCCAAGCTCACAGTGGAGCCGGGCTAAATCCCACAAATCATGAGATCATGACCTAAGCCAAAATCAAGAGTCGATGCCCAACTGACTGAGCCACCCAGGCCCCCCCTAGACGTATTTACTTTTCTAAAAAGAGTTTTTATTGAAATTCCAGTTAACATACAGTGTAACATTAGTTTCAGGTATACAGTGTAGTGATTCAGCACTTACATACAGCACCCATGCTCATCATAAGGGCCCTCCTCAATCCTCATCACCTATTTCCCCCATTCCCCCATCCCTCCTTAGGGGTCTAAAAAGTTCTATCTGATGTGGCTGCTGTCCTCCAGTAGCTTGTAGCCCAGCAGGGGAGATTATGCACATATATAAATGTCTGCAGTTAAAAACAATGTGTAATAAGTGCTGTAGGATTGATGGAAACTTCAGAGCACAGGATCCCTGAGGAGGGAGAATGCCTCTCCAACAAGACATCAGGGAAATTATATCTAACATTTTTGGCACCTCAGAAAACATTCCCTGGTCTCTGATTTCAGACACAGCTGTAGAGGAGAATTCCAGAGGAGCTCAGGGTCATACTGACAGCATCCCACTTCAAACCTGCACATGGATCTTTCTACCTCAGGGCTTTCCTCTGATGCGGTGAGAGCTGTCTTGGTCCATATGCAAGAGCAGCCTGAAAGTGTGGGGAAGATATTGTCCTTTGGAGTAAACTTCAACCAATAAAAAATGGGAGCTGGTGGAGAAAGGCTCCCAGCTGTTCTTCTTTGAAGAGTGGGCACTTCTGAGACTCATCCCATAGCTTCTTGGGGATCCCTGTGGAATTAATCTCTTATTGCCCACAGCAGTGATCTTAGTAAAGCACCTCTATTTTGGCCTTTTCCTCTATCTCTGCTTTTACTTTTTAAAGTTTATTTATTTAGAGAGAGTGAGAACAAGCAGGGGAGGGGCAGAGAGAGAGGAAGAGAGAGAGAGAATCCCAAGTAGGCTCCGTGCTTTCAGCACAGAGCCTGACATGGGCCTCAATCCCATGAACCAAGAGATCATGACTTGAGCCAAAATCAAGAGTCGGATGCTTAACTGACTGAGCCACCCAGGTGCCCCTCTGCTTTACTCTTTTTAATTTTTCACTCAATACCTGTACCTAAGTCCTTGTCTCAGGCTCTGTTTTGGGGAGAATCTAAACTAAGGCAGAAGCCATTGTGGAATAGGATGCATTTGAACTGGAGTTGTTCACAGACAAAGAGAAGGAGAAGGGAGAAGTTTTAGGTAGATGGCACACTGTGAGGAGGGCATGGAGAGCACAGGACATACCTGGTGTAGTAGTTTTGAGCCTCCTCCTATCAAGGAGGTGGAGTCTATTCTCTACCCCTTCAATCTGAACTGGCCTTGTGACTGGCTTTGTCTATTAAAATGTTGCAGAAGTGAGTGAGTTCTGAACTTGGGCCTCAAGTGGCTCTGCCAATTGTGCTCTCATTCTCGTAAGCCTGCCACTGCTAGGTTTACAAGCCAGGAGTAGCCCTAGTGGAGGATGAGAGACCACGTGAAGCAAAGGCAACCTGTCCTAGCTGAGGTACCCTCTAGACTCAAAGCCGCTAGCCAATTCACCAGCTTACCACAGACACGTGAATGAGCAGAGCTGGAAGAGAAGAATCTGTCAGTTGGGCTCAGCCCAAATTGCCAGTCTGAAGAATTATGAGTGAAGTAAATGGTTATTGTTTTAAGCCGCTAACTTTTGGAATGGGTTGCTATGCAACCAAAGCTAGTTGATATATCTGGGGGGAAACTGAGTCATCCTGGTTGGTGAGAAGATGTCCTTCATGACTTGAATTGGGGGGGCTAAGTTGGGATAGGTTTTGAATACCATACTAACAAGTCTGGAAGTAATTCAGTGGGTGAGGAGATTCTGTTGGAATAGATGGTTGGCTGACCACCAAATATTTGGGTTTCCCATTCTGTAGTTTAGAACTGTTGCTGGGAGCTGCCTGCCCAGCCACAGACTATGTTTTCCCAGCTCTCCTTGCACATGACTCGTTCTCTCCAATGGGATGTGAGTGGTAGGGGTTTGTGTAACCTCTAGGCTGAGATAGCTAGGTAGTAAGTATATGATCCCCATGCTCTCCCTGTGCCCCACTGGGTAGCTGGATGATACCAGCTCAGCCTTGAACACACAGGAAGGTAGAACCTCATGATTGATACCAACTAGATTCTGACTCTCCCTTTAGAGAAGAACCATTCAGAGGAGTAGATTTTGCATGAGCAAGAAAGAAACATTTATCATGTTAAGTCATTGAGATTTTTAGGTTGTTTGTTACAGCATCTGATATTACCCACGCTGACTAAATGTAAGCAACCTTCATAGGCTTTTGGGTGGGGTATTGTACCCCTCAAAGTAGTGATTTGGGTATGCTGGCTTTAGCATCCAATTGCAGGGTAAATCTGCTCCTGCAGTTTTCTGGGTCTCAGGAGACAATGGTATGGATATGGCCTTGGCCATGAAAGCAAAAAGAAAAGCACCAAAGTAGACAGTCCCTTCAAGCTATACATCTTCCTTCCAGGGGAGGAAACTAGTTAAATTGTAGACAGTCTAATATTTAAGTCTAAATTGCTTTCCACCTGTTTAGTTGTGAATTAGGAAACTGGTCTTGACATTTTGGGATTGGAATCTTAAAACACCAGTTACTTAAAAATAAATACGTCTGAAGGTTCTTTTAAGGGACCATAATCATAATCATGTTCATAGTAAAGCCTGACCCACCAGAGAGCCACTGTCCCTTCTCTGAGTCTGGGGATACATTGCTCCTTCCTCACCTTGCACTGATGAGCTCCTAATCTAAACAAAATGGATACCATTATTTTGCTGCTTGGTGTTTGTGAGGACCTGGAGACAGGTCCTCCTGAGGAAATATGAGTTTCCTTTAGGAGTTTTCTTGGGGAAGATTTAGATGGATTTCATTTTTTACCCTGCTCATCATGGGAGCAATTCCATGCCTGTGTCTGGAAGTGTTTTGGAGCTGCATGCTTCTAAGAGAGACATTCCTTAGAATTGCTTCTTAGGACAACAAGCCATCCTTAACATCTTATAGCTGTAGCACTTCTACCAGTAGCTTGGCTCCCTTGTGCCATCGGTGGCTTGGCCTAGCCTCCACCAAATACTCTCTGCCAGACTCCCAAGGCCAGGTCTGTCCCAGGCAATGAAAAGTTTGTAGAACATCCCTGACTCCATCTGCCTGTCTAGCTGGCCATTTGCCTACTGCCTGTGGCCACATCATTAGACACCCAGCCTACAGGTCCCCTGATGTTGGCCTCTCTCCTGCTCCAGCCTGTTTGTCAAGTCTCCTTGGCCTAGCCTGCCCCTACCAAGCCCAGATTTTGACACCATCCCAAGGGCAGCTGTAACTCTTCAGCTGTGCTTCATGGTGGCCTTGGAGTGCTTCCACCTCCCACCCAGTGCCCAGAGGCCCCTGGAATGTTGAGAGAGTTTTGACCTAGACCTGGCTCACCTCATACCATAACGAACCAGTTTATTATAGCACGTAATAAACCTCAAACCAGCTTGACTCAGATTCTTAAAGGGCCAGTTCCAACCACCTCATGTCACCCCAGCAGAAACATAGTGCTAATTATACTGAAGAACCTCTTTCTAGCATTGAAGTGGGCAAATTGTGTCTTCAGCATCCCACAGCATCCACTTTAGGTCTTTCAAGGCATGTGATATTCATTTAAATATCTGAATTAATATGCCATAAGTATAATTCTTATGTTTTTCTTTTGTACTTGTTTTTTTTTTAATTTTTAATGTTTATTTATTTTTGAGAGAAAGAGAGAGGGAGGTGGACAGACAGACACAGAATCCAAAGCAGGCTGTAGGTTCCATGCTGACGGCACAGAGCCCAACACGGGGCTTGAACCCACAAACCATGAGATCATGACCTGAGCCAAAGTCAGACCCTCAACTGACTGAGCCAACCAGGCGCCCCTCTTTAGCACTTCTTTTAATGAGCCTAAGAACAACATTGGGCCTGAAATAATGGCCACTCCTGCAATAGGAAGTTGGATGATGATGATGATGATGATGATGATGATGATAACACTAACCAACATTTATTGAGCACCTATCATATACCAGGGTCATTTAAAAATAAATTATATAAACTATTTTATTGAATCCCCATGATATCATTACCCTCTGGGGTAGTAGTTATTATTCTCCCATTTTTAGATGAGACTAAATAATTTGCCCAGAAAATACAATCAGGTAGCCAGACTCAGAATCCAGGTCATATGACACTAGAGTCTGTACTATTAACTCTGTGTTATCCTGTATCTCTGTGTGGCTGACAGACCATACGTGGATGGTTTTTCCCTCCTACTTAAGTCTGGGAGCAATGAAGGTGGGATTTTTCTTCTGTAATTGAAAGAATAATTGGGAGTTATTTATTTATTCTGTTTAATTACACCAGTCAGTATCAGCTCTTCAAAGTAGAAAAATTAAAATAATTTTCTGAATTCTGTAATATAAAATTCAACCATAATTTCGCCACCCTTACAGAACCACTGTTAATACTTGAATATTTTATTCAGTATTTTTATTTCAACATTTTCTAGTATTATATTAAAAATGCAACTAATTTTGGAAGGTACAGAGAATCAAAAAGAAGAAATACAAATCATCTCAAGTTCTATATTATTAGCTTTCTAGATTGTGTGTGTGTGTGTGAGGGGTAGGTGTTGGATCATATTGCTTTATATTCTGAGCTTGTAATTGAATAATATTTTGTTGATTTCTTTCATGTAAAAGAATATTCTTCCACAATACCTCTATTAGTTTCTATTTCAGTGTAACAAATTACCACATATCCAGTAACTTAAAACAACACCATTTATTTTCTCACAGTTTCCACTCATCAAGAGTCCAGGCCTGGCTTAGCTAGAGCCTTTGCTCAAGGTCTCATGAGGCTACAAACATGATGTAGGCCAGGCCGCTTTCTCAACCGGAGGCTTGACTAGGGAAGGGTCCACATTTGAGCTCATTTAGGTCATTGGTTAAATTCATTCTCTTGAGACTGTGTGTCTAAGGGCTCACCTTCTTCCTTGTTGTTGGCTAGAGGCTGCCCTTAGGTTTTAGAGGCCACCAGCAATCCCCTGCCATGTGGCTCTCTCCGTAGGCAGTTTTCAATATGGCAGCTGTTCAAAGCCAGCAAGTGAGTCTTTCTAGTGTGCACTAGCAAGATAAGTATTGTATCTATGCTGATATCTGTCTATACCTATTTATATCTACATTATAATGTAACCATGACATCTCATCACCTTTGCCATATTCCATTGGTTAGAAGCAAGTTGTGGGTCCTGCCCACACTCAAGGGGAGGGGATTATGCCAGGTGCGGACCACCCTAGGATATGTTTGCCACATACCATTTATTTATTCCATTTCATTTTACACTTGTTAAAGATTTTATTTAACTCAGTAAAAATGAGGAAACCAAGCAGATGGTATATATAACCAGTTCAAAAGAAAATCCAAAGAATGGACACATTTATAGATCAAGAATGTTGAAATGAATGTGCAAATGGAGGCAAAACTAGTCTCTTCCGCAGTGGGGGAGGGCAGTCCCTTGAACTTCTACAGGACAGGGCAGGATAGGATTTGCACGTACCTAAGCAAGAGAAGAGAAACTACATTGCTGTCAGTTATACAGTTTGCAAAATTGTAAAATAGCTCCCATGGAATTAGAGTCAGATAACATGGAAGGGTGTGCCACACACCATTTAAAACCGAGCCATGCTGGTTCAGCTTTTTGCTGATTTATTTAATGAATCCCTTATATTTGAAAATTAGTGTTTCCATTTTTTGTCATTATAAAAACTGCAGCGATCACCCTTGTGGTTAAATTTTTTCAAGCACCCTTAATTATTTCCTTTCATGACTTTTAAGATTTTGCTGGGTCAAAAAGTTCACACGTTTTAAAGGCAATTGCTCATGTTGTTAAATCACTCCCCAGAGCAATTCCCCCCAGTGGCGTAGGAGCGTACAGGAGGCTATTTTAGTGAACTAAGCTGAGTTAATATTGGTAAAGTGCTTGAAGGGTGCTGGGCACACTGGAAGGCCATGTGTAGATATTAAGCAAAATAAATTAAACAATAAAATTGAGTTGTTTCATCCTTACAACAACCTGTGAGGTAGGTTAATGGGATTCTCATTTTACAGAAGAGGAAGATGAGGCCAGAAGGGTTAAGGAGAGATTACTGAATTAAATACCAAAAGGCTGGGGCCACATCCTAGCTCCTTCACTTATCAAACGTAGGACTTGGGGGAACTTCTCTCTCCAATGCAGCCAACAGTCCTACATCACGGCAGCTAATGTCAGGGTGAGTGCTTGGAATCTGTAGCCCGGGGATTCTCGCCCTTGACTGCATGGTGGAATCACCTGGGGGAAGCTTTCAAATCCCCAGATGCCTGGGTCCCAGCCCCAGAAATTCTGATGGCGTTGGCCTGGGTCATGGCCTCGGCATCAGGAATTTTTAAGCTGCCTAGTGATTCCTGTGTGCAGCCAGATCTGAGGCCCACTGCTAGAGCCTCCCACACTTGCAAGGGATTATTTCTGTATATAGCTGAGGAAGCAACATTCAGTTCTTGCTTTCTGCTCTGAGCTGTCAGGAAATGGCCCACTAGGGTCCGGCTGGAATCAAACCTCTGTCTTAAACTCCAGAGTCAACTCAGTCTGCTAAGTTAGTTTGGGAAGCCATCAATTACCTGCTGTTTTACCCTCCGGTGTGGGTCCCTGGGCGGTGGGGTGTCAGCATCAGCCGTGCTGGCAGGGGCTGCTTTCCAGTGGAGCCTGCTGCTGCTGTTGCTATTTTTCTAGAAGCCAAAGCAGATCTTCACATCAGAGCTTCAGCTCCCCGCTGCCTGTCAGTCACAGCTGCACGACTGAGGCTGAGGGACCAGACGCCTGGCTGCCCGCCACTGGAGCTGGGTAGCAGATTTGCTGAGGTATCTTTGGGGCCAGGCCAGCCTTCCAGCTCACTGTGAGGGCTGGGGACGAATTTTTCTGAGCAGCCAAATGTAGCTCAAAATGAACATGATCAATCACTGGAATGAAAGCCTTGGTCAAGTTGCCCCAGTGTGACAGAGAAGGCCAGCACCAGCTTCTGTCTTTGTCCTGCACCTGATAAATTGTGAGACGTATATGTGTCTGCCATTTTTCTGAGGTCGGACACTATCCAGTGATTATGGGGGAAAAATGGCAGTGTGGAGAAGTTTCTGGAGGAAGACAAGGAAGAAAATGGAAAACTCATATTTAATGTGGGCCTGCTATGCATCAGGCATTGTGTGGACACTAGATATGTAATCTCATTGAGTCTGAACATTATGACGACCACAGAAATTGGACATGGCTATCTCTATTTTATTTTTTTTAATTTTTAATGTTTATTTATTTTTGAGAGACAGAGTGTGAATGGGGGAGGGGCAAAGAGAGAGGGAGATACAGAATCTGAAGCAGGCTGCAGGCTCCAGGCTCTGAGCTGTCAACACAGAGCCCAACGCGGGGCTCAAACTCAAGAACTGCAAGATCATGACCTGAGCTGAAGTCGGATGCTCAACAGACTGAGCCACCCAGGTGCCCCGGCTATCTCTGTTTTAAAGGTGAGGCAATTGAGCCTTAGAGGAGAAGCTTCCTTGTGAGATCCCATGACTAGCCAGGGACAAAGCTAGAATTCACTTCTTGGCCTGTCAGCCTGCATAGCACCTGTTCTTTGTACACTGCTTCTCAAACTGGGAAAGGAAAGCTTTGATCCAGGTAACTAGTTTTTTGTTGGTTTGTTTCTCATTAGGATTATTGTCTGCAGTGTCCATTCTTGGCTCAGTTGTGAAACACTGAAGGTTGCTTTTGTCATGGTTCATCTTCCCTGCTGAATGAATTTAGGTAATATTAGCTGCTATAACAGATGAAGCCCTAAATCTCAGGGGCTTCACACAATACACATTTACTTCTTCCACACACGAAGTCTGGCTGACCATGTGGGACTGGGGCTTTTGCTTTATGCAGTCATGTAGGGGCCCAGATTCCTTCCAACTGTGCCTCTGTTCTCCTCTAGGGCTTCAGTGTCATCCATTACATCCTCTGCTTCTGGAAGGCAGGTAGGGGAAAGGAGTGGGGGTATCCTGTAGGAGGTTCTATGGCTCAAGTGAGGGCAAGTACACCACATTTCTGTCCGCATTCCATTAGCCAGAACTGCATCACATGCCAATGGCTAATGCAAGGGAGGCTGAGAAATGTATCTAGCTGTGTGCCAGTGAAGACAGGAAATGCATTTTAGTGAATATATAGCAGTCCTGGCCACAGCTATAGACGCCCCTGAAGTCTCTTCATTCCTGAAGCCTCTCCCGCTTGATCCTACCCATGCCGTCTCCAGAACCTCATCTTGTCCTTCATGTCAACTGTCCTCTGATTGACATGTATCTTCTATCAAATTTCTGCCCAGAGCACCTAGATCAGAGCCGTATCTGGCCATGCCTTTGTTGAAGGTCTTGATGAGGCCACCTCACACCCAAGTGCCACAAACCATGGGCCTCTCAAAAACTATCTGGCCCACCTTCTGCCAGCCCTTCAGAGGGGGGAGCCAGTAATGAAGGGGTTGCCGGCCTTTGGCTTAACTCTTCATTTGGCTAATGATGATGAATGTCTCTGTCTCTGAATCTGAAAGCCCTGGCTGTTTTTCCTGCAGTGTCTCCTGCTTGATGTGTTTTCTTTTTCCTCAGCTCTGCTAGCTTCAGACCCCAGGGAGAAGATGAGTTTTACAGTGATGGACGGTAGGGATTTTTCACACCTGCCAATTCTGACATCCCGAGTCAGCAGGATCTGTGCTGCCAAGATACATGATTTAGAGGCGCTACATTAAGCCTAAAAATGTTCCCTTAGTATTTTCATGATCTTTTGTGGTCAAGGACGGTTAGAACAGAATTTCCTTCAGAACAAACTGGCAAGGAAAACTCAGTCAATGTCAAGTGAGAATTCTTTTGTTTTCTTCCCTTTCCAGGTGAAAGTGCTCCCATAGTCTTCCCCATTATAACCCCGGATGAGTGGTCAGGACTCAAACCTGTGTGCCTTCTTCATGACATTTTGCAGAAGTGTTGGCTTGGGCTAACCCAAGCAAAGTTTACGTAGGAAGCTACTTTCAATGGCTTGTAGGAGACCTCTTAACATTTTATCACAGAAGTCCTTGGTCCAGAAGGTTTGGTGGGCTCCCAGTGCCTTGCCCAGATTATGGAGAAACAGGGCACTTACTGAGGTGAGACAGGTCTTGTCACACTGTGGATTGTAGCCTAGAGAAGGGGCCCAGGTGCCTGTCACCAGGTGGTGAACAAAGATCCTAAGGCTCACCTAAGTTAAGCCAGTGGGGGAGCACAACCCATCCCCTCCACCCCCCACCCCCCATCATGAGGCTGCCTTCCCTGGAAGCATATTGCCTGAGGCTTCATGGGACAGTGCTGTATTAAAGACCAGGATGGGAGTGGAAAGTGGGCTGGGGAGGGAAAGAGGCGCAGCAAAGCCTGCAGAAGGTGACTAGCTCAGCCCTGCAGTGGTGCTCTGGGATTTGTGTCTGCACAAAGGACAGGAGGGTGTCCACACCCTTTCCCTATCAGTATGTCACCAATGTGCTGTCCCTGGGCCAACTCATGGTCCATGCCCAACAACACAGCGGGCTCCAACAGCCTAGGGCAGGCCACCAACAGAGATGCCAGTGCTGGTGGTTGGGCAGGAAAGCCCACCAGACACCACATGTCACAATGGGGAATGGTTATGAAGGGGTCTGAATGGATTATTGATGGTCCCCGACTTTGCACCCAGTCGGAGTCTTCTCTTTCATTTTGGAAGAGCCCTTAATATCAACTTTATCTCAAGAGCTCAAAGTGAGTTTGGATTGGACCCCATAACTCCAAGGGATAGCCTGGGTAGAGGAGATGCTGTGTTTTAGGTGTGGGGCTTCCAAATCTCCTCTCTATATAGGGCAGTGGCCACCACTACATAAGCTGAATGCAGAGGAGGACCATGGCTTGGAATGTGGAGCCAGGCCATTAGAAGAACTTTCAAAGAAAACTTTAACTTAATTCCCATTGTTTTTCACTGGGAAAAGGGCTGGGATTTCAGATCTGACATGTCACAGTCTGTTTTAAGCTTAGCTGGAGCCCTGGGGGTGGGAATCTGTGTGCGCGTGTGTGCGCATGTGTCATTCACGTGGACGGTGTCTGAGCTGGCAACCCTCTCTGTGGCACTCCTCTCCACCCAACCCATGTGCAGAACCATTGGCCTCTTGGACCTACCATTAGCCTCTTGGACCTAAGCCTTGCAGTGTCCCTCCTTAGTGCTCCTGTAATGCCTTACGTGCAATGTTGTTGCTGGAACCACATTATTTTACAATGATTTGTTCACCTGTCTGTCTTAATCAATAGGCTGAGCTCCTTGAGGTCAGAGCCCATGTCTTATATTTGTCCAAGCTCTAGTGTTCAACTCAATGTCGGGGCATATGGTAGGTATTTAGTAAATATTTGCTGAATGAGTGAATCACATGAGATATCTGAAGAGTTACCAGAGGAAGAGATCAAGGGCATGAAACTAGAACCATGACTGAAAAAGGGACAAAAGTCTTGCGGGAATGTTCAGTGTCTTCATTGTGCCAGGCCCTGGGGATGCAGGGTTGAGACTGAGGCTGCACCCAAGTTTGGGAAGTTTAGTCGAACAGGTAAGGCACAAGCACTCCAAAGTTACTGCATTCCTTCTGTATTGGCAGCAAGGACATGATGTAGCCCAGGGGAGGGTGCCATATCTTCCTGGAGTCAGCAGGAATTTCTTCCTTGAGGAGGTTCCACTGGAGTGGGGCTTGAAGGAGAAACCATGTGCTTGAAGAAAAAGAGCTGACATGAAAGCAAAAACAAGTGAAGCCATGGTCATGCAGAAAGATCTAGCATGTTCTGAGAATGCTGAGTTCAGTGTGGCTCTGAGTGGGCCAGTAGAACTCACCAGGCATCTCCAAACCTCATGGTAACCTAGCAGGATTCTTCCCCTTCTCTCCACCAAGCCTTTCTTGAGCATTGCCAGAAGAGGCCAGTTTCCTCTCCTATGCCCTCTCTCTGATGACAGAGGCACTAATGAGCCCTGGAAAGTCCAAAACCCCTGATGTGTCAGGGTGGGAGAGGAGCAGAGAGTACTGGCGGACCCAGGTATGAGGGTGCAGCATGGAAGTGAGGGCCTTTAGCTCGGCACTCTGAGCCAAGTCCCACAAGCTGGGACAGGGACCGGGCATGAGGGCTTGTTTTCCCTGGGGGCTGCCTCCCTGTGGTGGAGAAGGAGGGCAGTCCTCTTCTCCTTTGGGGCTGTCTCAGATTGTCCTCGGCTATGGTGACCTCCTGCTGTATCAGATCTAAAATCATAATTCTAAAGTTAATCATTTGGCTAAGCCTCTTCATTGTACACATGGCAGAATTAAACTCACCTGCACATGGGGTGTATAAAAAATTTTTATTTAAAAAATGTTTATTTATTTTGGTGGGAGAGGGGCAGAGAGAGAGAGAGAGAGATCCCAAGCAGGCTCCACACTGTCAGTGCAGAGCCCAACACGGGGCTCGATCTCATGAACCGTGAGATCATGATCTGAGCCAAAATCAAGAGATGCTTAACCAACTGAGCCAAGGTGTCCCCATTCCTCCAGATTATTTTTATTTGATCTTTAATGAGTCTACTGAGGCCCCACCTGGTTGTTAGTGGGATAAAATTAAATGAAATGCCTATCTGGCTTCAGTGTAGTCATCTGTGATGCTATAAACGGGCCTATCAGGAGACATTCAGACACTCATTTGGTGAGAAAGCACTTTCCCTACTCCATGAGGAGAGGGACTTAGGCGGGCTCCTTAGCCTCTTCTGGACCCCAGGCTGATGTCTTCTTGCCAGTGCAACTTGGGATCTGACTATTCTTTTGGTGTGGGCAAGGCCTAGGGCCTCCCAGGATGACCAGGCCTCCCCTAGGCTCCTGCTGACTGCAGACCCCTGGGTACTTGTTGAGGCCTCTGTGCAGCCCACTGCAGAGTGAAATTGTCCTGCTACAGCGGTCTTGTGGTGGGACCTCTGGCTCTTAACCTAGGTGTTACACCCTACAGGGACCGAAGGCAGCTTGCAAAGATCGGGGACACCCGTACTTGACCCCACTGTGCCATGCAGTTGACTGTAAGGTGACTGTTTCAGGTTTGTCCGAGGCCCTCTTATCTCTCGGTGTGGCTACTGCACATTCCAGAAATGGGAGCTCAGGACACACCCCTGTGACCGCTTCCTTACCTCACACTCGTACTTTTCACAAGTTCTTTGCCTGGAAAAGGGGTGGGCTTCTTTTATTCCCCTTTGTCATATTTTCTTTTTCCTGACTCCAGTTATGCCTTCATGGCAGACAAAGATCTCCCTGCTTTCACTACAGTAAAAACCAGAGTCTTCCATTTGCTAATTGGCTATAAGAAGAGAACAAAGGATTCTGGAAAATCCTTCCTGAAGACAATCTCTTGGCTTATAAGGCCCTTGCCTGCTGCATATTTCAGTTTTGAATCTTAAAAGCCAAATATTACTTTGGTCTTTCTGTCTTCACGCCCTCTGCAGCAAAATCTCCATCTCCTCCCCCACTGCCCCACTCCATCTTCCAGCAAATAGATGCCTTGGACTGACCATGGCAAAGTCATGTCCTTCAGGAGGCACAGGGAAAATGCACCCTAAAATTGTGAACCAATATTGTCCTTGTGGAATATGCATGAGGCTCCTGAAGGTCCTAAGATTAGATTTAGATGGCTCTGCCCTAGGTTATGTGTAGGGTCTCCATTTCCCAGCCAGTGTGAGTATGGGCTGATGACTCATAGCTGTTCCTGTCTCTGCAAGCTCTGCTCCTCCCCTGCTCACTTCCACCTCACCCTAACCCCTATAGTTCTTGATCAATCACTGACTAGCATGGAGGTATAAAAGCCTTGCAGAAATTTGATTAATGTTGTGCTATTTATACTTCAGAGCCTCCCACAGGATCAAGTGGAAGCTAGTCTCCAGTAAAGATCCCATCCTTGCTTAGCTTTCTCCTCCTGCCCTATCCTGCTCCCCCAGTAAATCACTTGCACAAAATCCCTGTCTCAGGCTCTGCTTCCAGGGAACAGGATGTAAGATCTGGTTAGGCTTAATCTCAGCTTATTTGTTTTCTGTCCCTGCTTGAAAAGTTACCACAAACTTGGGGGCTTAAATAGTACAATTTTAGTACTTATAGTTTTATAGGCCAGAAGTCTGACATGAGTCTCCTTACCCTGAAATCAAGGTGTTAGCAGGGCTGCATTCTTTTCTTAGTTTTTAAATATTTGTAAAGTTTATTTTGACAGAGAGAAAGAGAGAGAGAGAGAAAGCAAGCATGGGAGGGCAGAGAGAGAGGGAGAGAGATATAATCCCAAGCCGGCTCCGTACCATCAGCACAGAGCCTGACCCAGGGCTCGAACTCATGAACCGTGAGATCATGTCCTGAACTGAAACGAAGAGTTGGCACTTAACCGATTGAGCCACCCAGGCACCCCAGGGCTGCATTCTTTTCTGAAAGCTCTAGGAAATAATCCACTTCCTTGCCTTTTTCAGCTTCTGGAGGCCACCACATTCCTTGGCTTGTGGCCCCCTAATGTCATCCTCAGTGTTGAATCTCTCTGAGGACTCTTTTATCCTCACGTATCCCTCTATAGTGGGAAAAGCTTTTCCACTTTTAAGGACTTGTGATTACATTGGGCTCACTTGGATAATCCAGGATAATCTATCTCAAAGTCCCTTGAGTAACCTTAATCACATCTGCAAAGTCCCTTTTGCCATGTAAGGCAAGATATTGACAGGTTCCAGGGATTACTGTGTAGACATCTGTTATGGGTTGAATTGTAACTCCCCAAAAGGTTTTGAAGTCTTAACCCCCAGTGCCTGTGAATTTGACCTTATTTGGAAATAGGGTCTTCACGGATGATCAAATTAAGATGAGGTCATTATGGTGGGCAGTAATCTGATATGACTGTGTCCTTATCAAAAGGGGATATTTGGACACAGCGACATGCACACACACATGGAGAGTTCCATGCGAACATGAAGGCAGAGATCGGGGTGATGCATCTATAAGTCAAGGAACACCAAAGATTGCTGGAAAACCATCAGAAGCTGGAACAAATTTTTCTTCACAGCCCTAGAAAATGAATATAACCCCTTTGGGGGAGGCATTATTCCTGTGCCACCAGGCCTGTGAATTGGGAAACAAGTAAGAGCACCCTGGGATCAAGTAGTGTCCTACCTATAGCTCATATGACTCTGAAGACCCAGGAGAAGTTGCCTGAGAGCTTGGCCATGAATGTGTCTACTGTCAGGGTCTGGTCTTAGTTCTACAGGCCTGGTCCTCCTGAATGAAGGAGGAACAGACATTTTGGAACTTCATTAAGGGGTTAACCACCAAGCTGTGTGGGTAGGGTGGGGGTAGGGTAGGAGCATGGAAGGTAGGGATGGGATTATTCTTTGGAGACAAATTATTTGTGGTTTAAACACTAAGGCCCCTCCACCCCCGCCAAAGAGTTGTAGCCACAGAGGAAGGCCATAGTTTATGTTTTGGGTAAATAAGTGAGGCATCTAAATGGAAGAAATAAAGAAGGCCAAAGACCCAAGGACAATTTTTAAAAATAATTTAATATTCTAAAATGCACTCATGGCCTTATGTTACACAATAACACACTTACCTTGGGGGCTTTGTCTGACTATGTAACCTTGTCCATTATGTGGTAGGTAGCTTTCCTGGCCCAGTTCTTCCAGTCCCCCGCTCTAGACTGTCAAAACAAAAAAGTAAAAAGAAGACAAATATAGAACAAAAAGCAGAACTTAGTTGCTTTTACTTTTTTTTGCTGATGACAATACGAATATATTGAGGTTGAATGAGAACTCTCTTCAGGGATAGGTGGTAAATGATGAATGGGAGCAGCGGTGCTAGACAGACATTTTCTGGAAGGGGCTTTCTCCTTGCTCTTCTCCCATTCAGTTCTTCCTTGTCTCAAAGTGTGCTGCCTTCCTTCCAGGCTGGATGTGGTCCTGGCTCATGGACGACATGGGACTGTTCTAGTGTGACTAGAAGTCCTAAAGACTGTTTGCTCCTGGTCCTTCCTTGCTTGCCTAGGGTGAAGCATAAGGAATCTCCAATAGAGACTTCTGTCACTATGACTCTTTTCTGTGAGAAATTGTTGTGGAGAAGTTGGTGAACAAAATTTTACATCTCATGCTATGGTAAGGTGTAAAAATGGCCACAAATGTCCCCCTTCCCTGTGTCTACACTCTTGCAGTGTTTGTGGATCTTGTCTGGCCATGTGACTTGATTGGATCAATGGGACAACAGCAATTGTGACATGGAAGAGACTTCAAAAGTGCCTGCGTAATGGGGCTGGCTGCTGTAGGACCTTTCCACTGTGTGGACAAGCCTGGGCTAGTCTGCTAGAGGATGAGGGACCATGATGGGAAGAGCACAGGTGCTTCAGCTGATTGTCGACCAGCCTCCAGCTGACCTAGCAGCTGGCTGATGATGATGCACAAGCAAGCATAGAGCAAAAAAAACAAAAACAAAAAAAACTCAAAAAAACGAACTGGCCAGGTGAATGCAATTCAGATTGCCATCCCACAGAATCATGAGCTGAATGGTTGTTGATTGACAGTTGCCAATGTGTAAAGGATTCAGGGTATCATTGGTGCTCAAGAAACATGAGTTTCCTTCTTCCCCTTCCCCTTATCCCCATCGTTGCTCTCTCTCTTAACCTGATACAGGTAGGGCCATTCAGGTAAAGCTACACATTTAGCCATCTCAGGTGGACCTATGGCTTTTTGTTCCTTGTGGATATCATCTCTTTGGCCAGCACAAGTCATGCTTTGACTGATGCTCTTTCCATCTGTGGCAGAGCATATTTCCAAAAATGACTATAATAATTCCAGTCCCACATGCTCTTCCAGAACCTTGCCACCCCACGCCCACACCCCGTCAAGAGGTGGAGTCTATTTTGCTTCCCCCTTGGACATCAGTGGGCATTCATCCCTTTTTGACAGCCTCGACTCACAGACTACAATATTAGTTGTGACTAATGGGTGACTTCCAAGGCTAGGTCATAAGAGGAAGTACAGCTTCTGCCTGGCTCTTGTTCTCTCTCTCTCTCTCTCTCTCTCTCTCTCTCTCTCTCACCCCCCCTCCCACCCCTCCCCTCACGGGCACTGTTGGAATCCTGAGCCACTGTGTAAGAAGTCTTGTTACCCTGTGGCTGCCATGTTACAGATGCCACAGAGAGAGACCATGCAGAGACAGAGATGCCTGAGAGCCCCACCTGTTCAGCCCCCAGCTATTTGAGCCTTCCCAGCCCAGGCACTAGGCATTTGACTGAATTAGCCTATAAGATGACCTCAACCCCCATCCCCCTCTAACTGCAAACTCATGAACAGCTTGACCATCACTTCTTTTGGAGCAGCAGGCAACTTTCCCACAACAGTGTCTGGTGTAGTCACCATGTAGTGTGCTGTTGACGTATTTTTTCTTACATACACAATCCACAGTTGATAAGGCTGGTGCTGGCCAAGGGTATAGTGAGCATGAGGACCAGCCATTAGAGGACAACATATAGTCAGAACTGATGGAGATAGAAAATTAGGAAGGAAATGCAGCATTAGTGAAAATCTGAAAGATGTTTTTGTTAACTTTTAAGTTAAATGTTATTCTGCGCCTTTCAAATAGTCACACTAACAAAGATATGTAGTCCAGTGACTAGACTCCTAAAGGCATTTAATGTTAAATATTAACGCCGAGCACCTACTACGTACCAGGGTCTCTTCTAAGCACTTTCCACGTATTAAGTAATTTAATCATCAAAACATCACCGTATGGGAAGTACTATTACCACCTCATTTTTAAAAAACAAGCCAAAGATCACACAAGTAATAAATGGCAGAGTTGGAATTTGAACCTGGCATACTGGCTCCAGAGTACATGATTTTAATCACCAAACTGCACTATTTCTCAGTAATTGTTAAGCAAACAAATGTTTCCAAATTAACTTATAAGAAAAATATTCTAAGAAAAATATTTTCAGTAAATGGTTTATAAGCAAATGTTGACATCCTGGGGGACTACAAGACGGGATTCTGATTAAAAATGTTCAAAATGATTTCTGAATAGAAAAATTTTAATCCTTTTCACAAAATTAGGAGTATACGAGTTAGGAACCAAATACTCTATTCTGTGTATGACCAGATGTTGGATTTATGTTTTATCCACCTTTTTAAGTATGAGGAAAACCTTCTGTACCTATTAATAATTAGCAATAAAAGCTGGTATAAAATATGAGTAAATTATACACTTATTAAAAACTCCTCAATAAAAATTTTGGAATAAGCATATGAAAAGCAAAGCAATATGACCTAAACTTTATTAGACATATGGATCAAATAACAAACTTTGGTTTTAAGCCAGTTTATGTGCCGTCAGGAAGCTTTCCCTCCAAAATAGTTCCAGAATATGACCCCTTGTCATGACCACTACTGATACCTCCCTAGGTTAAGCCAGCGTCTTCTCTCACCTGGGTTTTGCAGCAGCCCCCTGACCACGCATGCTTCCTGCTTTCAGTCTTGGCACCTTACTATCTGTCCTCCACACTGCAGCCAGGGTGACCTTTAAAAGAGAGAAATCAGATGTTGTAACTCTTCTTTTTAAACCCCTCCAGTGGTTTCTTGAGGAACTTGGCCCACTTCTCTGACTACCTCTGGCCACATTCTCCCTCTCTCACCAGGCTCCAGCCATGCTGGTTTTCCTTACGTTTCTTGAAAACACACCTTGGAGGCTTTGAATTGCAATTTCCTGTGCTTCAGGTCTTCTCTCAGCAGGTTCTTTCCCCTCATTTGAGTCTCAGCAAAAAGGTCACCTCTTTAGAGAGGTCTTCCCTTGACTATCTTTTCCACATTTGTCACCCAAAGTCCTCCATTGCCTCACCGTGTTTGTTTCCTTTATTGTACATGTCATGATTTGTATTATCGTCGTCTGTTATTTGCTTTTTTCTTTACTTTCTATCTCCCCCTGTATTAGTTTCCCCCTATATCCATTTTATTATAGAAGAGACTACCCTGAAGCTCAGTGACATAAATCATCCCTTATTTAATTACTCATGATTTTGTACGATGCCAATATGGTCTAAGCTCAGCTGGGCCATTCTTGTGCTTGGGCCAGGCTTGGCTGATTTGAGCTGGGCCTGCTCATGTATCTGCTGCCGGCTGATGGCTCAGCGGGGCTGGCTGGTTCATTATGGCTTTTCTTGGGAAGGCTGGGGCACTGGGGCCTGTCTCCTCATGTTCTCTCCTCTAGAAGCTTAGCCCAGGCTTGTTCACATGGCAGTTGTGGCTTTCCAAGAGCCTCAGAGCAAAAGTGTCAAGGCCTCTCGCAGTCTAAACTAGGAATCGACACACTGTTACTTCTGTTGCATTCCACTGGCCAAACAAGCAAGTCACAATGCTAGCCCAGATTCAAGGGGTGTGGAAATAGACTCCACCTCTTGATGACAGGAGCTGCAAAGTATGGTGGCCTTTATTGTATTGCAACACATGCCCATTGGCTTGTAGCTGGGTGGGAGTGGGACCTTGGCCCTGCTCCATGGACTGGTTTTTGGAAACTACTGCTCAAAAGCCCAGGACTTGCTACATTCTGGTCAATCCCATATTAAGTTATTCAAGATGTGGCAATTCTGCCTTTCATATTAACCCACTCTGGAATGTAACCACCAACTGAGAAACTGTCGCTTTAGAGAAAAATTACCCGAGCTGGAACGATGGGAGGGGAGGGGGTAACATGAGAAACTTCAAATTAAAGAGTGAGGCTGAAAATCTGTCAAGTTCTGTAAGATAAAAATCTTCTCGAAAGGGCACATCTGCCAAGACCGCATTTTCACAGGCAGTGCTGACTGGGAACGAGGTCAGCATGAAGCTAGTGGCCTCCCTCCCAGCCAGGCCTGGGGAGAGAGTGGAGGGATTTTGACAAGAACTAAATTGGATCCCCCCCAAAGCCAGGCTCTGTATCCCATCTTAAAGAAAAAGAACCGTGGTAAGTGGGCGAGGGATGCTGGCAAGGGCAGCCTCATCTTTGCTGTGGACTCGGCTTGGGCAATGCAGAGTTTCCTCGCTGTCACCTGAGATATTTCCAAGTGGACTCCATCGAGATATATTCTGTGTTTCGGAAGGAAGTCATCATATTGGCCCATCAGTAAGTATTTAGAGCTGACCTACCATATTTGCAGTGCTGTGCTGAATATTTTGGGGACGTCAGGGAAGTGGACTCCTGCCTTCAGAGAACTTACTAGGGACACACAGGCCCTGAAGGCGCTGACAGTGGCCCTGTCAGCTGACAGCAGTTCCCCACAGCTGGGGCCATGAGGTTTTCCTCAGGGGAGGACTCAGTGGGGGGAGGGGGGGACGCAGCTCTGCGTCTGTCATGAGTATAATTTAGTGAACAATTCAGATGTGTGCAGGCATTGTACTAAATGCTTTTTGCTATTCTGCAGTTGAATCTTTACAATAACCTTCTCTTGTGGTGAGTGCTATTTAGTATCACCATTTTATCAGTGAAAACGAAAGCCCAAAGTCATAGGACTACTTCATGGGCAAGCCAGGATTTCTATTCATGTTTGTCTAATTCCAAGCTAGAACACTATTCTGGCCCAGTATAAGATTATTAATAGTAAACATGAATGTGAACATTTATTTTTACCACATACCACGCTTCACATATATTATTTTACTTAATCCCCATCACAACCTTAGGAAATAGTTATTGTTATTATGTCTGTTTCACAGATAGGGAAACTGAGGCACAGGGAGATTAAGTTCTTGCCCAAGGTCACAAAGCAGGTCGGGTGGCCATGGGTTTCCTCATAATTTCATGAGCTGATGGTGACCCTCCTGTACTTTCTTGCTTTGGGTGCTGATCTGGTTCAATGGTAGGAGAACTGCCACCCACCCACAAGTACCTTCAAGGCACGTTCAATGGGAATCCTGGCTCTTTCCAAAAACCCTTCCCACTGACCCTGATGCCATTCAGGTTGGGCCTGTTACAAATTCCATTCCTCCAGCTGCCCTAGATCCCCACCCTGCTGGAACGCTTACAAGTCTTCCCTTTCGCTCCTTCACTGTTGGAGGATGGCTCTGTGGAAACCACTTCCTTCCTGCTTCCTTTGTCAAGGTCTCTCCTCTTAAGCAGGCTATGGGGCCCAGGGCACATAGCCAAGGAGAATCCAGGCTGCTGAAGGGGCCCTCCTTAGAAGCTCCTGAGAAAAGATCTGGAGCAGCTGACACAGAGGAATGTGGTCTGGATCCTGCAGCCTCCTGTCAGCTTTATTTGAGGCAAATGAAAGCTGACTAAAGAAGAGGGCCAAAGAAACCCAGCCCTATACACATCTTGGACATAACACTAGCTTCTATCTTAGAAGATTCCAGCTGGAGAGGCTCCAGGAATGACTGCAACTAACCCTCTCATTGTGCATAGGATAGGACTAAAGCTCAGGGAGGTCATGGCTAGTACAAGGTCACATAGCCCATTAGTGACAGAGCCTGGCCTGGAGCACCGATGCCCAAGTCAGTGTTCTTACAGCAGACGTTCCAGCCTTCAGTCCTTTGCACGTCGTCTTCACAATTTTTGCCACGTCCACATGCCATCTACATTGCTCATGACTTAAGATTTTCTTTAAATGGACTAATGTTTGAAGAAAATCAAATTTCTTGAAAAGGGATGCTGCAAATTACTAGTTTGTTCTGTTTTACATTTTGCTCATAAATTTATTGTATATAAAATTACATCATTTGCACCCCACTAGCAGTATGCCTCCCACCTTTTTGCAAACAGGTTTTGCAAACAGACTTCAAGGTGACTGTGAGAAGGAGCTCTGAGTTCAAGTTTCTTCTCCATTACTTACCAGCTGCAACATCACTGGCAAGTCACTGCACCTTTCTGAGCTTCCGTTTTCTCATCTGCGGAGAGGACTAAACACCCCCTCTGCCCTCCCTGTAGATGGGTTGTGAGAACCAAACGTGGGGAAATACTTGAAAGAGCTTTATTCATTCAAACAAGCTAAACCAATGGACGTTTTCATTCTCACTCTCCTCAAGAGATTGATTATTTTCCCATTTACAGTAGGAACAGTTCTTTATTTGCTTATCTTCAAACAGATATGGTCTCTTGAGTGCTGGTTCTATCCTTTTCCTGGAAGAGTGTCTCTGAGCAAATCCCTTTTTGTGGCATGTCTATCTGTCCTGTGTTGTGCTTAGTCCTCGTAGCACATCCCCAGGCAGGTGATGAGTGGAGGTTTATTTTGACATAGCTTGCTGAAAAGACTTTCCTAAACAGAGTTTAAGTCTTCAAAGTCAGAGGGGAAAATATAAGAAAGGCTCACCTAGTAGGGCTTTTGACAGGGAAGGAAAACTGCTGACCTGTAGCTAAGACATCTGATGTGAGTTTCTGGTTGTAAAGTGAAAAGAGGAGCCCCGCTCAGTGCTTCAAGGTCACACACACGGTGGCTGGATGGCTTTGTCGGTATGCAGCACTTGCTCGCTGGGATCAGGGTAAATTTCACTGCAGAAAACGAATTTTCCAATTTCTTTTCTTTTCTTATCCAGTCTTGGCATTGAAAAATCACAAGAACTTGGGACACCTGGGTGGCTCTAGTCGGTTTAGCATCCCACTCTCGATTTTGGCTCAGGTCATGATCCCAGGGTCATGGGATCGAGCCCCGCATTGGGCTCTGTGCTGACTGTGGAGCCTGCTTAAGATTCTCTCTCTCTCTCTCTCTCTCTCTCTTTCTTCCCCCCTTTTCTCCTCCCCCATTTGCACGCACACTCTCTCTCTAAAAAAAATAAAAAATAAAAATTTAAATTTCAAGGATTTAAAATTGGTTGAAGACAGGGATGTTGGGGGGGGGCATGTGTGCACTTACCATTTATAACACATATGTGCCAGGCATTATTTCTATAGTTTTATGAATATTAACTCATTTAATCCTCTCAACACTTGATGAAGCAGGTACTATTAGTAGCCTCACTTTATAGATAAGGAAACTTAGACACAGAGAAGTTAAGTGGCTTGCCCAAGGTCACACAGCTAGTATTAGGCAGATCTGACTTGAACCCAGGCAATCTGGCTCTCCAACCCCTGCTCTTAACTACTACATTATGTTGTGAAATATAAATGTATTGAACTTCCAATTTCTAACATCGTTCAAAGATTGGTTTCAAATCTACAACATCTCCTGTTGCCAGGTGCCTCCCCTGAACTCATACAAGAGAAACCTTCTCTTAACTCCAATTGCACCTTTCCTATGCCTCTTTAAAGGCACATACCACTTTCTAGCTTGCATTTGAATGATTTTTTTTGGTTTATTTATCTATTTTGAGAGAGAGAATGAGAGAGTGCAAGCTGGGGAGAGGGGCAGAGAGAGAGAGGGAGAGAGAGAATCCCAAGCAGGCCCCACACTATTAATAAATAGCCTGACTTGGGGCTTGAACCCACGAACCATGAGATCATGACCTGAGCTGAAACCAAGAGTTGGACACTTAACCAACTGAGCCACCCAGGTGCCTCACATTTGAATGATTTTTATGTCTTATCTTCCTTGTGTGTGTGTGCGTGTGTATGTGTGCCTTAACAGTCATCAGTGCTCTTCACCAAATATTTCTGGCCCTCCACTTCCAAGCATATGGTAGAATTGCATTTCTTAGCCCCCTCCTGGTGGAGCAGTGATATGTGACTTGTTCTGTACAACGATTGTGAGCAGAATGTATGTGAGTCACTGCTGGGCCGACCAATGAATCTGCTGTGAAAAATTGTCTGAATTCTTCTTTGTTCTGGCACAGTCACAGGCAACATTTAAGACAGTGCCTGGTCTATCTGCCTGGGTTTCTGGGAGGCCACAAAGGGCAGAGTCCTTCTGTCAACCAATAATGGGCATAAACTATGAGCAAGATTTTATAACTGTGTTGTAAGAGATATTTGTTGATAAGATATTAGGGTTATTTGTTACTACAGCAAAACCTAACGTATCCTGACTGTTGTAGTTTAGTTGGTCCTGTTTTAGTTATCAGTGTGCAATATGAGAGATGGGTAACATCTTAAGAGCTTTAGGGTTTGGCTTTTTAAGGGAAAATTTTAACCAGGGATAGGATTGACCTTAAAATACATAGGTAAAAGCCTTCCAGATTGGAAAGGAAGAAATAAACTTTCTATTTACAGAAGACATCATTGTCTATGTAGAAAATCACAAAGAATCTACAAAAATAGGTTCTAGAACTCATAAGTTTAGCAAGGTCACAGGATACAAGACAGATATACAATAATTTATTGTATTTCTACATATTAACAATAAACATTTGGAATTCAAAATTTAAAAACAGTACCGTTTACATCAGCACCCAAAAAAGAGAAACATTTAGGTGTAAGTCTAACAAATTAAGTGCAGGATCTGTATGCTGAAAACTACAACACACTTAAGAAACAAATCAAAGAAGATCTAAATAAATAAGGAATATCATGTTCATGGATTGGAAAACTCAATATTGTTTAGATGTGAATTCTCATGAAGTTCATCTATAGACTCAATACAATCCTACTAAAAATCCCAGCATGATTTTTGGGGGCAGATATTGATAAGCTGATACTAAAGTGTACATAGAAAAACAAATGGATTGGAATAACCAAAATAATTTTGAAAAAGAACAAATTCAGTGGACTCGCACTGTGATTTCAAGATTTACTATAAAGCCACATTAATCAAGACAGTGTAGTATTGGTGAAAGGACAGAAACATAGACAGATGGAACAAAATAGAGCCCAGAAATTAACCCACTCAAATATTGATTTTCATCAAAGTTGCAAAGGCAATTCAACCAAGAAAGAATAGTCTTTTCTATAAATGGTACTGGAACAATTGGACATCCATATGCAAAAAGATGAACCTCTGCTCAACTGCACAACTTATATAAAAAATAACTCAAGATGGATCATATATATATGTATATATATATATATCACACATAAATAACATATATATAAGTATATATAATAACATAATATATATGCAACATATATAACATAAAAATAAAGTTATAAAGCTAGGAAAACATAGGAGGAATCTTTGTGACCCAAAGAGTTCTTAGATACGACATGAAAAGTATGATCCATAAAAGAAAAAAATCAATAAATTAGACTTTACCACAATAAAAACCTCTGCTCCTAGAAGGACACTCTTGAGAATGAAAAGACAAGCCAGAGATCTCTAGAGAAGATATTTGCAGGTCACGTTTCTGACAAAGTACTTGTATCCAGAATGTATGAAGAACCCTCTAAATTCAGCAATGGGAAAGCAAACATCCCCTTTAAAAAATGGGCAAAAGACTTGAACAGGTACATCACCAAAGAAGACATGTGGATGGCAAAGTGTTCACCTTGATTAGGGAAATGCAAGTTAAAACAATGTGATACTTCTTCACATTTATTACAATGGCTAAAACTTTTTAGGAGGAAAAATACCAAATGTTGGCAAGGATGTGGAACAATTGGAACTCTTTCTTTAAAAATGTTTGTTTATTTATTTATTTTGATAGAGCAAGCCAGAGAGCATGTGTGCAAGCAGGGTAGGGGCAGAAAGAGAGGGAGAGAGAGAATCTCAAACAGGTTCTGCGCTGACAGTGCAGATGTGGGGCTCGATCCCATGAACTGTGAGATCATGACCTGAATTGAAATCAGGAGTTGGATACTTAACTGACTGAGCCACCCTCAGTCAGAACTGAGGTGCCTCTCAGTTGGAACTCATACATTGCTAATGGAAAAGCAAAATCATACAAGCACTTTGGAAAACAATTTGTCGGTGTCTTATAAAGTTAAACCTGCACTTACTAGCAATCCCACTTATAGGTTTTTGCCCGAGAAATGAACACATATGTTCACACAAAAACCTATACATGAATGTGCTTATCAGATTTATTCGTAGTTGTCAGAAACTAGGAATAACCCAAATGCCCTTCAACTGGTGAATGGTTTAAACAAAGTGCTACATCCATCCTGTGGAATTCTACTCAGCAAGAAAATGGAATGAATGACTGATACATGCAACAACATGGAAGGTTCTCAAAGACATCCTGCTAAGTGAAAGAAGTTAGACCCAATGGACTACATACTGTGTGATTCCACTTACGTGACATTATGGGAAGGGTAAAACTATAGGAACTATAGGGATGCAGCACAAATCGGCAGTTAGCAGGGGTGAGTAGGACGAGGGGGTTGATTACCAAGGAGCATGTCATGGGAAAGTTTTGGTGTGATTGAACTATTCTGTGTCTTAATAGTAGTCGGTGGTTGCACAACTGTATGCATTTCTTTTAGGTTATACAAATGTATACCACAAAGAGGGAATTTTACTAGGTACAAATTAGAAGTCAAGTTTGGCACACCCTACTAATTTTTCTTAAGTCTCTCTCATTTTGAGTATTTAAATCCCTCTGCAATCAGTGCCTGTCAGATGTGCGTGTGTGCATGTGTGTGTGTGTGTGTGTGTGTGTGTGTGTGTGTGTGTGTGTTTCTGTCTCCCGAAGTCAGGTTTCCAAGGGAGTGGAAATCATCCATGTTCATATAATTCCTTCATCTCTGCCCCAGCCTGAGTCACCCTTTTGTTAACAGGAGACAGGGAAACTCTCTGGAGGCATTTTAGCATGAAGGGCCAAGCCTGCCTCAGACTGCAGTGCCAGTCAGATGAGAATCTGGTTTCCCACTAATTATGCCTACTATTGTATCAGTTTGGCTCTCCAAATAATCCATTGGGTGGAGCAGTCAACCGGCTCTGTCATACATCCTGGTGTCCACAGATCCATAAATGAGGAGGAGGAGGAGGAGGACAGGAAAGAAGAGGGGCCTGGTCCATTGTTCCACGAAGTCCATGGGGGAGCAACTCTACCTTGTATTTAACTTTTATATTTTTGGTATAACATTTATATAGTAAAGGGCATAAAGTGTACAAATCTTCATTGTTTTGCTCCATGGATGTCTACCTATGTATATACTCAAGTAACCACAAGCGAGATCAAGACATAGACCATTTCCCACACCCTAGGTGGTTCCTCATGCCCCTTTTCAGTCAGTAACCATCTCGCATTCCCTCCAGAGGTAACCACTATCCTGACTTCTATCACCATAGCTTAATTTTGCCCATTCCTGAACTTCATATAAATAGTATCACTCAGTCTGTACTCTTTAGTTCAGCTTCTGTAAGGTTCATTCATGTATGTGTGTGTGTGTGTGTATACACATATACACACACATACATATATGCATATATATACATATATATACATACACACATCTGTCATTTTTTGCTGATTAGCATTCTATTGAATATTCAACAATTATTCATTGACAAACATTTGGGTTTTCACAGTTTGGGACTATCATGAATAAATCTGCTATGAACATTTTCGTACATGTCTTTTGGTGGACACAATCATTCATTTTCTTGAGTTTACGCCTAGGAATGGATTGCTGAGTGATAGGAGGTGCATATTTTAGCTTTAGTAGACATTGCCAAACAGTTTCCCAAAGTGATTATACCATTTTGTGTTCCTATCAGCCGTGTATGAGAGCCCTTGTTGCTCAGCACCTTGTCAGCACTTGGTATTGTCGATGTTTTTAGTGTTAGCCATTGTGGTGGGTGTGTGTTGGTATCTCACTGTGGTTTCAATTTCTCCTTGAAATGTACATGTGCTCCCTTACTGTTGCTACAATTTCTGTTTGAAACTGTTGCCACAGGTTTAGAGTTTTTGATTGGTTCAGGGGTGTGGAGGGAAACTGGCACCTATAGGTGAGGGGCTGGTAGGAGAAACACTTTCATTAGGAGAGGGGGCTTAGGAATTGTCCTAGCATTGAAGCCCAGAAGGGGGATAGCATCTATGTGCCTATTTTCTTGAAGGCTGTCCCTTCAGAGAGCTGGCTCAATATTGACAGGCATAGTCATTCCTTCAGGAGATTGTGCTTGAGTCATGACAGGAAGAATGTGTCCCTCCCCTGGGAAGATGGGCTGCTCTGAACCTTTTTCTGGAACTATATGATTTGGCATGGTATTTATAGTCATTTGTTTTCAGAATGACAATGTGTCAGTTTAACTACCACTCCCTTGATAGGTTTGTCAATTGGAAGAGAAAGTGGGAAAAGAGCCGAAGAAACAATTGAATGTTTATCAAGAGGGGGAGAAACCAAATCTCACCTTCACCTTTTCATTTGACCATCCTCTAAGCACAGGTACCTCTAAAAGACAAATCTTACTGCCCAGTTCCTCAGGCCAGTCCTGAGTTATGGTGGGAAAATAATGGAGAAACCTGGGCATGTGCGTAAAGAGCCCTCAGTGCTCTCTAGGCCTGTTTTGGCCAACCTAGTCCCCATACCTGTGCTAGCCCAAGGGAAAACCCATTAAATTAACTAGCAAATGGCACTTATGGGCTTGGGAGTTGACGATCTCAGCATGAATGTGGACTGTGCCACTTAAGAATTGTGTGACCGTAGCATGTTAATTGGCATCATGGAACCTCAATTAAAACACAGATACTAATACTTAGCTCGCAGGACTTTTTGGGTAAAGATTAGTTGGGACAATAGATACAAAAGCGCCTAACATATACAGTTGGTGTGCAGTAAAATATTATTGATCTAATAGCCAAAAACTGGCAACAGCTCTGTCCTTGAACAGGTGAATGGTGAGACAAACCATGGTGCATACAGACCATGGAAAACTACTCAGCAATGGAAAGGAAGGAACTACTGCTACATACAGAACTTAGATGAGTCTGCAGAGTGCTGTGCTGAGAGAAAAAATATTCTAAAAGACTACATCATTATGATTCCAGTTATATAACATTTTTGAAATGACAACATTTTAGAAATAGCGAACAAATTAGTGGTTGCTAGGGGTTAGGGATGGCATGGAGAGGTGAGAGAAACGTGGGTGTGGTTATAACAGGGCATCATAAAGGAGTTTTGTGGTAATGAAACTGTTCAGTATCTTGACTGTGTTGGTGGATACACAAACCTACACATGAGATAAAATTTCTTAGAACTACACACACACACACACACACACACACACACACACACACACACACACAAAACTGGAGAAATCCAATTAAATTCTGTGGATTGTATCAATATAAATGTCCTGGTTGTGATATGTAGTATTATAGTTCTGTAAAATGTTACCATGGGGGGAAACTTGATAAAGAGTTGACAGGATATCTCTGTATTATATCTTACAACTTCATGTAAATCTACGATGATCTCAGTACAAATTTCAATTAAAAATACTACCGATCTGTAAGTATTACATTGGATTACAAGAAGCACTATTTAATAATAAACTCAATTTAATAACTTAGGGAAAAAAAAGAAAGACACTGCCTCATTAAATCTATTTATAGATTGCAGAATAGGTCCTGACTTGAGAAATATTCCAATGTGTGTGAGTGTGTGTGTGCGTGGAGGGGGAGAAATTACAACTGAAATCAAGGAAATATGATAGTTTCTAGCAACTTCTCTACCCTCCCCCAACTTCCATCTTCTATTTCTCTTCTTTCTGGTCTCTCTTCATATACCCAAGGCTCTCATTAAGCCTACTTCCCAAAGAAAGGAAAAACCAAGTCACACCAATGTGTTGCTGACTTGATTAGTTAATTAATTTACTGTTTCTCCTTCAACTCTGCCCACCCCACCACCCAAGTCATCTTTGAGCCATTGTATAGTGACTTGTATATAGTTATTAAATATTTGGTGAAGCTAGCAAAAGGACTTTAAAAGGGAATCACTGCTTGGGGTAATTCGTAAGCTAGAACAATAACTCGGTCATGGTAAATTGTTCAGCACCTTGGCACCTGGTCGAGGAAGATAGTTAGGGATGAGACCTTTTCTGGCTCTGTTCAAATAGAGCAACAGAACTTCCTGCCCAGTCTAATCTCATCTACACACAAAGCTCGTCTTTTCCCAAATATGTGTTCCAAGTTTTAAAAAAATCAGCCTAGGGGCGCCTGGGTGACGCAGTCGGTTAAGCGTCCGACTTCAGCCAGGTCACGATCTCGCGGTCCGTGAGTTCGAGCCCCGCGTCGGGCTCTGGGCTGACGCTCAGAGCCTGGAGCCTGTTTCCGATTCTGTGTCTCCCTCTCTCTCTGCCCCTCCCCCGTTCATGCTCTGTCTCTCTCTCTCTCTGTCCCAAAAATAAATAAAACGTTGAAAAAAAAAATAAAAAAAAATCAGCCTAAAATTGTAAGGGCAAGTACACATTGGGAAATCAAATTATCATTAACACAAATGTGACTTTTGGTGGGTGTTCTAGATCCATCAGATGATGATTGATGATGAGAATTTTGTCTTCTAATTCTAAATTTATGATCTTGCTTATACTATACTGGGAAAACATTTTTATAATGTTGTATATTGTGTATTTGAGTTAATATTTAAAAATTTCTCTCCCTAGCTTCAAAATCCCCCACGGCATAATGATAATTAGCTTGAATTCAGATTTATGCAAAATGCAATAAAAATAACTCGATATTTTAATTATTGGCAAACCAATTTTTATTTTCTTAGAGTAGATACAATTAAAAATAGAAGCCACAACTTCTGATGACTGTTTTTCAACTTAGATATTAGGATAATGTTTTAAAATATTGTCCAAATATGTTTTCCCTCTTTTGCAGGTAGTTTTTACTAAAAAAAAGAAAAAAGAACTACTTGCTGTTCTTTTTTCATTAAGATTATGCCATAAGATTTAGGCCTGCTGTCCTGGGAGGAGGTAGATACAGCACAGGACAAATTAATCATTGCTTAGCTTTAAATTGCAACTGGATTTTTAAAAACCCTTACTGGGACACTAGTCTTCAAAGCCAGACTAACAAGGGAAAGAAAAGGATTTTTCTCCGGATTCCCAAAATTGGGCTTTTATAAGACAGAAACCAAAGCTCAGAAGGTTGACCATGGAAATGCCATAGAGAGGGAAGGATGAGGACACAGTGCAGGTGAGGGATGCTCCCTCACAGGAGAGGGAATGCTCTCCCAGTTCTAGGAGGGCAAGATGGTCACAGAAAAGAAGAAGCAAATGTCCCCTTATCTCCCCATCCTTCCCACTCTCCAAATGGGGCATGGGGGCAGGAGTAAGGTCTGGTAGAAACACCCACATTGGCTTGGGAGAATCTGAAAGCACCAGGGTAAGGGGCCACCTCATCAGGAACATCCTGAATTAGTATAAACATCTCAGGGAAACCCATGGTAGCATTGTGTTTCATCCTCCTCGATAAGGGAGAAGTGAAGGAAGAGCAGCCTCATAGTCTTGTAAGAGTTCCTGGGCCCCTGACTTGGGCATGGAAGCACTGAGAGGGCAGGTGCACTCGAGAAAGCCTGAGGGAAACTTGCTGAATTTGGGGACCTTGAAATGGAGGTGATGGCAAGGGCCACAATGACCAAAAGACCAGCCACTCCTCAGTAGACACCAGGGCAGGATACCAAGTAGCCCGGTGGGTCAAGCCACCCCCAGAGAACAGCAGGAGGATGGGGCCATCTTCCCTCAACCATAGAAATGTACCTAGTCACCATATTGGGGAAAAAAGAGGAGGAATAGTTGTCCATAGGGAGGCAGAACTCTGAAAAACTGTGTAACTTTCTGAAAGAAGCAATTAAAGCCAGAAGAAACTGAGATGTATATAATTAGCATCCTCAATGAAGATAGGAGCTCAAGAGCAAGAAGGAAAGAAAGTTGTATTTCTGTACATCCCAGTGTGTAAGTTGTAAATATGGACCCTGGTATACTTTTTAAAAAGTATAACTTATCCAAAGAAGAATGGACAAAGGAGTTGTGGCAAAAGCTGGAATAATGAGTTCGAGATGCTGAGGAGTTGGGGCCTTCTTTTGCTCTGCTTGCCTGACACATTCATCTCCTGCTTGGCTCAAGGATGTTGACACACTGAGCCTGTTGCCTCCACAAAGCTGTAATTCACGTTCCTCAGGTAGGCTCCTCTCCACCAAAAGCCTTTCATTTCTCTCTGAAAGATGTCGTCTTTAGAGAGTATCTTCTTAGAGTGTCTATTTCAGAAGGCTTTCCCACTCCCCAGCCTGGTTGTAGTGGTCGTCCCTTGATGCATAACAAATCACCCCAAAACTTAGTGACATAAAACAACCACTTATTATGCTCACGGATTCTGTGGTTCAGGAGTTTGGACAGGGCACAGCGGAAACAGTGGGGCCTCAGAGGCTGATGGTGACTTGACAGCTGGGGCCTAGAATCATCTGCAGCCTTGTCCACTAAACATGCCTGGGACCGTAGCTGGGGTTGTTGGCCAAAAGTCCCGTACATGACCTCTCTGTGTAGCCTGGGCTTCCTCACAGTACGGTGGCTCAGTTTCAAGGAAGAGCATTCCAAGAAAGAGCCAGGTGGAAGATATATCGCCTCTTCTAATCTGGTCTTGGAAGTCACACATCACTTCTGCATTCTGTTCGTTGAGGCAGTTACAAAGGCCCACCCAGGTTCAAGGGGAGGGAAAATAGACTCCACCCCTTGATGGGAGAGCAGGAAGGATCTGGAAAAGCATATGGAACTGGAAATATCATTAAGGCCATTTTTGGAAAATATCATCTGCTTCACAGATCCGTTCCCTTTCTCAGTAGAAGATTAGAAGCCATTGGACACCCTTGACCCCATTTCTTCTTCACCCTGTCATTTTACCAGGGTCTTATTCCACATTCTTCCCGTTTTCCAGCCTCTTCCAAAAAGAGTATTCTTTTGTGTGTCTCAGGGCCCATTCTCCCCTCCATCCCCTTGATCCACCACTCCCCATCCAACCTGCCACGGTTCTTCTCCTATAATAAAACCCACTTGCTTATGCAGGTCTCACATGGCCCTCTTCACATCCTCCTGTGAGAATTGCGGCTTGGCAAATTGATGCAAAAAAATGCTGATAATCTGGCTACTATTACTGCTGTAAGAAACTGCCCTTCATCTCTGCCAGGAGTCTTGTGTCTTCTGCCAGCATCCATAAAACTGTGACAGGCTAGCTTGTTAGTTAGTAAGGATGGTAAAATCTTAGACCTTTTGCAGTTCCTGACACGTACTTTGTGCCAAGTGCTTTCACATACAATATAGCTAATCTTCACCATAACCCTGCGATGTATGTGTGAAGAGCCCCATCTTCTAGATAAGGAAACAGATTCCTAGAGGTTTAGGAACTTTCCCAACTTAGTAGGAAGGTTTGATTTGAACTCAGGGCAGTCTGTTTTGAAAGCTGTGTTTTTCCACAGTTCTGTAGCAATCCTGTGGCTATAGCCACTATGCTTCAGGGAAAGAATGAGCCTTGTTTACTTAATCACCTGCTGCACAGGACAAAATCATTCCAAAAATAGCCTTCTACTTGACTTGTGAAGTCTTTGGAGATTCAGGGCTATTTGAAACAAAAATCTGACTCCTTAATATATCTCATTTCTTTGCGGCTTTTTACATATATTTTCTCTGTTATTGCAAAGTTCCACATGGAATTTGAGAATCTGGCAGTTGGTCATTTTTCTCAAGGAAAAGAAACATTAAGACATTTGTTCTTGGAAAAATCAATCTGTGTATGTGACATGTATACCAACACATATATACAATGGAGCAATCTATTCAGGATTTATTTTTATATAGAGGAATGCTGTTATGCAAATATACATAGACTCATTCTATGGTTTAAAGACATTTTCTATATGGAGAACAAGGAATGGCAGGAAGGAGAGGGGACGGAAAGAAAGAGAGACTTGCACAGACACACAGAACAAATCTACCTTCCCTAGGCTCTTTTAAATGTCTTTGACGATTTGAACGCATATTTGACATTCTAACTCCACCTTTAGAAGTAGAGCTCCAAATGCTAGTGAATACCTGTTGTGGCTTTTTGCCATCCACATTACTGGAATTCCACAGTAGCATCAGAGCCCCTTTATTGAAGGGGCTTTATTGAAGAAACTGAATAAAATAAGCAACAACATCTGAAGCCCCCTAAATCCCAAATCCACTTTTAAAACTATCCTAGAGGGGCGCCTGAGTGGTTCAATCGGTTAAGCACCCGACTCTTGATCTTGGCTCAGGTCACGATCTCACATCAGGCTCTGTGCTGTCAGTGCAGAACCTGCTTGGGATTCTCTCTCTCCTTTTCTCTCTGCCCCTCCCCTGCTCACGTATGCAGTCTCTCTTTCTCCTCCCCCCTCAATAAATAAACATTAAAAAACATCCTGAAAGTATTTCCCCCCTGGCATTGGTGATGACAGATCAGATTAATAGCGATGGTATGTCTTGCTGACTGCTACTCCACACTTTGGAGTATGGGCAGCTTCCACGGCTCAGGTGCCAGGAAAATAAAAGGAAGGTCAGGGGTCACTTGGCCTCATACTTAAGCCCTGAACACAAAAGCAACTGCTGAAGGCGCCACATGCTTTCCCATCCCCCTCTAGCCCATAGGCTCAAGTCTGATTTCACCATGTTCACCAGAGCCCCCTGGTTTAATTAGCATAACTGTGGCTGTGAGAGCACATGGCAAAGATTACGGTTTCCATGACCTCACTGATTCTGGAAATCACTGATATTTCAGAAAATATATGTATTCTTTCCTTCTGGGATTAAGAACAAATCTAATAACATACACAGGATGCCTCCTCTGAGTTTTCTCTTCCATCCTCCAACCCCCAAGCACTGATCCTCTTTTTCCCTTTACCACAACCAAATTCAAGAATCCATTTAAATGAATTCAGAGTTTAAAAGGCACTGACATGGGCTGCTTATCAGCACTCTACCCGATCGATGTGATCCATTGTCTCCTGCACCCCCCCTTTTTGGAAATGACTATGCGGTGTCTAGCCTATAATGTGTAGGACCTACCTTTCCCCAACAACCCCAGTTGGGAAAGTAGGTAACTTTTTCCCTATGTAATTCCCCTCTTTATGAGCTGCTGTAGTGGGAAGGAGCAAAAGGAGCTCCTCTTTAAAAGGCAGACTCTGTTGGTTTCCTGTACATATCTCTTGAACTCTACCATTTCAGAGTGTTCCCACTGACTTCCAAATGGCAGCATCTACATCTCTGTGCCTGATGGTTGTTTCTTGGACAGTGGGGCCGCTATGCTCCCCTATGTGGCAGGCTTGTAGTGCCAAGGAATTAACACCCCTGAGAACAGCCTTCAACTGATGTCTCTTGGCTGTAGGGGTATGAGTACCTCAGCTCCCTTTCCCCTCATGTGGAGTAAATCTGAGACCTGTGTTTTACACCATTCCCCAGAGCTGCCTTATGGGATTAATTTCCAATTATCTATTGCAGATAGATGGCTTGATAATGTACTCCGTACTGGATGCCTTCCCTTCTCCGAAAAACTTTTGCACTCTCCTATTCATGTTCCCCAAATCTCCCAAGTGAACTACTTGCACTGGACTCTCAGGAGAACCCAAACTCAGGTACCCTCTAAAAATTATATAATACCATTAAGGGAGCTTCCCTTAACCCATTCACTGAAAGAGCAAGGAAGCCTGGGTTAATGATTTTGATACCCTTTATAGGCTCCAACAGAGGGAAGAAACTCTGGCAGTTTCATATGAAGAAATGCATTAATTTTAGCTTTCCATTGATTACTTATACTCAAAACAAGTGAAGCAGTCCTGGTTGATTTGGATAGTTTTTAAGTGCTTGTTCACCGTTTGGCTTGTCTACTTTGCCCACTTTTGTGTCTCCCAGTAGATAAAGTCAAAAGTATTTCTGTGATGAGAATAGTCCATTGCCTTTATATATAAGGGGTCTGAGTTTCAATGACAACTCTCCCATTTATGGTGTAACTGGACATGTTTTAAAATTCTTTAGTTCAGTTGTCTCTAAATTCAGGGCAAAATGTCTATTAGGTTCTTCATTCATCAGATATTTTTGAGCACCTAGCACATACTGGTTTTGTACTAGCTCCCTGAGGTATAGTCATGAATAGAGTTTCTTCCCTCATGACACTCACAGCATAGATGTTGTGGGTTCTGAAATAAGACAGCCTGGCTTCAGATTCTGCTTCCACTAGCTCCATGACCTCACTAAACTTTTGTTTTTCTTTGTCTACTGGGACCAATTTCCTCACAGGGTGTGAGAATTAATATCTATGGTCAAGGTAAAGCATACAGTACATTGTTCCCAGTATATAGGAAATGTTCAATTAGTGGGTAAGACATAAGAGGATTACAATAGTTAATATTTATTGAGTGTTTACTATATTCCAGTCACTGCTTAAACATTTCAAATGCATAAACTCGTTTAGGTCACCCAAGAACCTCTAGTGGTAGACACTATTCTTTGCTATTTTTATCATCCCCATGTTACAAGAAAAGAGGTACTGAAAGGCCAGGTAGCTGGTCAGAGGTCACGTAGCTAATATACAGAGCTAGGATTTGAAGCTAGCTAGTCTGGATGCAGAACCCACACTCTTAACCTTCCTCCTTCACTTCTTGAGGTGTGGTTCTTGGAATAGCTTGTTAGAAATGCAGAATCCTGGGCGGACCCCAGATCTACTGACTCAGAATCTGCATTTTAACAAGATGCCCAGGTGATTCATATGCATATTACAGTTGGAGAAGGACTGCTGTACCCTATGCCAGTTGGCCTTTGATGACCTAAGGGCTTATATGCTTTTAGAGCAAAAGTCTAGGAATGCCTGAATAATAATTAATTAAGATAATTAAGTAAAATATAATGTACCTTATCTGAAAGTCATTGGCCTATAGGTACTCAGTAAACACTAAAACACATACACACGCACATACACACACTACCCACAAACATGTCACCATTGTAACCTGAGCATATAGCAGTGACTTCTGTTCCTCCCCTACCGCAGCTGCCCCACAGGTGTCTCCAGTCCTAACTCATTCTGCATTGGCCATCAGCCATTAGGAATTATTGCTGACAGCCATGTTCCCTCTCACCTTGATGCTTCAGGAAGGAATTTGCATAGACATAATTGGCTTGTTTTGTTTTCTTCCCTTCTTTGTTGTCATGGTTACTCAGTTCATTTGCATCTTCAAGCTTCTTTCAAATTAACCTGAAAACCACCCACTGTCTCCTTCAGAGGCAGAGTCCTAATTCCCAGGGGTCTGGGTGATGGTTTTAGATGAAGGTACCTCCTAAGTAGAAACAAATTTTAAGATTCAGCCTGAAACCACAATTCATCTGGAGATTTCCTCTTCAGATCTGGTTGGAGCTCTGGATCTTGCATACATACATGTCTCAGTGGCAGAGATTGTGTCCGAAAGCAGAAAAGAAGTCATTATTGTAATGACTCACTGCAGAGACTGTAGGGAGAAGGCACACTTCTGGAGGCAATTCCATTTTTACAATGTGGAAAAAAGAAGTTTAACTCATTAAGCCTTTATCCCTGATGATGTCAGTCATAAAAGAAACTCAAAGTTCCTTGGCCATCCCTCACTTACCTACCCTAGTCCCTGGATTCCTGTTTCAGTCATCTGCTGTAACCAAACCACTCAAAAGCTTAATAGCTTAAAACACCAACCATTTTATTATTTCACACGATTCAAGGGTTGAACAGGCTAACCTGGATTGTTCTTTTGCTCATGATGTCAGCTGGGGCAGCAGTTATCAAGGGGCTTGACCGGACTAGAATATCCAACATGGCTTGCTGATATGGCTGGCAGTTAATGCAGGCTTTTGGAAGAAAATTCCAGTGGACAGTTGACCAGAGTTCTTTGGTTGCCTTCCATGTATCCTCTCCATATGGCTTGGACTTCTCACAGAATGGTAACTGAGTCCCAGAAGGGAGTAAGTAGTCCAAAGAAAGAAGTACTCTTGGTCAAGGGGCAGCACTGATTCAGGGGGAGGATAAATAGGCTCTCTACCTCTTGATGAGCATGCACGGAAGGCAGGAGTTGGGGAATCCTTGGAGACAAGCTTACACACACCCCTTCCTGACATTTTGGTCTATCTTTTCCCAATTCCTTAAACTTTTCTACTGCGTCCTCTGGACTTCTTGTTCGGTCATCAACAAAATTCCTTCTATTGTAAATCTCTTCTCTGCATATTTCTTTTACCTTCTTGCTCTATATGGAACCTGACTTTCCCTTGAGGACACAGCTTTTCCTGCCACCTTCTCAGATGGTGGCTATATTCTCTCCCATGTTCCTCATATTCCTAACCTGGAAGGTGGGATAGGTACTTTTCCTTGCTATTTCTTTCTTTTTTATATATATAAAGTTTTTTTTAAATGTTTATTTACTTTTGAGAGAGAAAGAGACAGAGCGTGAGCAGGGCAGGGGCAGAGAGAGAGGGAGACACAGAATCTGAAACAGGCTCCAGGCTCTGAGCTGTCAGCACAAAGCCCGATGCAGGGCTCAAACTCATGGATGGTGAGATCCTGTCCTGAGCCGTAGTCGGGCACCCAACTGACTGAGCCACCTAAGCGCCCCTCCTTGCTATTTAGTTCTAGTTTCCCACATCATTCTCTCTTGTTCCTCACTCATACCACCCCATACCCATATTTGAATGTCAAGTCATCTGACTCTACCACCCACCACTCTTCCTGGTTACAGTCATCAGCCAACCCTGTGTCATTTTCTCTCTCTCCTCTAAAATTTCACTCTAATATTGCTCTCATCTTGATTCTTGGGAGTTTCCATATCATGTCAATAACCTTTCCAACGTTCTGTCTGTACTTTGACATTCCTTCTTCTAGCAATTTTGTCTCTCCCCTCCTCAGCCACAAATCCTCATAACCATACAGTTGAATTCCTTCATCTCCTTCATAATCTCTGTTCTTCCAAGGCACCAAGTCCAAGCAGTTGTTTTGATTCTATGAAAAGTAGATTTGGGGCATTACAAAATTACCCACAATACCCTTAATGCAGAATGGCTTTAGCCAGTTTAGTTAAGAGCTGCTTAACAGAGATGAACAGTAACCCCCAATAGTGTGCTCAACACTGGAATGAAGAAACATGCTAAATCCGCTGGGACATAGTGTAGGGCATAATGCAATGGGAATCATTTAGAGGCAAAAGGGCTGGGCTTGAGACCTACCTTTGTTTCTTGGGTGTTGTGGTTTGTTGGGCAAGTCACTTAATTTCTATGAGCATCATCAGTTTTCTTGTATAAAACTATGTAAGACATTCAGTTGAATCTACCTCATAGGATAGCTTTGAGGATTAAGTAAAATATATATGTGATATTCATTTGTAAATTGTAAAGGAACTTACAGTGTGATTATTTATGTTAACTTGTGCCAAAATTTTGTCTGAAGGATGGTGTGATAGCCACAGTTTAAATAAGAATACCTCCATTTTCATAATAAATAAAGGTATACTTGAAAGCTTTCCCAGGGAGAGTTTGTTGTAAACTGGTTCTGAAAGATTTTGATACCTGTTCCTAATATCCAGTACTGTCACTTCTGTTCTTTTCTGGGAAGCTCATTTTATGACAACTATCTTAGAGCTTTATTATATTTCTTTGAACAAACATTTATTAAGGGTATTATATGCCAGGCACTGTGCTAGGTGCTAGATAAACTAGATGGGCAAAAATTGACATGGTACCTACCCTCATGGAGCCTTTAGCAGGAGTAATCAGTAGTCTCACAAGTGCAAGAAAAGCTGAAAAGAAGATGTACTCAATCCAGAAGGGCCTACATTAGGTAGATCTGATTTAGTCAGAATGTTGAGGTTTCCCTGAGGAGCTAAGATCTGATGGAAAGTAGGAATCAATTAGATGAAGAGGAGAGGAATATCAATTTCCTATGGATGCTAGAACACATTACCACAAACTTAGTGGCTTAAGACAACACAAATCTATTATCTATGGTTTTGGAGGTCAGAAGTTCTAAAATCAAGCTTTCAGCTAGACTGCATTCCTTCTGGAGGCTCTAGGGGAAAGTCCATTTTCTTGTCTTTTCCACCTTCTAGAGGCTACCTACATTACATTCCTTGGCCTTTGGCCCCTTCCTTCATCTCCAAAGCCAACAGCATAGTATCTTCCAATCTCTCTCCTCTATGACCTCTATTGTCATCATTGTATCCCCTTCTCTGATTCTGACTTTTCTGCCTACCTCTTTCTTTTATAAGGCCACTTGTGATTACATTGAGCTCACCCCAATAATCCAGAATGTTCTCCCCATCTGAAAATACTTAGCTTAATTACATCTACAAGGTCCCTTTTGCCATATAAGGTAACATATTCATGGATTCTGGAGATAGGACATGAACATCTTTGGAGGATTGATACCCTGTCTACCACAGGAGTATTCTAGGTGAGAGGAACAACATGTGCAAAAGCCCTGGGATTGGACAGAGCATTTCAAATAAAAGGTACTGAAATCAAGTCAGTGTGGCTGGAGCCTAGAAGCTACAGAGAGGGTGGGCCATGAGGAGACTGGAGAGATAGACAGGGACTATATAGGACCTTTTAGGCCATGTGAAATAATTTTGCCTTGAGCCCCGAAGCCATGGGAAAACATTGATAGGATTTCAGCAGAGAAGTTGACAGGCTCATATTTATACTAAAAAGATAAATTTTTTTGACAGAGAGAGAGAGAGAGAGCACAAGTGAGTAAGGGGCAGGGGAGGGGGAAGAGAGAGAGAGACTCCCATGAGGGGTGGGGAGAGAGAGAGAAAGAGAGAGAGAGAAGCAGGGCTTACCCAGGGCTCATGTTTTACCTGAAGTGGAGCTCGTGCTCACCCGAAGCAGGGCTCAAGCTCACCCAGTCTGGGACTCGAACTCATGAACTGTGAGATCATGACCTCAGCCAAAGTCAGATGCTTAACGACTGAGCCACCAGGCACCCTGACACTGAAAAGATAATTCTTCTGCATAGTATGGAGAATGCACTGGAAGGGCTAGTAACTGAGGTGAACAATGATAACAGTTTGTACTAGCTGCACATGGAGAGAAGTGGAAGGATGGGAGAGGTATATAGGAGGAAACTCAACAGAACTTGGTAATACTTGGTCATGAGGCTTCAGCAGAGGGAGGAGTGAAGGATGCTAAGAATAACTAATTGGCTTCAGTTCTGCATCCCCTGGATGGTGATGGTGTAATTCATCAAGATAGGGAATATATAATAAACAAGAACTAGGTTTGTTTTGGACACTTATGAATTTGGTTTGGATTGCTTGGTTTGGGGTGCCCTTGAGACATCCATGAGGAGGTAGAGGTCTGGAGCTCAGAGGGAAGCTCTAGGATAGAGAAGTTCATGATCCATTATTATGTAAATGTCTGAGGTACAGGTTTAGATAAGCTTGTTTTAGGAAGATTGTGAAGGGGAAATGGTCAAGGGCCAGGTATTGAGGATCTCCACAATCTAATAGCTTGGTAGAAGAGAATAAACCTACTCCAGAGATAGAAAACTAAGAAAAGTAGGAAGAAGAACAGCAAGGTTTTGTTTCATGAAGCCAAGAGAAGTGAAGATTTTAATAAATAGTGAGTGGCTCACAATGATTAAATCTTTTATGAAGTCAAGTCAGAGGAGAATGGAAAATGTCAATTGAATTTAATGACATTATCCAGTAAATTCCTCAAAAGTGTAGGACTGCCTAAGCTTATATATATATATATATATATATATATATATATATATATATATATATATTTCTGTTCTTGAGATGAAGAAACAGAGTTACACTAGAAGAAAATAACTTAACCAAGGTGAAATCACAGAAACCTGAACTGGGTGTGACCAGTTTCTGAATTTTGGGTATCTGTAACACCAGACTGAGCTCATGGCCCTCCTCTTTTCTTCCTCAAGGTCCAAAGGAATTACAAGAAGTGCAGCCCTCTATACACAGTTGGCACTCAATAAATATTTGTTGATTGGTTACATGAGCAACCCATGCATTTCTTCCTAACATATATTCATCTTGTCCACAGTAATTAGCAGTTCTTACCCATGTATTGCCTCAAGGTCCTGATTCATAAGCAAACAAAACTGTCCTATTCATTGAAGTGTGCTTTTTCTAAACCACAGTAGCTCTTATGTTCTCACATACCTGAGAGATTATTTTCCTATTGTGTGCCCTTGGTAATTTTCTTCTTGTGTGCAAAAATGTTTAGGAACAGTTCTTTGGGTGGACAAAATGAAAAGTATTTTTTTTAATTAAAGAAGGTATTTTCACTTTGGGAGAGATGGAGGTAGGGCACCAGGAGTTTGAGCCCCCAGCCTGGCTTGGAAAATCATCGTGAACTACCTTCCTGCCAGTTGCCTTTTCTTTTTGAAAAAATGGGCTCATGGCAGTTGCTGCAGCAGAAGGCAACAAAGAAATGTTATGAAAAGAAAATGAAGCTCTTTGTGTGTGGGTGTGCGTGTGTGTGCACACGTGCATGAATAATTTGGTACTTTAAGAGTGAAGCAAACATACCAGCATTTTCACTCCTGTTTTTTTTTAAAAAATTTTTTAACGTTTATTTATTTTTGAGAGACAGAGAGACAGAGCATGAGCGGGGGAGGGGCAAAGAGAGAGGAAGTCTCAGAATCCCAAGCAGTCTCCAGGCTCCGAGCTGCCAGCACAGAGCCTGACATGGGGCTCGAACTCTTGAACTGTGAGATCATGACCTGAACCAAAGTCGGATGATTAACTGACTGAGCCACCCAGGCACCCCTTTAAAAAAATAATAATGTTTATGTATTTACCATTTTCACTCCTACACTCAACGGAGCTGATGCACATATGTGCAAGTTGTATACAAGAATGTTTATAGCAGCACTATAGCCAAAAACCCCAAACTGACTTAAAAGCCCCAAAACTCATTGTATCAGTTAGCTTCGACTGCATAACAAACAAATCTAAAACTTAGCAGATTCCAAAACAGGAACCTACAATGATTCTGCAGGTAAGCAATTTGGACTAGACCCATTTGAGTGGTTTTTCTGCTCTGAGCTAAGTAAGATCAACAGAGTCTCATGTAAATCAGAAAACTTTCCAGCAGAATATAAACTATTTACTGGTTGTTGTCATAGGTTACTACATTTTGGGTTGTTTGCTATATAGCAATATACAAAGCTACTGTAGTTTTTAGTCTTAAAGGGCATAGGCAAGTTTCTCAAGTTCCTAGAGTAAAAGGTGTAGTAATTATTTCCCTCCAGTTTCCATTCCCCTTTGCTTAAAGGTAGACACATGTTCTTGAACACAGAACAATGGTGGAAACTGCTGAAATTTTACTGGTTGAACTTATTTATGGGTTACTCTGAAATCAAATTATTTTCTCAAATGCAGTATCCTGCCAGTTTATACAAATATGCTGCCTTTGAGCTTTATAAAAACCTTTAAAACAGGGTTTCTCCACTTCAGTACTATTGGCATCTTGGACTAGATAATTCTTGTTGTCCTGTGCCTTGAAGGATGTTGAGCAGCATTTCTGGTCTTAACTCACAGATGCCAGTGGCAGCCCTTCTCCCATTGTGACAACAAAATGTCTCCAGACACTGCCAAATGTCCCCTAGAGGCACAGATGCTTCTGGTGGAAAACCACTGTTCTAGAAAACCTGTTCAGGAAACACCAACTTGGATACTACTCTGAAAACAGAGGAGTAACGATGAATGGGTGATAGTGAAGCAAGTGAACAGGTAGGGAGAAGAAGAATGGATGTTTATTTGGCCCCAACCATGCATGTTGCTAATGTCATTAATGTCTCGCAGCAACCTTGTGAAGAAGTAGCCATCACCTTGTCATGTAGACGAGGAACTAGAGGCTTAGGGAACATAAGTTAACATTTGACTATTGTGAGGTGGATCTGGTGATCCAGCCAAAGTCTGTCTGACTCCAGTACCCATGCCCTTGCTACCATAAATCCAAGGCTACTTCTCACTTAAGCCAGGAAGAGTCAGAGATGTCCTGGAGCAATTGTGCAATAATGGCTGCTGGTCCCAAGGAGGGAAGACAGGCTCTTCCCTAATGAGCTAAAAAAAGTCAGCACCCAAGGTCTGATGAGCATCCGCAGCAAGGGTGAGACTCAGGCAGGATTCCAAAGCAGTATTTCACTCATCATCACAGCTTTAGGTCACAGAATCTTCTCTAGGCCCGAGTAGGACATAGAGGACTATTACCAGTTTAGGATAGGGGAAGTGTGGACAATTGAAACCCACCAATAATGCCCACATCTCACTTAACTCTGTAGTTCTCTTTAAATGATTTTTTAATCTTTAAAAAATTGATTTAACATATTTTAACAGACAATGCTGCATACACATAATACAAAGTTTAAAAGATGCAAAAAAAGACAATAAAGTGTAAGTTTTCTTCCTATCTTTATCCCCCAGATTCTTATTTTCCATCCCATTTTTTTGTATATCCTTTCAGAAACACTCTATATATAGCCAAGCAAATATATGAATCTTTTAAATTAATGGCAGCATAGTATACACATTATTGATCACCATAACACTCCCCCTGCTTGCTTGCTCTCATGTGCACTGTGTGTTTGTGTGTGTATATGCAATGTACATAGGCAAAGACATAGATGTCTGTATGTCTGTCTATCTATCTTGGAGCACCTTTCATATCAGTACATGAATATCTGTCTCATTCTTTTTAATGTTGCCTAGTATTCTATACTAGGAATATGGCATAATTTGGTAAGAACAATCTTCTAGTGATAGACGTTTATGTTGTTTCCACTCTCTTGCTATTACAAACAAAGCCACAATGAACAGCTCTGTACATACTTTTCCCACATGTGTAACTTTATCTGTTCACTCAGCTTTATTTCATAACCTTTCATTTCCTTCTTCTGCCTGCAGTTGGAGGAAATAGAGCATCTGAACAAATATCAAATATACAATTAACCTTGATAAATCAAGCCTCAGAAGTAAAAATTAAAAGGCGCCTGATCACACATGGTAAGTTCAATTATTATGTCACCTGGCTTCTGAGGCCCCAGATTCCTCATCTAGAAACTGCTAATGGAGGATGGGACCTCAGATATTCTTTAATGTGTCCCTCCCCCATGTTTTTGCATTTAAGGCCATTGAGACCCCAAGATACTTATAAATAGTAGAGCTCAGTTAGATTGAAATGTTGGTCTTCCAAGTTCCAATTCTATGCTCTTTTTAAATACCCAGGCATGGTGCCTTTCCCAGCCCTAATATTTTGAAACTGAAAAAAAATTATCATTTAAGCCCCAAACCGATTGTGTCCACCTCTGCCTTCTAAAGTGGTAGCGTAATTCACAGCAAGTAAGAACTAAGTCTCTGCTCTCTTCATGAGAGGGACTATGGAGTGAGGGAGGAGGCAAGGATAGATAGTTCAAAACCTCTGTCAGTGGAGTATTTGGCCCATTTTGTAACAAAATCTACAATAACGATGTGCAGCAGCGGCTGCCCACCTGAGTACAAGTGTAGAGTGCTAAAAGACTTTGCATAACATTGAGGGAATAGGATTTTCAGGGAGACCTTGAGATGATAATCCCCAAACCAGGTAAGCAAGGAGTTTTAGAAGACAAGCAGCAAGGCTAAAGAACATGGAGGGGTACCCTAAATATTTTATAAAGATGAAAATGTCTGATAGTCAATTTTAGGTTGTTTGGCCTTGTTGCAGTATAAACTCAGACTTTTAGTAAAGTCAGCTTTACACACAAATGTCTTCAGTGAATGGTTCTAGGATTGTTTCAACTCTACCAGGTCAGGTACTGGGTTGGTATTGTGTGATTCTCTGTTTTCTCCCTCAAATTGAAGGCTGCCATCGCCCTGTGTGAGCCACTCTTTAAAATACCTTAAAATTCAGGGTAGGAAGACAAGGAATGGAGGAAAGTGTTCTTGTAATGGGGAGAAGAATCTTTCCTAGGAGACTTTACCTCTCTTTGGCCGGAATTACTCTCATTTCTATACCTAGCTACAAGGTGGGTTGAGAAGTGAGTACCCCAGTACCTCACTGAACGACTTTAATTCATTCTTGAAAGCCCTGCCACTAAAATGGAAAGCTGTTGATTTTTTAAAAATTCCACTAATTTTAATGGGAGAATTTACAATATGTTCTATCCCGATTCCAGATACCCAAATAATTTTCCCAGATAAGAAAATATATCAAGTAAAAAATGAAAAAAAGTTTCACAGGAAATTAAGAACAATTTGCAAGTAAATAAATATAGTTTGTACACAAAATGTAATGTAGAAAAAGTAGACTCAATAAGAATGGTGGCGGAGAGGGTCAGGGAGTCATTCTTTGGAAGGTAAATTTTTTTGTCTACACCACTTGTTTCATCAGCTTTCCAACTTTGGGAAGAGGGTTCAAGGTTATTTTGTACTCTAACTGCATTTAAATATAAAGTTATAGCTTAGAAAGTAACCTTTAGTACAAAATAAAAGATAAACATAAGAGTGTTTTGAAACGTGTAAAATTGCACACACACAAAGGCTACAGAGATGTAGATGATACCTCTTCATCTACACTTGGTGTCCATGTGCAAAGCAGAACATTTTGGGCTCATTCAACATGATGGTCAATTCAAATGTGTTCCATATGATGTGCTCCGACAAGTAAATGTATGATGAGTAAAATTGGTGAGTGTGACTTAGCCTGAAACTGAAATGATGTCATATCGCCTCTCATAGTATATTTGTTTAGGATGTTTTGGTGGTGAAAAAGTCAATGTATTGGGGGAAAAAGGAGTCATTGTTCAAAAAGTGGTACAACTTTTCAAGAGCCATTATGACAAAAAGTCATTAACTGAGCAATCATCATGTGAGTTAAGTCTGTACCTGGAAAGGGGGAATGGAACTGTCTCAACTGGTTTCTCATTTATCATACTCACCCTCTAAGCCTGGGCACATTGCCAACCCAAACTAAATTAGAGTGAGTATCTTCTCCTAGAGAAGGGGGTGGCTATTGGATAGGCCACTAAGCGTGTCTGCCACAAGATATCTATTCCCTTTTGAGTTCCCTGGAAAATGTGCATTATGCAAAGAGGTAACTGAGGTTGGTAATACGACTTATATATAATTTTAATCAAAGAGTTAATAGGTCATTGTGGTTCTTAAAAATACTTCACTGGCAAGCAACTGATGGCCAGTTGCTTGTGCAGAGTCCTCAGTATCTCCGAGACAGACAATAACCACTGTCCACAGAAAAAGGAGCATTTGACACTTGTCTTGAAATCTGAAGATCTGTCTGTGGCATTGTCCCTCTAGCTACCCAAAGTGGCATGCACATTCTGCTTATCAGGCTTGGTGAAGCCCCCAGTGACCATCTCCTGATGGCATTCATCATGAGTATGAAGCATACTCCAAATCACTTTCCAGATGATCAAACTTGGAACTTTCTTTTCCTTGGACTTGCTGACTTTGAAATTGAGTTGTTGATTCAATGAGCCTTTACTGAGCATCTGTTGTGAGTTATGCGCTCTTCTTGGCCCTGCAGAAAATTCAGAGACAAACCAGACATGACCCTTCCCTCAAAGAGCTTATGGTCTAGTAGAAGTGATGAGACATAAATAACAATGGCAAAAGGTATAAAGTGGTATCTATACCATAAAAGTAGGACAGAAGTTGTTTCTGTAGAATAATTAGGAATATTTAGCAGTATCCTTAAATTTTTTCATGTCTGTGAACTAATCATTCAAATATATTTAACCCAGGGATCCCTGGCCCCCTAGGAAATCCACACATGAGCTTCAGGTAAATTTCCTTAAAGTGTATGCAAAAGTGTGGTTATGTGTTTGATTGCATTGTTCTTGGGAGAGGATCCTTAATTTTGTCTAATTCTGAAATAAAAGCATTGTTAAATTCACTACAATACTCCCACTTCTAGAAACCTATCTTAAAGAAATAGTCAAACATGTAGACAAAGATTTATTATTAGGGATGTTTATTGTAGCATTATGTATAATAGCATAAAATTGGGAACAACCCAGATATTAAACAACTGAGAATTAGTTAATTATAGTACATCTGCACAATGAAATTTATGTTCCTGTTGAAATGAGACATCAAAAAATTAACAACATGGAAATATGCTCATGATAAAATGTTAAAAAAAAAAAGACTGGATCCATGGTATGTTCTCGATTATGTTTCTTTTAAAAACTCATCAGAAAGGCTAACAGGATAACACAGGAAAATGTTAACAATGATTATCTCTCTGTGTTGTGGGATTGAGTGATATTTTTCTTTAATCTTTTCCATATTTCTCAACTTTTCTGCAATGAGCACAGATCACTTCACACATGAGAAAAAAATTAAAGTTATGTAAAAACTAGTAGAAATGTGGCATGGCAGTTCTTCAGTGAAATCTCTTTTATTGGGGAAATCAGAGGCCTCTTAGAGGAGGTGGCCTTCGAGTATAGCTTTGAATCATGGCTACAGCCTTGACCTTCTGAGGAGCTAGGGGAGGGCAGTCAAGCAGAGTGGTTGAAGATGTCAAGGGTTGAAGGAGAGAGAGCTCCATGTAGAAGCTGAGATGTGGTCGTGACCTAATCACTCCCCTGAGAAGTCCTGGAGCAGGGAGGGCTGGCCCACATTCAGACAAAACACCATTTTTGACTGAGGGATGACTCCCAGGGCCTCTGAGGACCCCTGAGAAGTGGCCTACTGTCCAGAGACCCTCCGCATTCTGTGATAGAAAGTTCAACATGGGGTTACACTGGATAAATTATGGAAAGATAATCAAAAGTTTGGCAGGTGGACTTTTTTCAAGGGATTAGCCAGAAATTCCGAGAGTGGGATTGTAAAAGTCAGGGAAGAATAGCGAGAAAGCAAAAATATATATGTTTCTTTGTGATTTAAATTGTTTTGAAGCCAGATGTCTTAGTGTGAATCTGTACTTTTTAATCCCTTATATACCCAGAAGAAAACAAAAGCTAGTAACAGATTGATTAATGCCATATGGTATAAGATTACGCTGCATAATGTTTGTTAGTACAATTTACTATTCTACATTAGTTTAACAAGGCAATATTTTTTGAGGAACTGATTATACATTTTGACTCATTAGTTCATTTGGGGAATAACACTTAAGAAATGAATGCAAAAAGGAAAAAATAGCTTTTGTGTAAAGTAGCTATTTTTTAATAACAGAAGAAAAAATATTACAAATCTGCTTATACAAGAGTTCAAGGGTACTTAAATATATTAAACAAAAGAAATGTATTATTGCCACAAAATCAACAGTTTATAGTTTGATAGTTGTATGGATATGTCAGTAAATTCAAGTTAGGAAAAAAGATCACAAAACTAGTATGTATAGATTGGTGGCATTTTGTTAAAACATATTTGTACAACATGGGGCCACAGTCTTAAGAATAGTAGATGCTATAAGGTTAAATGGAGTTGGGGGTCTATGCTGAATGGTTTAATTTTGACAAGGATCATCCCCATTTCTTTTTATGATCTCCCCTCTACTGAGGGGTTAGAAGCCTAGAAGCTACATCTCCTAGAATCTCTTGCCAGCCAGCTTCCAGGATAGAGTCCTGATAAGAGGCTTCTTTGCAAGATTTGAAAAGTAGAAGAGAAGCAGAGGCCATTAAGACAGCAGCAGGAAGGTGTGTGGGCTTTGCCAGACAGTAGATGTGAGGTTTTTCAGCAGCTTTGAGGCATTCACTTGTACAGTACCCCGTTCAGTGAGGCAGGCAGCTGAGACAATTAATGGCAGCTTCCTACAGTTCTAGCAAGTTCCTCACTTCTTTTTTTTTTAATTTTTTAATTTTTAAAATGTATTTATTTAAATTCAAGAAAGTTAACATATAGTGTAGTATTGGTTTCAGGAGTAGAACCCAGTGATTTATCACTTACATGTAACACCCAGTGCTCATTCCAACAAGTGCCCTCCTTAATACCCATCACCCATCTGGCCCATCCCCCTAATCCTCCTCCCCTCCAGCAACCCTCAGTTTGTTCTCTGTATTTGTGAGTCTTTTATGGTTTGTCTTCTTCTCTGTGTTTATCTTATTTTTCCTTCCCTTCAGTTCTTCATTTCTTAAAAGCTAGGGGCAGCTTTTCCTGACCTTCATTCCCAAACCCCTCCAATGGTTTTTTAAGCATCTAATTTTCAGAATGACATCCTTTTCTTCTTTGAATACCTAGTTTCTGATTTCCATACCAAACCCTCATTGATATAGGGTCTTTATAATTCCTTTGTTTGCTTGCCATGATAAAATTGATTAAGCAGTTGAAATATATATTCAACCATTACCTTAGTATGTCCTTCTAGGTTAAATATGTTTTAAATATATATACCATATATAGTTTTCCTACCTGGATAAATTATACAATACCTCTCCTACCCACATCACTATTTTTGTAATCTCCAGAATATGCTCCTTATACAAAATGACAGGAGTGGATCAACAATTGTCATAAAACTAAGAAAGTGAAAGAAAATCTTATCACTTCAAAATACTTATTGTTTAGCTTGAAAATATAATGATTGTGTGTGTGTGTATTTTGTAAGAGATTATATAGATCCGTTTACAAATTGGTATGAAAATTTTCTATTTCTATCAAATGAGTAAGTCAAGATTGGGACTATTTATTTATTTGACTAAACGTAATCAACATTGCTTTTACAAAAAAAAAAGATGCTCAGACTCTGTACTAGCATGCACAGTTACCAAAAGAACATAGTATATATATGTATATACATAATTTGTGTGTGTATATACACATATATCAAATATACATATGTGTGTGATTTTGTTCTTGTAGAGATATGGAAATGTAATTGAAACAATACCCTTTGGCAACTTTAAACTTCACATCTTTTCCTTTGCTTCCTCAAAGCCATTTCATTTTACCACAGGAAAAACATGAAACATGGAGTCCAACCAAGCCTGTAATGCTGCCCGCCAGATGCAATAGACTCTTTGCATGGGCTGCTATCTCAAATGGCAACAGGGGTATGGTAGACTATTTACAAAAGTGGCCACAATAACTCCTGTCCTCTTAGCACGCACTCCCTTTTACAATGTGACTTTGTAAGAATTCCCATCATGATATGGAATCAAATTCTCCATCCCTTGAATCTGGGTTTGACCATGTGACTTGCTTTAACCAGTGGGGTATTAGAAATCATGATGGAAACAGTGATCTAAGACATGCTTCTGCACTGGACTTACCCTCTCTTGCTGTTCCTGGAACCCTGAGAACCCTATTATGTGAATAAACTTCAGCTGGCCTGCTGAAGATGTGTGACCCAATTACACACATTGTCCCAACCAACAGCCAGCCCCAACCATCAGACATGTGAGTGAGGCCACCGTAGACTGAATAGGCTCTTGTCAGTCCTCTAGCTAACTGCAGCTGTATGCATAAGTCCAGGTCAGACCACTAGAAGAACTGTCCAGATAATCCCAGGCCAAACTGCTCACCCACAGAATCATAAGCTAATAAGTGATTGTTGTTTTAAGCTGTTAAGTTTTGGAGTGGTAAGAATTAGGCCAAGTATAAAGTTGTGAGCCTGGGTCAGAACTTGAGTTCCATTCCCTGCCCTGGCTCTACCAAATAAAATAAAAACAAAAACCATGATGAGGATAGCCAACTACATAAATTTATGACCTCTGCCTTAGAGGAAGGCAAACAAGACAGAAAATGTTGAAAACTCTTTTTTTTCTGTTCTAATTAGAAAATTCTGACAAATGAGTAGCTCATCACCCAATTACCATCAAAACTCAATGAAGTGAAAATGATTTTGATTCATTGAGAAATTTAAGGAAATAGAAATGAATCAGAGTCTGCATTCTTTCTTCATCAAGACTGCCACAGTTTTGCCTGAAAACAGTCCATCAACCAGCCTTGCCATAGGCTTTTGGAACCCACCATCACCCACTCCGATTTTCCTCAAGTTTGGCCATCCTTGGACCCACGATAGGCCAGGAACATGGTTTTGTTTTGTTCACTAAGTTCTCTTTCTCTGCCAGTTATAACTAAAGTAGTGAAAAAATAGAAACACATCCATGGGAATATTCTTTTCCCAAATAATCTCCCTCACCTATCACATAACTTTCCCCAACAGTTCATCTTGATAATTATATAGCCAAAGATTCAAGAAAGTTTGTCTTCTGCAACACAGTGATCACTTTCTTGGAATAAGCACAGTGGTCTTCCCAACTGGAATGAGTCATCTTGTGTCATTCAAAAAGGGGAGGGGACCATGCCAGGTGCCAGATGAGAGGAAGGAGGACAGGGCTCCCTTCCACCTGCACTGACTCTGCCCCATTTTCACGTGGTCACCAGTGCAAGATCTGTGGTCAAGGTTGATACTGATATTCTTTTTTTTTTTTTCTTCTCATAAGACTCACATGTTTTTCTCATCTTCTAGAAGGCAAGAAGATAAGGTTTTGTTCTGAATTCTGCAGAGTTGTCAGGTACTGGTCCAACCCCAAAGGTAGAGGGAAGCCTCCTTCAATTGTCCCTAAAGGCTGAGAGCTGGTTCAGAGCCATGTTTCAAAGCAGACCAGCCATTTATGGTGCCTTCAAAGTAGCTATACTCAAAATCTATTTCTTCTCACCCTACAACTCTATCAGGTGAATTGGTAAGGTCACCTCTATATCAAATTGTCTTTGGAGATATAGATTAAGGGATAAATGAAATGTAGACAGACATTGGGTGGACTTACTTCAAGATATTCACCTCTTTGGAAGTATATAGCAATACAGGCTTACCTGAAGAAGCAAGAAAAATTTCAAATACACAACCTAACCTTATACCTAAAGGAGCTAGAAAAAAAAACAGCAAATGAAGCCTAAAGCTAGCAGAAGAAGGGAAATATTAAAGATTAGAGCAGAAATAAATGATGTAGAAATAAACAAAAAAACCCAGCAGAACAGATCAATGAAACTAGAAGCTGGTTCTTTGAAAGAATTAATAAAATTGATAAACCCCTAGCCAGACTTATCAAAAAGAAAAGAAACAGGACCCAAATAAATAAAATCATAAGTGAGAGAGAAGAGATCGAAATGAACACCACAGAAATATAAACAATTATAAGAGAATATTATGAAAAATTATATGCTACCAAATTGGACAATCTGGAAGAAATGGATAAATTTCTGGAAACATATAAACTACCAAAACTGAAACAGAAAGAAATAGAACATTTGAACAGATAACCAGCAAAGAAATTAAATCAATAATAAAGAATCTCCCAACAAACATAAGTCCAGGGCCAGATGGCTTCCCAAGGGGAATTCTACCAAACATTTAAAGAAGAGCTAATGCCCATTTTTCTCAAACTGTTCAAAAAAATATAAATGGAAGGAAAACTTCCAAAGTCATTCCATGAGGCCAGCATTACCTTGATTCCAAAACCAGACAAAGACTCCACTAAAAAGGAGAACTACAGGACAGTATCCCTGATGAAGATGGATGCAAAAACTCTCAACAAGATACTAGTAAAACAAATCCAACAGTACATTAAAAAAATTATTCACTATGATCAAGTGGGATTTATTCCTGGGCTGCAAGAGTGGTTCAATATTCTCCAATCAATCAATGTGATATACCACATTAATAAAATAAAGGATAAGAGCCATATGATCCTCTCAATAGATGCAGAAAAAGAATTTGACAAAGTACAGCATTGATTCTTGATAAAAAGCCTCAAAAAAGTAGGGATAAAGGGAACATACCTCAACATCATAAAGGCCATATACAAAAGACCCACAGCTAAAGTCATCCTCAGTGGGGAAGAACTAAGAGTTTTTCTTGAATGGTCAGGAACAAAACAGGTATGTCCACTCTCACCATTGTTATTTAACATGGTAATGGAAGCCCTAGGCTCAGCAATCAGACAACAAAAAGAAATAAGAGGCATCCAAATCAGCAAAGAATCAAACTCTCACTATTCACAGATGACATGATATTCTATGTAGAAAACCTGAAAGACTCCACCAAAAAATTGCTAGAACTGATACACAAATTCAGTAAAGTCACAGGATATAAAATCAACATACAGAAATCTGTTTCATTTCTGTACCCCAATAATGAAGCAGCAGAAAGAGAAATCAAGGAATCGATCTCATTTACAATTGCACCAAAAACCATAAGATACCTAGGAATAAACCTAATCAAAGAGGCAAAAGATCTGTACTCTGAAAACTATAAAATACTTATTAAAGAAATTGAAGAGGATACAAATAAATGGAAAAACATTCTGTGCTCATGGATTGGAAGAACAAATATTGTTAAAATGTCTATACTACCCAAAGTAATCTACACATTTAATGCAATCCCTACCAAAATACCACCAACATCTTTCACAGATCTAGAACAAACAGTTCTAAAATATGTATGGAGCCACAAAAGACCCCAAATAGCCAAAGCAATCTTGAAAAAAAAAAAGCAAAGCTGGAGACATCACAATTCTGGACCTCAAGCTGTATTACAAAGTTGTGGTCATCAAGACAGTATGGTACTGGCACAAAAACAGACACATAGATCAATAGAACAGAATAGGAAACACAGAAATGGACCCACAACTACATGGTCAACTAATCTATGACAAAGGAGGCAAGAATATTCAATGGAAGAAAGACAGTCTCTTCAACAAATGGTGTTGGGAAATCTGGACAGCAACATGCAGAAGAATGAAACCAGACCACTTTCTTACACCATACACAAAAATAAATTCAAAATGAATGAAAGACGTAAATATGACATAGGAAACCATTAAAATCCTGTAAGAGAACACAGGCAGCACACTCTGACATCAGCTGTAGCAACTTCTTATTAGATGCATCTCTGGAGGCAAGCAAACATGAACTATTGGGACTTCATTGAGATAAAAATGTTTGTAACATGAAGGTAACATTGAACAAAACTAAAAGGCAGCCTACAGAATGGGAGAAGATATTTGCAAATGACATATCTGATGAAGGGTTAGTATCCAAAATCTGTAAAGAAGTTACCGAACTCAATACCCAAAAAACAAATAATCCAGTTAAGAAATGGGCAGAAGACATGAATAGGCATTTTTCCAAAGAAGACATCTACATGAAAAGATGCTCAGCATCACTCATCATCACCAAAATACAAATCAAAACTATGATGAGATACCACCTCACACCTGTCAGATGGCTAAAATTAACAACAAAGGAAACAACAGATGTTGGTAAGGATGTGGAGAAAGGAGAACCCTCTTACACTGTTGGTGGGAATGAAAACTGGTGCAGCCACTGTAGAAAATAGTATGGAGGTTCGTCAAAAAGTTAAAAATATAACTATGACCCAGCAATTTCTCTACTAGGTATTTACTCAAAGGATACAAAAATACTGATTTGAAGGGGCACATGCACCCTGATATTTGTAGCAGCATTATCAACAATAGCCAAACTATGAAAAGAGCCCAAGTGTCTGTCGACTAATGAATTGATAAAGAAGATGTGGTGTATACATATACAATGGAATATTGCTCAGCCATGAAAAAGAATGATATCTTACCATTTGCCACGACATCGGTGGAGCTAGAGTGTATTATGCTAAGCAAAATAAGTCAGTCAGAAAAAGACAAATACCATATGATTTCACTCATATGCGGAATTTAAGAAACAAAACAGATGAACATAGAGGAAGGAAAAAGAGAGAGAGAGAGAGAGAGAGAGAGAGAGGCAAACCATAAGAGACTCTTAACAATGGAGAACAAACCAAGGACTGCTGGAGGGGAGGTGGGCGGGGGATAGGCTAAATGGGTGATCAATATTAAGGAGGGCTTCTGTGATGAGAACTGAGTGTTATATGTAAGTGATGAATCACTAAATTCTACTCCCGAAATCAATGTTACACTATATGTTAACTAACTAGAATTTAAATAAAAACTTGAAGCATTAAAAAAAAGATATTCATCTCTTTAAGGATTCCTCTCATAAAGGAACTTCACAATGTATTAAATAACTGGAGGCAAGGTTAGGAATGAACTTGGGCAGTGATGAAACGGGAAAATGGAAATATATTGCCTGTGACATTGCTTGTATTCTTGCCTGGAATTCTGATCTAGCTCTTGTATAAATATTTAATTCTTACTATGCTTGTATTTTTTTTTCTCCTAAGGAAATTGTGGGTTCCTTGAGGTTAGCAAACTCAGTTTTTCTGCTTCTCTGAATCCTTCATATTGCTGAGCACAGTGTAAGCTAGATGGTAAGCTCTGTAAAGACAGGTAACATATCTGTCTTGTTTACTATAATATCCTTAGTACCTGGTAGAGTATCTGGCACATAGTAGGTACCCAATAAATATTGAATGAATGGGTGAATAAATGTGGCATCAGATATCTTATAACAGCTGTTGAATGAAAGAGTGAACTGATGAATAAATGTATGAGAATGAATAAAGTCTTGAAATCTGGCACCAGTACGCTTGAAAAGCCTAGGGTTATGCATACGATTGGAATACAGCCCACAGGAAGAAGTGCTCTAAAAGCATACCTCTGTTTTCATCTTTCTTTTAAAGAAGCAGATGATTTCTGCTACCTTGATTTTCACTGCTTACTGAGTCTGATTCACCTGGTTATTAAAAATTGCTTCATTCATTTTCAATTCATTTCACTCCTTTGCTCAGCTTCTCTGCTTTAGGGTTTCGTTTCCCACTAATGGGGCTTGCCGTCTCTCGGCTCAATGTGACACTACTCTGAAGACCTTGGAACGGTTTCCATGGTTACTTCTTCTGGAATTCTCCCTTTGGAAACCTTGTGTTCATTCCTTACCTTTAACTTCCATCTCAGAAATTTAAATACACACCTTAGGGTTCTCAAGAGTGTTAACACTCTCCCTAGAAACACTTCAAACCACGGAGGAGAGAAATCAAGGACTTCACATTCCTTTTCTTCTGTTATGTCTGGAATGGGGGCAGATGGTTTGATGCTGAAACTCCCTGAAGTCCAGAGATCCAGAGATTTCCAGCAAAAAAAGAGAAAGATTTCCCAGGTTGCCGAAGCCATGATCTCATTCCAGTTGGATCCATACCACAAAAATGAGCATTGCCATCATCACCAAAGCCTCTTCTTTCTTCTTTTATTTTTCTTATTTTTTTTTTTAATTTTTTTTCAACGTTTATTTATTTTTGGGACAGAGAGAGACAGAGCATGAACGGGGGAGGGGCAGAGAGAGAGGGAGACACAGAATCGGAAACAGGCTCCAGGCTCTGAGCCATCAGCCCAGAGCCCGACGCGGGGCTCGAACTCACGGACCGCGAGATCGTGACCTGGCTGAAGTCGGACGCCCGACCGACTGCGCCACCCAGGCGCCCCTATTTTTCTTATTTTTAAAAACAAGTCTCCATGATAAACTTACTGCTGATGTGTCTTGCCCTGCAGTGCCTTAGATGTATTAGTGACCAAGAAGAAGTCAGAAAAGAGTAATGCTAGTGGAGATTGGGAGTCCTAGACGATTGATTTTCTTTTAGAGGAACTTCAAAAACTAAACAGATTCTTGAATGAAACTTTACTTTCTAAAATCTCCCACCCTTTCTTCTTCTGGGATTATTGTCTAAGATCTAAATAGCAAGAGACTTCTAGGGAATCAAGTTCTGAACCAGACTCATGTTGGGTACACCTGGGATACACCTGTGGATCCCAATGGACTTAAAATAAGTTTACGAGCTACGCAGTCAGTAATATAGAAACACCCCTGGCGAGCACCTCCTCTTTTATGGCTCTCTTCCCCTCTGCCTGTCTTTCCAATATTGTCTCTATGCCCTTATCTTCCCCCATGCAAGCCCTTATTATTTCTTCAAAAAGCTCCCAGCAGAGTCTCTTTCGAGCTTCCAAAGGCCCAGACTTCAAAATGAGAAGAAGCCATTCCTGGCTCTTTCCCATGCAGTTCAGTGCACTCAGCTGTGCTTTAGATTCCATGCTCCACTCGTTTGTACCCCAGAGGTGTGCTTGGCTCTGGGAAGAGCATAAGGCAGCCAGGCCTTGTCCCTGGACTTCTTGCTTCTATCTAAAGTGCAGGAGGTTTCATTTGAGCTCCTTGTGAAGTTTTCTGCCTTCATAGATCCCCACACTGTGATCAGTCCTCATCTGAGGCCTGTCTGGGTACCTTGAGCCCATCCCTGTTCTACTTGGGAGCACTGAGAGTGTCAGCAGCAGCAATGGGGTTGGAATCTGGAAGCATTCTGATAGGTATTACAGTGTAGTTGCTACAAGTGCGGGGTCTGGAGCCCAACTATGTGGGTTCCTTGCATCACCACTTTCTAGCTAAGTAATCTTGGGCAAGTTGCTTAGCCTCTTTGTGTCTTTATTTCCTCATCTGTGAAATGGGGATGATGATCATCGTGGTGCCTAGCTGTTCCGAGTGTGTCAAACTAGTTAACCAGGTAAAGTACTTAGAATAGTGTGTGGACACAGTATGCACCCAAAAGTGTTGTCTATTATTATTTCCACATCAAGACTTCTTTTCTTAGTGGGGCGAGTACTGGCTCAAGTCCCAGTTCTGGCACTTAGGGTCACTGTAATCGTAGAGCAACTCACATAACCTATATGAGCCTCAGTTTCCCATGATAATTAGGAAGATTAAATGGCTTGTTGGACACACAAACACCTAAAAATAATGATGATATAATGATTTTCCTTCTGGCTCTTAATAATCAGGTCTGGGGGATAGTTGACTTCTCTACTTTCTCTTTGTTTTTCTCATATTTTTCTCTTTCATTCATTTTTTTATTCCCTTTTTCCTTCTCTGACACTCAATTCCTGATGTTCTTATCTTCTCCTTTATCTCCTATAACTCTCATTTTGTCAGGTCATGCCAAGTCTGGGAAAAAAACAAGGGCCTGAATAACCCTTAAACACTTTTTACTAACTTCCAACTTACAGGCCCTCCTTTGGTGGGAGATATGGTGGTTGAAGGAAGGATCCCAGTAGGTCTCTTCTTTCTAGGGCCCAGATAATTCCAGCTAGGCCAGAGTGAGTGAAGACCCCGTGTAGGGATCCTGATTCCTCTCTGCTCACTGGCCCCTCATCCTGCTCAGACTGGCCTACTAACCACTGCCTCAGAGACCTGCCTGTGGTCTGCAGCTCTACAACTGATGCTGCTGCTTGGGAAGAACAGGTATTCCCTTCCCTCCTGTATCAGTTAGCTTTTGCTGCTTAACAAAACATCTCCAAACTTAGTGGCTTAAAACAATCAGCTATTTACTTATCTTACAGGGTTGGTAGTTTGGGCTGGGCTCAGCTAGATGGTTCTACTGCTCTCTCAGTAGGACTCACTTATGGGCCTGCAGTCAGCTGCCACCCATATCCATGGTTCTGCTTCTGAGGATTGACTATCTATAGGCTGGGATGAGGTGGGCAACTCGATCATATGTTTGTCATGATTCATCAGGTTAGCCCAGGCTTCTTCATATGGAAGTGGTGGCAGGGACTCTAGTAATAGTAAAAGGTAGAAATCCCCAATTTTGAATATTTTTCAAGTCTTTGCTTCTGTCACAATCACTATTGTTCCTTGGGCCAAGGAAAGTCACATGGCCATCCCTTAGAGTCAGGATGGGGGGTGACTACCCAAGAGCTGGATTCAGAGACGTGTCAAAAAAATTGGACGTCATTACTATAGCAATCACCATATCTTCTTGGAGTGTAGAGCATGGCAACTATATCCAAAGTTCTCTTCGCATATTTTTCCCCAAAGGGCTTAAGGGCCCTCACAAAAATAAGGACATCTGGTGTGACATCTGAGAATTCACAAACTAGATATGAACACTGGTTCCTCAAAATATTATGTTAGCCCTTTGTCAGGTTGCCTTCAAATATAAGCATATGCTTCTTTAAGAAAATCCAGACTTTGAAAACACCTACATTAGCAGTGGCTCTTAACTCCTTTTTTTGGAGGTAGGAGGGTAGTTACAAACTCCTTTCAGAAGCCAATGGAAGCTTTAAATCTTCTCCTCAGAGAAATTCACATTTACACATAGACACAGAATGTTGCTTATGATTTCATGGGATTCACATATTTCCTGAAGTCAAACCCCAAGTTAAGGAGCCTTTCATCACAGGGAGAATATATACTTTTATAAAATAACCCCTCTGAACCCAAAAGGATTTGCCATGGACTTGTTTATTCAAAGGAAATATTGTTTAAAGTGATTTGCAAGTTACCACTACCTTGGGTTTATCCAGAATGCTTCCCAAAACATTATTCAATTTAGTTAGCTTGCTCTTTAATGTAGGAAAAATTCAATTTCCACCTGACTTTTCAAGAGTTGCATTAATTAAAGGCCAGATAGACTCATTTAGATGTGCTACTCTGTCTGTTCAGGTTGGTTCTTATAGACATTACATACATAATGGCACTATGTTAGAAAATGTGGCCAAGTCCAGCAAAAATATATGGACCATTAAGAACATTTGTGAACAGATCATCTCTGTGTTAAAATCATTCTCTTATAATGATTTTCTAAAAACGTTCTAAAGTCTAAAGACTTTATCATATCATTTCAGGATGCTTTTGGATTCAAGTAACATATGACCCAACTAAAATGGGCTTAAACAATGAAATAGGTTTGCTCTAGGGTTGGTGGAGCCAGTGGTTCAATGACATAGTGGCTCTCTTTCACTTCTATAATACTCTCTTGTATTTCCCTCGTGGTTCTAAGAGGATTGTGGCAATTTTGGGTGTTACATACAGGGGACAATAGCCTGAAGCAGGAGCAAGAAAGATCCCTTTGTATGAGCAAGTCCAACCTTCCCAGAGACCTGTATCAGGCATTCCCTAGGTCTCATTGGCCAGCACCTAACCTGACAATGTCTGAACTGGTCACTTACAAGGGAAAGGCTAGTGCCCTGATTGGCTTAGACCAAAAAAATGTCTTCTTTGGTTTTGGCCTCCTCTGAAAGACATGGCTTCTTCTTGAATGATAAAAAGAAAAAAAAAATCAGTGTATTCTTAGTAAGAAGAAGAAGATGAGAATCAAATGGCCTTTGGCTGGGCAATACACAATGCCTTCTGCAGTGCTCTTTCCCTTAATACTCATTTTGAAAGGGTAATTTTGCTCCTTTTATGGAGCAAGAGAGAAGTAAATGCTTTTGCTAACATAAGTCATAGAAGAAAGGACTTCTGAGATATCACAAAGATTGTCTACAGAACATTTGGGAAAGAAGGTGATGGTTGCCAGAAAGGGGAAACCAAGAATAATGGCTCAAACATGAGGGACTTGAGCAAGAGACAGTTTGTAGAAGACAGTAGTAATATAGGCTGGGAGGAAGGGTGAATGCAGTGCAGAAAAGAGATTTAGCATGAAGCATAAGGATTAAATAAGAACATGTTAGAGAGGAGGAGAATGGCAAGTGTCTCACATGTTGTATTCAGCAAAATGGCAGAAGAGAGACTTTGAAGGGGAGTGGTGATGGTGAAGGGGCAAGAGAGTGGGCCCACATATGGAGCAGATCCTCTGTGCCTAGCATGGGCTGGCTACTTAGAGCAGATGCTGTGATGCCCTGCTTAAGGTCCACGGTCCTTTCAGGATGCTCTGGCCTATTTTCAACTGCCAGTGTCTGCATGTACATGCCCAAGCACTCACTCCTGCCCCCTCCTGCCCCCATGACTGTGGAAAGATAGGGGAATTAACACCCTCCTGGAGTAACCCTCAACTAATGACTCTCAGGAGTTGCTATATAAATATCCCAGTTCCCTCAGCCTTTGCTTGGGATAATTCTGAGCTGAGGGCTTTACACTTTCCCAGAGTTTTCCTGCAGGATGAGGTTCCAGTTGCCGACTATGACAGCCAGCTTAACAATGCACCCTTTATTGGCTGTCCTCCCTTTCCTGCTTCACTTCTCCTACTTCCCTACCAGTCTTGTCTGCACCTCCCAAGTAAACTAGTTGCACCCAAAGCCTAGTACCATGGTCTGATTTATACACATTATTTTGTCCAATCACTACAACAACCCTCAGGGTTGTAGGTATTATGAGCCGCAATTGATAGATGAGGTAACAGACTTAGGCAGGTCAAGTGATCTTCTCAAGTTTTTTCAGCTGTTAAATAGCACAGCTCAGATTGGAATCTGGGTCTGTCTGGTGAAAGCCCATGTTCTTTCCCTAGTAACAATTTGTATCTTAGTAATTTTGAACATGATGCTAGTGCAAACACTGGAGGGCCTAGGTAAAGCCAAAGACTGTGGGGCTGCTGCACCACATGTCCACAGCCTGCCCTAGGTGGCAGCTGGTTGCTTTAAAAGCACTCCTGAAATCATTGTTGCACTATATGCTAACTAATTTGGATGTAAATTTTAAAAAATAAAAAATAATAAAAAACAAATACATAAATAAAAGGATTTGTAATCATCAGCCCTTTCCAGGCTAAAGCCTGAGAAGCTGATGCAACATACCTGCCTGTGAGCATGGTGAAATGAAAGAAGATCAAAGATCATAATCATCCACAGTGAGTCAGGGGATCCATAGAAAACATGGACACTGGCTTCATGTTACAGCCTAAACCAGAACTGATAATGAGAACTCAAGGTCTGACTGACCATTATTGCCTAGAGCTCTGACTACATGGAAGAACTTTCCAGGCAAGAACTTGACATGTGATATACTTCATACATGGCTGAGCTATTGAGACAGTATGATGGACAGGTTAGGAGATGGTTTTAGAGTCATCTAAAAGAGACAGGTTTTAGAGTCAGACATGCCTGAACTAGAATCTTATTCTACCACTTTCTAAGTTTCCAGCATGCTAGCAGCTTCCCACCTCAAGGGCCTGAATCTCCATTTCTTTCCTGTGGAGCACTCTCTCCCACATTGTATTGGGGGTGAGTTGACATCCCTGGGGGAAGCCCCAACCAATGAGGAATAGGAGTCAATATAAATACTGCAACCTCTCCATCTTCTAGTGGGATGATTCTGAGGCATGTTCCACATAATTTATCAAAGGATCCCCAGCACAGTTGAGCCTCAATTGCCCAGAGCTGTAACCCATTCATTAATGAGGTCATTTATTTGGTTTGTGCCTTCCCTGTGTCACTATTGCCAAGTTGCTTAGTTTTCTTAAGGCTGTGAAATTAGGATCACATCTTCATCATAGGGTCGTTATGAAGATTAAATGAGCTCCTGTGGCACTGGGTGTTGTATGTAAGTGATGAATCACTAAACTCCACTGCTGAAACTAATATCACACTATATGTCAACGAACTCAAATTTAAATAAAAACTTGAAACTACAAAAATATAATTGTAAATATAAAAAAATTAATGTGGAGCACCTGGCTGGCTCAGTCAGTGGAGCATGCGACTCTTGATCTCAGGGTTGTGAGTTCGAGCCCTAATGTTGGGCATGGAGCCTACTTAATTAAATTTTTTTTAAATAAATGAGCTCGTATGTATAGAGTGGTCTGTACATAATAAACGTTCAATAAGAACATGGGGGGTGTTAAATTACTGATCCCTACTTTTCAGACTTTAGGCTCCATCCCTGCCATTCCAATTCCTCCACTAGGTGGCAGAAAATCAACATTCATCATCCATGGAAGGCGTGCCTCTAAGAGTAAGTAAAATAAGTAAGTTAGAGACCCCGAGGGACTAAGGTCGGTGTGACATGAGAAGGGCAAGCCTATGATTAAAACCCAGTCCAAATAAAGAAAGCAGTCCCTGAAATTCCAGCCTCAGTCAGATTGGTGTCTGATTCAAGGCTTTGAAAGGTAGAGACTATTGGATGAATTCCCAAAGCAACATGGGGAACCTGTATGAGAGAAGAAGGTGGAGTCTGTTTGCAAGAAATTACTGGGTGCTATTTTCCCATGCCTGGGGTAATCCTAAGTCATGGGAGATGACTAGGAGGTGGAAGAATGGCGAGGAGCCAGGGAAAAACCAAACAATCACCCGAGCAAAGTAGATCTTGATAAGAGTCAGCATGATCCTCTAGTCAGCTTTGGGACAAAATCTTTCAGAATTATTTGGTATTCTTTTTGATGAGATATTTGTATCATTAGACAAACCATACCAGCTAAGGATGAATTAACTCCCTGGTTAAAAGATGGGGAGAATAGGGCATTTATCCACTGGCTTCAATCTTCCATTGGTCAAGGGTTTACCCTGGGACATTAACTCCACCATGCTTACAAGGAGTTAAAGCGCAGGCATTTGAAGAAGCTATTGGCATGTTAGAAACTGTCTACCATATTTGTTGATGAACTCAGGTGGGTAGACGAGATACAGCATGGGGCATCAGCAAAGACTGCTACAGCAGTGCTTCTCAGACTTTAGTGTATGTACACATTACCTGGGAGTCTTGTTAATATGCAGATTCTGATCCTGCAGGTCTTGGGTGGTGCCTGAGATTCTGCATTTTTAACAAGCTCCTAGATGATGTTGATGCTTCTGGTCCACAAATCACATTTTGAGAAGCAAAGACTATACTGTTTTTTAAACCAGTCCTGCTGTTTCTTTCATCATCCCACATCATCATCAACCCCAAGCAACACTGGAGGCACCAGGGTCCCCAAGCTTTGGTCTTCCCCTCTATGGACCTCGTCTTCATCTTCAAAATGAGGGAGGGTGTGGGGCTTGCATTAGATGAGCTAACTGAGGTGGTGGATGGGGGGAGGAGAGAAGGGAGGAGTTTTTAAAATAGGATTTTTTTTTTATTTTAGAGAGGCAGAGCGAGCAGGGGAGAGGGGCAGAAGGAGAGAGAGAGACAGACAGACAGACAGAGAGAATCTTAAGCAGGTTCCATGCTCAGTGCAGAGCTTGACCTGGGGTGCAATCCCATAACCCTGGGCTCATGACCTGAGCCAAAATCAAGAGTTGGATGTTCAACTGACTGAGCCACCCAAGAACCCCTAACAGAATTTTAATATTTAGAAAATATTGAGTCTTTAAAAAATAAAACTACAAAAAAGGAAAGTAGGAAGAAATCCAGGATGGCCAAGATCCACAGAAGACAACTCCATGTTCCTAAAAGATTCCCATCTCCTGAGAGTGAGAGGTGATATTGTAGTTTCCTGAGGGATTGCCTAGAGATTTTTGTTTTTATATAAAGAGGGATATTGGGGCATACTGATTCTAAAAGGCCCAGAAAAGACTGCATTTGATGATCTGTGTGACCTCATTCCAGTCTATTATCTTTCCACTGAATTTTCTATAAATCTATTATAATATCATATTGCTGATTTATGTCTGTCTTCCCTACTGGTCTGGAAGCTTCTCTGGCCAGGGATTCATCTCTATCTCTATCACATGCTCTAGTGCCTGGCACACAGTAGATTCTTAGTAATCTTTGAATGAATAAATGAATGAATGAATCTATGGCTTTCTTCCAGGTCTAAAACGAACTGTATCATCATGAAGTTGAATCACATACTGGCTTTTCGGAAAGGGTCTTTTAAGATATTTTTTTTTTTACCTATGTGGTACCCACTCCTTTGAAGTTTTATTGTAACAGAATTCTAGCCACACACAACCCCATGTCCAGTATTTAATAACCCTATGAATTAATGTGAGGTGCTTCAGAGCAAATACCATTTAGTGACATCCCAATGACAATTTTTTTGGCTGGAGAGTTGTTTGAAAATGGTGTTTTGGAGCAAGAAACATCTGCCTTGGTTTGCTGTGGAAGGGGAGTCTATGGAATACATTTGGATGGGCTCTGCCTGATTGAGCTTGCAAGGAGAGGCGGAGGCACCACTAATTACATGTCTTGCATTATGGGTTGGAAATAGATACACAGAGCAAATGCTGTGGCCCACAAAGCCTCAAAAAGCAATGAAAGCAACATAGACTTCAAGTTCATTTTCAAAATTCCCAGCATTGCAGAGCAGAGCCAGCCATACAATTTATCCTCTTTTTCACGTGGCACTTAAGTCACAGAAGAATGAACCAACAGAGGATCTGGAAATCTACTTGAAAATTCAGGGGGAAAAAAAAAACAAGAACCCCACAGTGGCAAAAAGGATATCGCAAGTGACAGTGTTAACATGTGATTTTCACTGGAGGTATTAATTAGTAACTCCCTGGGGCCCTTGATATCCTTGAAACAAGTCAGCACCATTGCTTGACTTATACAAACTTGATGGCACTCAGTTAAAAATTGTTCTTCTCCAGGTAGGTTTTAGTTGTAAAGTACCCAAAGATAACTTCCTAAAAATGAGGAGAGTGTTAGAAATAGCAAGCAGAATGAGAGGCCCAGATGGATGGTGAGTGGGAACAATGAGGAGCCCTACCCCTACGTTCAAAAGATGAAGTCTATGATTATAGGACAATGAGACTATCTTAGCAGTAACTCATTAAGATAAAATCTGGTGGTGTTTGGGCAACAGCAAGCTCAGCAAGAACCATCAGTGGGAGGCAGGCTCTCAATGGCTAAATATCTGTGGCAGAAAATAGTTGGACTACACTTTCTAGCTTCCCTTGGTAGGTGTGGCCATGTGACTGAGTCCTAGCCAACGGAATGTGAGATGCCATTTCCAGCTTGGCCCACACATGATCTTTCATATTCTCTCCCCTTCTAGCTTGATAGACAGAGGCAGAAAGGGTGACTTTGGAAGCTGTGTGTTGAATATAGCAGAAATGCTAGATGGAAGAGGCATGGGTCACCACTGCCTGGAGGAGAGCCACCTGTCAATTGGGACTATGTGTGAGTGAGAAATAAACCTTTATTATGCAAAGGCAATATTATATTTGGGTTTATCTGTTATAAAAGCTTTCATTACCTTAATTAAATATTTAGTCATTGGCTACAATAATAGAGGGATTATAGGAAGAACAAAGGAAGGTACAGTATTACTGTTCTTTCCTGGACATTACCCTGTATATAAGTGAAAGACAGGAGTGATGAGGAGGTGGGAAATGATATATTGAGGAGGATAAAAGCAAGGGGGTTCAGCCTAAATAAAATTTTCGCATGGAGTAAGAATATATAATATCTATCTTGAAAGTTTTGAAAGGGAAATTTTAGACTTCTGCTGTGGAGTTCTGGACAGCAAAGCTAGGAGCAGGGTTTGCGCTCAATATAAAGAACTTTTTAATAATTAGCACTGCATCAAAGTGGAAGGGCCTTTCTTATCAGGTTAAAGACTTTTCTCCATCTTTAGTGGAGGCTATTCATTGACCACTCATATCAATTCTTCTTCCTCTCCTCCCCTGCTTTTGACTACAGGACCCCAATTTTGTTGAAGTATTATCTCCATGTGATTATGGGAGAGGGACCCCAGCCCCAGCCCCTGGGATGGATCTTCGTTAGTCCAAGCCATTTAGCACGTGGCATTCTCTTAGTAGCTCTTGGTGGTCCAGAGGTTGGTACATACCCTGAGCTGGTCCAATCAGAGTTAAAGGAAGCTCTTGTGTTATATGGTTGGGGAAGAGATTTTCCCTCTCTCCTGCTGGACATGCATCAGGACTCATTAGTCTCCATGCTCAATGGCACTCGTCTTGTGGCCATGAGGAGAACCAGCCATAAGGTGAGATCACCACTGAAGATTACAGAGCAAAGAGATGGAAAGAAGCTATCCATTGAACTGCTGATCATCCTATGCCTGATGGCTCCTTTACCTCTGGATTTCACCTTGAGTTGGGGTTTTTATTATGTCTAGCTTAAAACATCCTAGTTGATACACTACCCGTAAGGAGTTTGGGAATACAGGTTGAATGCTGTCTTGTCATCAGGGACGCCAGAGGGAAATTCTAGACCGGGCAGCAAGTGGGCCTCTCGGGGTAATATTTGGTCTTGAAAGTTATAAACTCTGGTGAAGAAGGTGCAGCCAACTTCATTAAAATTAAAATGGAGGTTTCCTTACAAGTGTCTGGAAACACATTTTGTAACAGACTTATGTTGACTTTTGGCTATCACATATCTTACCCACTTAACCCTGTTGGTCCCCATCTCTCTATGTAGGAGGTCTCCCATACCCAAAACAATGTTTCGTCCATAGAAAATGTGGACTCCCTCTTGCAGAGTGTAGAATCATTGATTGGAAGCATCTGCCCACCAGGAACTACATTTCCCATGGTTCCTTACATGTAGTTGAGGCTACAAGGCTGGTTCTTGCCAGTGAAACAGGAGCAGTTGTGATGTACATCATGCCTGGGTCAGGAAGCTTAAGCAGTGGTTGTACCTTTATTTTCTTTGTCCATACTCCAGCTGAATGGGAAGGACTCCAAGGTCCAAGAGGAGGGTGGAGTCACAATAAGGAAGGAGCCTGAATTGTGAACGTTCCTGTGGAAGGCTGACTGTCAACTGAGAATATCTGTGTTGGTCAGTTACATGCCTGAGGAATACACTTCGATTGTGTTAAGCCATTAAACCTTGGGGTTGTTACCACAATGTTGCCTTAATTAATACATCCCCATTGTGCATGCTCTTAGTAGAAGGGCAACAGCCATTGCAGCCTCCTGCTGATGTTCCCACTATGGAACGCAAAAGGGTCCAGTTTCCCCTTCTTTCTGCCCCTGGAATAGCCAAGGGTTAGATAGTCGATTACACTCTTGCTCTTGGGAGACTCAATCTTAAACAAGGGGCACAAAGACGAAGGGCAAGTTCAGAATCCGGTATATAGCAGCAGTAGCAGAAACTTGAGGAGAGTGCTGTGCCCAGCAATTGGGCTTTGGCTGTGGTTTCTGCCACTTCAGTGGCACCCTTGGGTCCTGCTGGTTGTCCCAAGCCTTCTCCTCCAGATTCTTACTGATTGTGTTAAGCCCTTGATAGCTTACTAGTTAACTCTGCCGTTTGCTTAGCTAATCAGAGTTTTTTTCTCTTGCTCAGATTCATATGACGTTGGGTTTAATGTTTTTCATAGAAGAGTCCCATTTCAAATTCATGCATTTTGTTTTGTCTTGCCTTTTATAAGTGAAGTCATTCCTTTACCAAATTCTGTACTTGTTCCAGTATTTGACTCTGCTTTACCATCGTAGATTCATGATCTAACAGAAGCTGAGATGGGGGCCCCACTCAGTGTTCTCCTTTTGTTGACTGCCTTTCCAGAAAATCAAGCCGTTTTTCATTTTTTCCTTTAGTTGATGGCTTGATCTCTCTCCTAGCTTTTGCAAATTATTTCCCTCACTTGTCTTACAGACTGCCCTCACCTGTGCATTTTTGTGGCATTTCTACTTGTTAACCAGTTCTAGTGTTAAGTTGTGCCATCCAATTAGCAATGTGTAACATTTTGCTGACGGGGGCAGGATCTGGTTGGTGGAGAAAGCAGTGGACTCGTTGTCCCAGAGACCTGATTCTGTTACTTCCAAGATAACGTAACCTTGGGCAAATCACTGAACTTGTCTCTCCCTGAGACTCATTTTGCTAAGTGATTAGAATGAGAGAATACATGACACTCTCAGGGTCAGTTACAATGACAGCAGTTAATTGAAGGCCACCTAGCTAGACAAATACAGCTGGAGGGAAGGTAAGAAAGCATAAAGGTAGGAAGTCCACAGCCTAGCCTGGAAGTCAGGCTGGGAGAGCTATGAGTCAGGGAGGAATTATTAGTGCATGCAGACTGCCATCAGCTGATAGGCACCACCCGACTGCGGTTTCCTCTTCAGCCAGCTTTACACTTTTGGTTCATCCTCAAATACAGTCCTTGAAGGGAATCCAACTAGAGCAGTGGCCCTGCTTCAATATTTAATCCAATCCTCACACACTGTGAACACAAGGCCAGTTTGACACCCCACAGCAGCCTTTTACGGTAGTTTAATTTCTCAGCAGTTTTTCTACATTTCTGATCAGCCATTTATGTTTGCAACTGAACTGCATTAGGAAGTCCACGTCCCCCTTCCAAAACAGTACTGTGGATCAGATCTGGCAACCTCCAACACTAAGACTCAGTTTCCTCATCTGTAAAATGGGATGGCTAACTAAAATGGGGTGGGCTCCCAGAGTCTCCCCTCCAGGCCTCTTCCAGCTGTGATGCTGGATGGTGATCTTGTGACCCTTACACCAAGCATCTGCTTAGATTCTAGATGGAGTTAGCTTTCCTTCCCAAAAGCTAAGGAACACTTCTGCCTGGCATTGTTTCCTTGTTGAAAACCTCCTCCCTCTTCCTTCACTGGGGTGGAGTTTGTGGTCATGGTAACCTGCAGCCAGAAGTTCTGAGGGCAACACCAAGTCCAACCAAATGGACCCACATACATGGCCACAGAAGGTCAGAACAGAGTATTTCTCTAAACCTGATGATTTGCTAAAAGGAAACAAAGTATTTTGACAACTCATAATTTTTCACCAATTTCTCCCTTTTTACTTAGAGGTCACTTGACAAAATGAGAGGACTGGGGCCAGTTTGGTTAAATTTGCTAATCTTTTTTACTATTCTTACAGATAGATACATTTATCTTAGACTATCTTTTGATTTGGAAAAAAAAATTATTTTCTCTTCTAAAACGTAGTCTGTGCCTGCTTAAACTTGAGCCAGGGAAAAAAAGGCAGGGGACAAAAGTTTAAAAAACTAATAATATTCAGATAAAAGTAATCAAATACAACATTCAAATAAATTTTCTGATCAGTATCCCCTCCTAGTACACTTATATACACACAGCTGCACACACACATACCTTTAGCTACCTTCCCATATAATCAGATGAACTTGAAGAAAAGAGTAATGTCCCCCTCAGAGTTGGAAAAATGCTGGACTAAGTCTCTCTTTTTGATTACTCCACAGAGGTCCAGGCTAAACAGAGAAGCAGTTGGTTAAGGACAATGTGGTACCATGGGGGAGGCGGCAAATTATTAGAGCGCGGGAGCCAGGCAAAGTCATTTCCAACAGGGCCTAAGAGAGCAAGGGGCTTTAGGACATAGGCACTCTAACCTGTTAGGTGCCACCATGAAAAATTAAGAGCAGCCCGGGCCCCCAGGATGCAGGCAAGCTCTTCGTCTGAGACTTGGAATAAAAGCTGTGTTGCCAACTGAGACAAAGTGGAGGACCCACACACACAAGAGACTGTGGCTGGACTGTCAGGCTGCATTTGTGTCTGCCTGAGCTGTTCTGAAAAGATCCTCCTTTCCTGAATCGCTGAGAACCCCCCAGACAATAGAGGGATGGAGTGGCGACGCTTGCTGTGCTGGGCAACTGATTGGAGACGTATGAGTGGGAGCTTTCATGTTGGCTCTTTTACTGGTAACGAACACTGACGCCAACCCCCAGTGGCCTCAGTTTCCGTAGCTACTGGGATGGGATGATAAGGAGTCTGGGCCATCCCATGGAGATGGTCTGAGACGGAAGTCACCCCCCCCCCAACCCCCGTCATCTCTCTCTGGCGCTTTAGCAGTTGCCTTCCTTACTTTTGCTCTTATCCCCTACAGTTTACTGTTCACCCACACTGAAACCACATTGATCTTCTCAAACCACAAGTTAAATTGTGTCACTCTTTTTGCTCAAAACCCTCTGATGGCTTCCTAGTATTCCTAGTACAGCCCCACACTCCAATTACTTCAATAACTTCATCTTCTATTATTCTTCCCATCTCTTTCTCTGTTGCAGACGTATTGGCCTCCTTGCTTGAACAGGCCATTTCTGTTCTGCCTCAGAGATTTTATACTTGCTGTTCCCTCTGCCTGGAATGATTTGTCATGAGTTACCTGCATTGTGACCTGTTGCTGCACCTCCTTCAGCTTGTCTCTCAGATGCCATCTTCCCAATGAGGGAAAATTGTACCTACTCTGTGTTAGTTGGCTATTGCCATTATTAGGCTGCATAATGAACCATGCCCAAACTCAGTGGCTTACAACAAGCATTTGCTTCCATACTCACGGGTTTGGCTGAGACTGGATTGCTCTAGGATGGGCTTGACTTGGCAGCTTTGCTTTAGGCTGCAGGCTGAGTTCAGGTCTGCTCTATGTGTGCTTGTGTTGAGGCCCAGGGTGAAGGGTCAGTGGCCATCCAGGGCACGCTTTTCTCATGATCTGTCATCAGGGCACAAGAGCCGAGCCCAAACAACATAAGCAATTTAAGATCTCTGCTTGCATCACACTGCACGAACATTCTTTCGGTCAAAGGAATCACGTGACCAAACTCAGCCTTAACGAATTAGTGAAGTATACTCTGCTCACAGTGGGTGAGGGGAGGAGGAAGAAAGGATATTTGCTGAATAGTCGCCCAAACTATCACATACACACACCCACACCCCACCCCTGCTTACACTCCCTGTTTCATCTCCTATGCCTTTTGTGTTTAGGGCTTATCATCACCCTGCATAATGACATATTTTACTTGTCTACTTTGTCTCATTGGCTAAAATGGCTGCTCTTTTAGAGTACAGAGTTTTGTGTGTTTCATTGACTGCTATATCATCAGTACCTTGAACAGTGCCTGGAACATAGTGGATGCTGAGTAAATACTTTTTGAATGACAGAATAAGTAAGTTCCCCTACTGTTCTGTAGACTTATTTAAGGAAGTTCAGAAATGAATTGTAGTTGGGGCGCCTAGGTGGCTCAGTCGGTTAAGTGTCTGACTTGGGCTCAAGTCGTGATCTTGCAGTTTGTAGGTTCATGCCCTGCATCGGGCTCTGTGCTGACAGCTCGAAACTCGGAGCCTGGAGCCTGCTTTGGGTTCTGTGTCTCCCTCTCTCTCTGCCCCTCCCCCACTCACATTCTGTCCCTCTCTCTCAAAAATGAATAGACATTAAAAAAATTGTTTAAAAAAATAAATTCTGGTAAAAAAAAAAAAAAAGAAATGAATTGTAGTAGAATTTTACAGTCTCTCTCTCTTTCTTTCTTTCTTTTTTTCAAGTCGGACTCACTCCCAGCGTGGAGCCCAATGTGTAGGGCTTACTCTTATGACCCTGAGATCAAGACTTGAGCCAAGATCAGGAGTTGGATACTTAACTGATGAAGCCACCCAGGGGCCCCTGCAGCCTCTCAATAGGGACATAATCTCTGCAACACTGTTGCAGATATAGTGGCTTTATCACTATATTGACCGTATCATTATGACTACGAGTATCATCAGCGCTGTTACCATCATAATCTCTGTCACCATCACCACCACCGCCATTGTCACCACTGCCATCATACTCCCATTGCTGTCACCACCTCTACCCCGTCACCATTAGCATCAGCATCACCACCATCTCTACCACCTCATCACTGTCACCATCACTCTTACAGCATCATCACCTCTGCCACATCACCATGATCACCACTGGCACCATCACTTCCTCTGTCATGTACCACCCAGCACCACCAACAGCATGACCACCATCACCACCTCCATTATCATGCCATGTCTGCTACTGTTCCCCTCATCACTCTCCTCCCCGTCATCACCATCACTATCACCATTATCTCCATTTGATGATGATGATTGACAGTAATACTGATTGCACACAGCTCTCAATAAACTAATCGCAGTATGGGAAGCAGAAGAAATGGTCGTTTTCTCCTAGCTGCAATGGAAAAACCTCAGTCTGGGAAAATTAATTCTCTTAAGAGCCCCAGAGAAAATCTATAGAAATGATACAATCAATATTTACTACAACTTTAGAAATGCTACCCCGTCTGCAGAAATGATCAAACCTCGAGAATTTCACCTCCTGAATAGCGCTGAAATTGCCTCTAGCGCTTTTTCCTCTTATCCTCTTGGAGGGAAAAAAGGTTGTTTCCTAAATCATTTCTTTCACCACTTACTTACAAGTCCATTACTCCTTGTTGCATAATAATAGACCACGTGACTTCATGATTAATCTTTTCCATCCTGAAACAAAATCTTTTTCTGAAATGTTGCTGCTTCTCTAGTTCTTTGTAAACACTGCCTGACAAAAATGTGTGGGTGCTGGAAGGCCCCCAAATACCAGGGGTAAGATTAAAGTCCATCAAATCTCCACTTCAGATCAATTCTCTCTGCTTACAGAGCAAGGCAGTGTAGTCTTTCTTCGACCTCTCCTTTTTTTTTTTTTTTAAACGTTCCTCTTTAAAGCCTGATTTCACCTTCATTTTATCTGGCCTGTGACTCTGAAATGATTTGCTAAAGCCTCAGCTTTTTTTATTTATGTTTGTCAGAGGCATCAAATGTATTGATTTGAAATACGGAAATATTCAAGAGACTTTGCAAAAAAGGTCTTTCTCATAAAATATTGTACTATGGGTACCAACAGAAGGATCTGTTGAGGATGGTGTGAAGGAGAATTTTATTTAACTCTTGAAAGCAATTTTTCTCTGAAGGGAAGAGATTGCCACTGTTTGGCTTTAGTCCCAAACCTACTATTATGATGAAACACCAAGAGTACAGTTTATCATATCCTGATGGCAGCGCATCTGATTTTGATTCTATCAAATACAAAGAAAAAACTGTATTGCTGGGTAGGGGGATGGTTGAAAGAGGAATGTTAGAGCCTCCTGAGATGCCTTTCTTTTTTGTGGGCATGAGAGAATGTTTCACAGGCAGAGGGAAAATAGATGAAAAGGCCTCTATTGCCAATAAAGAGACATTTGCACAGCAACGTCCAGATAATTGTGTGACTGAGGTTCAGCATCTGCTGTGGGCATCTGATGCAACAAGATGGCAGCTAGCTCCAGGGCAGAAATGAAGGGACTTATGTGACTCGCTGTCAGCTCAAAACCAGTCAGGTCAATCTGTGTTTGATTGTTCCCATCATTTTCTTATTCCTCTAAATGAGTCTCATCTCTGGTTGGCTTGGGACTCGTCGAGTCTGGGAAAGCTCCAGGCTGAGCTCTGCTGAAGGACAGTGGGAGCCATCGCCTTCATAGGAATCCAAAAGCCAGCCCCAGCTGCGAGGGGTTCCAGGTGGGGAAAAGCCGAGCTGTGGCAACTCTGCACACGAAGCTGGGAGAGCAGCTGGTCTGTGCCAGGGGTGCCTCTGCTGAGCTGAGGGTTTTGCCATGGGAGGCGGGACAGCTTCTCGGCAGGGAGGCTGGGATCTGAACTTGGGATGTGCTCAGTTGTTAAAAGATATTGGAAGCAGACACTTCCTATAAAGGGATTCAGTTTCAACTAAACGGTGTTCAGTTTATGGTTACTTTGGGCCCAAAGAGCGAATTTTTGTCTGTTTGCATCGTAACAGGATCTCTGAGTAGGGATGTATAGGCATTTGTAGAGGAGTAGGAAGGAAGGGGGGGGCGCAGGGGAACAGAGTGGTGTCTTGTGAGTGAGACGGTGGTCCTGTCTCCTTAGCCTCCAGGCCTCTTCTGTGAAAATTCAGCTCGGAAGTCGATCTGGGCTCCGACAGGCATTCACTGTGTTAAAGCTCCGGCGTGAAAATGGCACACGTACACCCGAGGTTAGAGAGTGCTGGCCGCCATGCCCCCTGGGAAGCAGACTGAGTCGTCTGCAGAGTTTATTAGGGGTGCTCTTAGGATCAACACCTGTGAAAGAGGAGGGAGTAGCAAGATTAAGCAGGGCATAATTTGAGCTACAGTGTGGTCCCAACAAAGGCCTCCGTTGATCCTGTGAGGAGCTCTGGAGCTGGGATTGCCTGGCAGATTGTCTGGGGTTAGGACGCGGGCCCAGGTCTTCATATCTCTGCACCGACCAGTCATTAGACATGGGTGCCCCCAGTAAAGGGGCACACCTTTGCTGAGGTAGCTCTTTCCCATCAAGTGGAGAGCACTTGGCTGCCAGTCGGCCGGGGGGAAGGACTACTTTATTCTGAAGGTAGGACTGAGGAGGCACAACATGGCATCCACTACATTGAACTAGAAACAAAGCCAAAGAACTTTCTCTAGATGGGAGCCGGCAACAGATGACATGCTAATTTACTCCTTTTTAGTGCCAATTCTATCCAGTTAAAAAAAAAAAACAAAAAAAAAACCCTTGAGTGTTTACAGTGGTCCTGGAATTGGGGATACACAGATGAACAAGACATTCCTACCTTTGAGGGGCCCATGGTCTGGTGGAAAGACAGAGGTATCAGAAATCAACCACTGCTCAACAGGATTATAGAAGCACTGAACGGGGAGAGTGGGGCACACAGGAGGCTGTCAGCTTACCTAATGTGTGATACTCCCAAGTTTTGTGCAGTGGTACTTCCTCAAAGGCCTCATCTGTTAACTGAACCAGGCTGGAACGCTGGCGGGAAAACCAAGAGGCACTCGGCGATCTTGGTGGATTGGTGATTTATTTAACACCGGCGGGCTCAGAGGAGACCGTTTCTCCAAAGATCTGAGCCCTGAGCTTAAGCATGGGAGGCAATTTATAGTCTGTTACTTCCGCATTCCTCATTAGTAGTGATTTGGTGCACAGGGCAAGCAGGGCGGGAAGAAGAACCCAGAAGAGGGGTCTCTAAGCTAGGAACTAGAGTTTTAGTCTCGTTGGCCATCTTATGCTGCAGACCTTTACTTAGTTTCCCAACACATCCAAATACAGTCATGTGGGGGGAAGGCTTTAACATATGAATTTGGTGGTGGGTACATAATTCAGTCCATAACAGCATCCATCAGTGGTTCTTGCTTCCAGTAACTATTACCATGGTTTTTGCTAAACGTTGTTTTTTCAATTTCCATCATTTCTTTGACATCAGAGATATTGCCAGTTTGTTTCCAGAGCACTGCGATAAAGCGGTTATCACAGCACAGCAAGCCAAATGAATTTTTGGCTTTCCCAGTACATAGAAAAGTTATGTGTACACTATACTTAGTCTCGTAAATATGCAAATAGCATTATGTCTAAAAAAACAATGTACATACCTTAATTAAAAAATACTCTATTGCTAAGACACACTAACCATCATCTGAGCTTTCGGTGAGTTGTAATCACCAATTGTAGATCACCATAACAAACACAATAATAATGAAAAACTTTGAAATATTGTGCGAATTACCAAAACGTGACACGGATGTGAAGTGAGCAAATGCTATTGGAAAAATGGCGTCAATAGACTTGCTTGACACAGGGTTGCCGCAAACTTTCAATTTGTAAAAAAACGCTTTCTGCGAAGCGGTATGTCTGTACAGACATTTTTTTCCTGTGGGTTATAATCCATTACTATCATTATTGGATTGTTAAAATTGTCCCAGATTTGACCATGGGGGGCTCCTTTGTGTTGGTTCTGTGTCCTTTCAACATGCCCCATCATTTTTTGATTGCTTCCTTTCTGTCTCCACAGGATGTGCCAGTCTTATCTTATATTTTCTTTTACCAGTCCTGAACTGGAAGTCACCATTTCTCTAAGGAGCCCTGGTTCCTTTTATTGGAGGAAAGTAGCTAGAAATCAAGATGTGGGTGCTGGGTATGCTTATTGCTACCAGAGTGGCATTTCTTCCTGGTCCTCTCAGTGAACAGAGCTAGGGAATATATACATGTATGCTCACAAATGATAGCACACACCTGTACTTATATCTGTACCTCTCTGTGTGCACATATGTTTAAAAACCATGAATTTGGTGGGTGGGGGATGGGCTAGATGGGTGACGGGCATTAAGGAGGGCACTTGTGATGAGCACTGGGTGTTGTGTGTAAGTGATGAATCACTGAATTCTACTCCTGAAAGCAATACTAAACTATATGCTAACTAACTAGAATTTAAATAAAAATTTAAAAATAAAAAATAAAAACCATGAATTCATATTGATACTTCCTACAGTCCAACACTACAGGGTTCATTTTAGCCTTCCTCTTTTCCTTATTTGCAATCCCATTCCCCAACAGTGAGAATCCTAGTTCTCATTATCCATGACAAATTTATGTATTTGCTCAGTCCTAGTACACACATAAAGTAGTTTCAGAATTGCTAAACTAAACTCCTGTGAAAAACAATTTACTAACTAGAGAACAATATACAGTTCTTTATATCTCTAACCTTTCGGTGTACAATCAAACTCTTGTTCAACAAATTAGGTTAGTTATTTTCCCTTCAGTGTGGTTATACTGTCCACTTGTAATACAGTTAGACTCATTTGTTATCAATTATTTATTATCCTGAGCTCTCTTCATATCCTGGTTTGAATCACTAATTTTTTTTTTAGGGTAATCGAAGCATTCACACAGTTCCAAAATCCAGAAGTAGACAAACATGTATACTTATGAAAATGTCACTTCCCACTCATCTCTACTACCCTGTTCTCATTCCCCCATTATTTCCACTCCATTCCCACTCATCTCCTATAGTTACCCACTCTCCTCAGTTTCTAGTTTATCCTTTCTATATTCCTTTTGTACAACTGAGCAGATACATGTATATTTTCTTATACCCCTTCTTTCTCACGTGAAGGGGAGCATAATATGGGTCATCTTTTGCACTGTTTTTTTTCCACTTGGCGTGATGTCTTCAAACTCACTCCCTATCAGTTCATAGATATCTTCCTCATTGGTTCTTTACAGTTGCATATACTACTCCATTGTGTTGATGCTTTATTTATTCCATCACTCTTCCATTGTCAGCATTTAGTTTGTTTCTGGTATTTTACAATTATAAGTGTTGCCACAATAAACAATCTTGTGCATATGTATAATTGTATTGTTGCATACATTTCCTAGAACAGATAACGGTGGGTCAAAAGATAACTTGCATATATCATTCTGTACATATTGCTAAACTTCCCTCCAGAAGGGTTGTACTAGTTTACATTCCCACCAAGAATGTATGAGACTGCCTGTTTCCTCACAGCCTTGCCAACACACTTTGTTGTCATAGTTTTACAGTTTTACCAGTCAGGTAGGTGAGAGATGATATCTTAATGTTGCTTTATTTTTGTATTTCTCTAATTGTGAATGATATTTCTTATGTTTAAGGTCCATTTAAAAAATTTTTTTAAATGTTTGTTTTTGAGAGAGACAGAGAGTGATTGGGGGAGGAGCAGAGAGAGAAGGAGACACAGAATCCGAAGCAAGCTCCAGGCTCTGAGCTGTCGCTGTCAGCACAGAGCCTGACACGGGGCTTAAACCCACGGACCGCAAGATCATGACCTGAGCAGAAGTTGGATGCTTGAAATATAAATATAAATATAAATATAAATATAAATATAAATATAAATATATATATATAAAATACTTGATGTTTTATCAGTTTTTAAGTGTATAAGTCAGTGGCATTAAGTACATCCACAGTGTTGTATGACCATCACCACTATTTCCAGAACTTTTCCATCACCCCAAATAGAAAGTCTGTAACCATAAAGCAATAACTCTTTATTCTACCTTTCCCCCCAAGCCCTTGTCCTTCCATTTTTAAGAGTTATTTATATATTAGGAATATTAATGTGTTTTCTGTGGTATATTTGAGAATTGTTCTCTCCATTTATCATTTGTCTTTTGACCTTGTTTATAGTGTTTTTGATTATGCAAAGTTTATTTTTAAGTAGTCGTTTGTCAAACTTTTCTTTTATTGCCTCTGGATTTTAAAGCATAGTTAAAAAGCCTCTCCACACCCACATTATAGAGGAATGTGCTTATGTTTTCTCCTAGCACTTCTATGGTTTCATCTTTTTTTCTTTTACATTTAGATCACTGATCCATTTGTAGTTTATGCTTGTGCGTGATGGATGGATGTATATATCTAAATTGATCCTTTGCCTTATGGCTAGCCAGTTGTCCCAACACTATTTATTAATAGTGTCTTCTTTCTCTACTGATTTAAAATACCACATCATTCACATACCAAGATCCTATAAATGTTTGTGGCTAAAACTGCATCGCTTTTATATACGTTACCAATTTATAAAGTAATCTTAGAAGAAACAAATAGTTGTCTAGACTCAAAGAATTTTTGATTGAAAAGGGCTTTAGAAGTCATGTGTGTCAGGGCTCCTGGATGGCTCAGTCGCTTAAGTGTTGGACTTTAGCTCAGGTCGTGATCTTGCAGTTTATGAGTTGAAGCCCAGTGTCATTCAAGCCCCGCTTCGGGCTCTGTATTGACAGCTCAGAGCCTGGAGCCTGCTTCAGATTCCATGTCTCCCTCTCTCTCTGCCTCACCTCCACTCTCTCTCTCTCTCTCTCTCTCTCTCAAAAATAAATAAACATTAAAAATATTTTTAAATAAAAAAAGAGAAGTCACGTGTATCAACCTCCAATGGCCCCTCACCATTTTCAAGATAACCTCTCATCTTAGCCCAGAGATTCCTCAGGATCTGATCTGTGCCTGCCTCCCTCGCTTTTTGCCCTACCTCCCTCCTGCAGTACCCTGCACTGTAGCCTATCGAACGTCGGTCTTTTCTCCTCCCTATAATGCTGCTTCCTGCCTCCATGCCCTCACATATGCTGTTCCATCTGCCCGGAATGCCATTCTTTCTTCTTTGAGTGGCTTAGTATTCAAATCTCATGTCACGTCCTCTAGGAGGCCTTCCCCGACCTTTCCATCTGAGCCACCACCTCCTCCCTTAGGCTTTTGCAGTACTCAGGTATCCTAGAGTCATGCTGTCATTGTACCATGCATGGTACAATTGTGGGCTTATTTGTCTGCCTCCCCCACTAGAGTATGAGTTCATGGCGGCCAAGGACTGTGTCTTAATCTTGGTCTTTGTATCACTAGATACAAAGAGAGCTTGGTAAATACACAGCAGTACATCTAGGCTTGGCTTGAATTCTTCAAATAACAGACAGTTTACAGCTTCAAAAGGCAGCCTATTCCGTTTTTAACTTATTCAAAAGTTCTTCCTCACAGCAAGCTGAACTGTGCCTTCCTGTAATTTCTACCCACGTGTCCTTGTTGTGTCCTCAGGAACCGAATCTCTTACTAGAAGACAGTTGATCTGCTTACCTAGCGGGGCCTTGGCTTAGGGACACAGCTGTAACTGGCGCCTCTTCTTGAAACAATTCAGTGCTGCTTGTTTTGGGTATGAATTCTTCCTTTCAATGAATATTTGATTTAAGGTAAGAAAAATCTGAGTTTCCCATAAAGTGCTTCAGTCTCTTGTGCTATTTTAATGTGTTCCCACAAGCTGCTTCCCTGAAAGCCTTCTGCTAACTTAATTCAGGCAAAGTACTCACATTCAGCATGTTATTTGTCACTTTAGTGATGACAGTTGCCCTTTCTCTCTGTCTTTTCATGGGGCCTCAATGGATTTAATTGGATTCTTTGTTCTCTGTTCTTCTGGGCATTCTGTGGTGCTGACTTGCTAGTGGTTCGATGCACCATCATGTTGCTCCCCAGTGCCCCCAGCCTTTGGCTTCAGAGGCCTTGCCTAGATCTGCCCCTGAGTTCTGGTACCACATATATGAAGTTCTATGGGAATGCCACACCTTACCATTGAGTAGAGTTTCTCAAAGGACCATCTGGGGGTGCCTGGGTGGCTCAGTTGATTAAGCATCTGACTCTTGATTTCAGCTTAGGTCATGATCTCCAGGTTCGTGAGTTCAAGCCCTGTATCAGGCTCCATGCTGATAGCGTGGAGCCTGTTTGGGATTCTCTGTCTCCCTCTCGCTCTGCTGCTCCCCTGCTCACTATCTCTCTCTCAAAAATAAATAAATAAACATTAAAAAATTTTTTTAAAAATACCATCTGAATTAGAATCTCCCAGTGGGTTTGTTAAAAATGCAGATTCCTGGGGCAGCTCAGTTGGTTGAGTGTCCAACTTCAGCTCAGGTCATAATCTCCTGGTTTGTGAGTTTGAGCCCTGAGTTGGGCTCTATGCTGAGAGCTCAAAGCCTGGAGCCTGCTTCAGATTCTGTCTCTCTCTCTCTCTCTGCCCTTCCCCTGCTTATACTCTGTCTCTCTCTCAAAAATAAACATTAAAAAAAATTAAATGCAGATTCCTGAATCCATACTCCTGATCTTCCAGATCAAAACCTCTGAGGACAAGGACCTATAGTGTGTTTTTAAAAAAATTATTATTTTTATTTTTTTCTTTAATTTTTAAAAAATTTATATCCAAGTCAGTTAGCATATAGTGCAACAATGATCTCAGGAGTAGATTCCTTAGTGCCCCTTACCCATTTAGCCCCTTACCCATCCTCCCCTCCCACAACCCCTCCAGTAACCCTCAGTTTGTTCTCCATATTTGTGAGTCTCTTCTGTTTTGTCCTCCTCCTTGTTTTTATATTATTTTTGTTTCCTTTCCCTTATGTTCATCTGTTTTGTCTCTTAAAGTCCTCTTATGAGTGAAGTCATATAATTTTTGTCTTTCTCTGACTGACTCATTTCACTTAGCATAATACCCTCCAGTTCCATCCATGTAGTTGCAAATGGCAAGATTTCATTCTTTTTGATAGCTGAGTAATACTCCATTGTATATATGTATACCACATGTTCTTTATCTATTCATCCATCGATGGACATTTGGGCTCTTTCCATACTTTGGCTGTAGTGTGCTTTTTAAGCTCTCTGGATGATTCTCACACAAGCTAAATTGAAGAACTGCCACCCTAGATGTTGGCAAAATAATCACCATATACACCATCACTCTTCTGTTAGGGATATTCATTTACATCTAAGCAGATTCACACCTCTGTCAACATGCTAACTACTCCTTTTCCTTTTTCCCTCAGATAGAAGCTTGGTGATGGCAGGGATTCTGTCAGTTTTCCCCATCATCATATTCCCAGTGCCCAGCAGAGTACATGGCACATAATAGGTGTTCAGTAGTTGTTGAATGAAAGTGCAAGGAACAGACATTTCTTTGTCCCCTCCACTTCACTGACACTTGTGATACTAAGGAGAGGCTATGGTATAAACAAGGTGAGAGGCATGGGGAACCAAAGGAGAAGGCTGAATTGCAGAAGAGTGTGCAGCCTGTGGTGGACCCAGAGCTCTGCAGAAAGCTCTAGAGGAAGGCAGCTTCCTCATTAGTGAGAAGTCCTAGAGGTGCAAACACTTCAGGCCATTCTCTGTGACAGACAGGCTGGGCAGCCGGAGTCTGAAGAGATGGAAACAATGATATAAATTCTTCCCTCCACACCAACCTCAAAGCCTATGCAGTTTGGGGAATGAGAGAAGGGCAAGAAATGGCAAAGGCTTGCACTGTTGTGTCTCTGCAAAGTAACTCATCATTCAGATAGATTAAAACCTCCAGGAATATTAACAATAATGACTATTACAACTACCTTGGGGAGATAAGATGTGGAGTTGCTATGAATCAGACAGCCTGGGTTCATATTCCAACCCTTACTACCTTAATTTCTTTTTACCTCAGTTTATTCATTGGAAAATGGGAATAATTTAATTATATAATCCCTGTGTGCTAGTTAAGCTACTGCTAACTACCACAGAGACACCTTCATACTTCAGTGGTTTAACACAATTGAAGTTTATCACTTGATCATGGAGTCCAAATGGATGTTCTTCTTTGGTGTGTGGCTGTCCTCCATGTGGTGGTGATTCAGGGACCCAGGTTCTTTCCATATTCTGGCTTAACATCTCCTAAGACCTTGAAGCCCTCTGCTAGAACCCCTGCATCCAGTCAACAGAGGAGGAAACAGTACGAAGGTATACTAGCTCCTAAACCACTTTGTCGTGAAAGTGACGCATGCCACTTTTCACTCACACTTAATTGGGAAGAACTAGCCACGTGGCCAATCTAGGAGCAAGGGGGTATGGGAAATATAGTCTCTAGGTGTATACTCAAGAAGAAAAGTGTATCACTTATTGCTGCATTACACGCCATCACAAAACATAGTGGTTTAAAACAACAATACTGTATTTAGTTCACAGTTCTGTGGGGCCGCAACTTGGGATAGAATCAGCTAGGCAGTTGTGCTGATCTAAGGCTCAGCTGATCACCTGACTGGGCTCACTCATGCAAATATGGCCAGCTGCTGTGTTGGCTGGGGACTGGTTGGTCTAGGGTGGCTTTAGCTGGGAAAGCATGTCTTTGCTCCATTTGTCTCTCACCCTCCAGTAGAGCAAGAGGAGAAGCCTGCAGAGTCTATTGAGGCCCAATCTCAGGACTCACATAATGTGTTTTCTGTTACATTTTATTGGCCTATACCCAGAATCAAAGAGTGGAGATATAGAAGCTGCAAAGAATCATGGCCATTTTTGCAACCTATAACAAAAAGGAAATATGTTTGGTTAAATGGGTTGTCTGTAACATGCTTAATAGAGTACCTGACATTATAGTAAGCATCCAATAAACTTATCTATTATCATCATTATTATCATTTATTGAACACCTATGTGGCAGGCTCTTTGCTAGGCAATTTGTGTATATTGTCTTATTTAATCACCACAACTATCTCACTTTACAGATGAGGGAACTGAGACTTAAATAGATGAAGAAAACTACTAAAGGTCATTTAACTAGTAAGTGATGGTGCCCAAGCTTGTACTCCATACTGCCTTGGGTCTTAGCTTTCTACCCTAAAATGCTCAAGGAGAAACGAAACTTGAGTCTGAGATGATATTAAACATTTAGGAAAGTCTGGGAAATGATATGGAAAGGAAGACCCTGGCCTTATGACCTGAAATAAAAGGGTGAAGTCCAGAACCAGTTTGGGCAGATGACCCTCAAGTTGGTCACAGCCCATCTCAAGGAGAAAGCAATGATGATTATTGTGACTCATCTGCTGACCTCTGCTGCCTGGTTCTTTCTCTTATCTGAGAGGATTGGAAAATTCCTTCCTTACCAGAGTTCATGTTAGTGTTAGAAAACCTCAGGTAGGGGGAAGGAAATAGAGAGGAAGTGGGTATAAGATAGAAAGAAAATCAGCCTCAGAATAGAAAATGCCAGAGCAGAAGAAGAGTTTGAAATGCCCATGGCCAGATAGTCCCAGTCTCTTTTGGGAATGAATATACTGATAAGATAGCACTTTACTAAAACTATAGATTTGGCTTGGTAAACATATGACTTAACAGACACTTTTCAGTAACCTCACAGCCTCCCAGGAGTCTGTAGCCCACAGGTTGGGAACCAGTGGACTAGTTCAGAAAAGTAGATAGGTTTAACTTTGAGAGCCAATGCTGTTAATGTGGTAGTGGTTCTTGGAAGCACTGTGTTGAGTGGATTCTGGGAACATCTCTAGATATTATTGGAAAGATTGCTATGACTGATTATTAATATCTCTCACTGGCCAGGACAGAGATGATGGTATCATACATGCTAAGTTTTTTTATCATCTGTGATCTAGTCATGTCTTCCTAAGAGGAAACTGTAGCACAGAAGGATGATGTGATTTTCTCCATGTTACACAGTTAATAGCAGTATCAAGGTCTATGTCCTTGGTCTCCTTATCAGTACATGAAACACGATGTATTTTTTAATTTTCCTTCCACATTTGCCCCCTTTTTTTTGGTTGGAAGTCTGCTTCCATGCTAGATATGGTATAGTCTCCTTCCTTCATTGAAGAAAACAAAACTAAACAAGGCTTATTTGGGAATTTGCCTGGTGAATTTAATTGATTGTTGAGACAAGGCTTTCAATTCTGGTCTATTTCCACATCCATTCTCCTGTTATAACACATTCGTGCCCAAGCATTAGACTTTGAAATTAGAGGACTAGTTTATTGTTGAACTAAAATCTGGTGCAATTCAAGACGACCTAGTGAATGCCTCCCCCGCCCCCTTCTCTTTCCTTCTTCAACCTCAAAGGTCCCTCACTCCCTTTCTATTTGATACTTGTCAGGCATCTGAGATTAATTAATTTCTACTTACTCATATGCACACCCACACACAACCCCATGGAACTCATGGGTCCCATAAAACCTCATTACACTAGAGCTGGAAGGGACTTAGGCTTCATCCAGTCTATTTTCTGAGAAGACTAAAGCACAAAGAGGGAAGAGCTGGAGGTTTTCAGGGTTGCAAAGCTGGAAGCCAATTTTCAGGAATCCAGTTTGCCAAATGTCCAATTTGCTGAATGGCCAACTCACACCACTGTCTTGCTTTTGCAAACTCTTTGTTTAGACAATGGGTTTTCATTTTGTCTTCATGTTAAGGACTGTTCCATTTGCCTCTGCCACAGCTTTCTCTTCCTGTAGCTGAGCCTGGGGAGAAGAGAAAGGGGAGAGTGAAAAGCAGGAGAAGACTGTATAAAGAATATGAATAATTTGTATTAGCATATTCTCTATGAATAATATACATAATAAAAATGCTGCATATTCAGAATATATTTTTGAGTAAGATTCTATTAATGAAGATAACTAATAAAGAATGTATTCTTATGGCTCCTTTCCTCTTATGAGTCAGAGGATGCATAGATTTTTCCCTGTACCCTTCAATCTTCCTCCATCCCTCTTCTCCCCTCCCCCTCCTCTCTCCCCTTCTCTCTCTCTCTCTCTCTCTTTCTCTCTCTCTCTCTCCCATCTTAAGTCCTAGCTCATTTCTTCATCTTCTTTCAGTTCCCTCAAAACACCAAGCTCTTTCCTGTCATGACCTTTGCATTTGCTGTTCTCTGTGCCTTGAATGCCCTACCCTGCTCTTAGTATCATCATCTTCCTGACATCTTTTAAGTCTCAGCTTAAATGTCCCCTTCTCAGTGAGGCTTTAACTGATAACCTAATCTAACTTCACTCCTTTACCCTGCATATGAGTTAGCTTTTACCATGTAACCATCCCAAAATTTAGTGGCTTCAAACAACCATTCATTTAACTCATGTCTACAGTCGTATGAGAGAGCTGAGCAGAGATCAGCTGAGCTGACCCAAATCAGAAGAATTATCTGGTCAACCCACAGAACTGTGGGCTAAATAAAATATTTATTTTTTTTAGCCACTATGTTTCAGGGTAGTTTGTTACACAGCAAAAGCTAGCCAGTACAGGGGGCCTGAATTAAGACACCAGACCCAATCAGGGAACAATACTTGGTCCTGTATGTTTAGGTCTTGTAGCAGATAGTTGTAATGCACCACCCTTAACCCTTCAGGCGTAACCACTTCTATACATATCTTTCTGACTTCCAGCTGCCAACTTACACAGTTCTTTGCCTGAGGGCTTTCTCTAGCTGCCAGATCCCAGCCTGCCTGTGCACAGAGTAGACCAGATGTTCTGGCATATTAACACCTTCAACCAGTGACTGACAGGAGTTGGTGTATAAATTCCCCAGCTTCCTCATCACTTGGGTGGGATTGTTCCATACTATCTCCCAGAGTTCCCCAGTGAGATTGAGCTCTAAAATGTGGTAAAGAGCTTCTGTCACCTCCCTGCCCTTGTGTTTTTCATTCACAGCCTGACCAGAAGGTACAGAACCCAGGGAGGAGCCTAGGGTGGTCATTTAGGCTTGGCCCCAGGCTGAGGCTGTATGTTTGCATCCCACACATTTGGCACGATGGTTTTGATGGATATAGGGAGAGCTTTTGATATGATTATCAAGGATGCAACGAAAGTGAAGAATAGATGAAGCCAAGAGATAATGATACTGAGGAGAGATTTGCTTTGTAACATTATGTGGCAAGAAACAAAAGCTGCAAGTTTAATGGATACATTTTTCTTGTGATAGTCTTTTTCCTCCCAATACTGTGTGTGTGTGTGTGTGTGTGTGTGTGTGTGTGTGGTATAATTTATATATAATTAAATACACAGTTCTTCAACGTACTATTCAATGAGCTTGGCAAATGTATGCACCCAACCCTGACCTTATAAATCGAGATATAGAGCATTTCAATCACCCCAGAATGTTCCCTTGTGCCCCTTTGCAGTCAGTCCCCATCCCCCCACCAGACACAATCATCGCTATTTCTATCATCGTATATTAGTCAAACTTGTTCTAGAACTTCATAAAAATAAAGTTATTCAGTATGTACTCTTTTATGTCTTATTCTTTCACTCAATATAATGCTTTTCAGATTATCCATGTTGTTGTGTATATCAGCAGTTCATTCCTTTTTTATTGCTGGGTCACATTTCATGGTATGACTATACCATAATTTATTCATCAGTTCTCATCATGTTGGATATTTGCGTTATTTGCTGTTTTTATCTATTATGAATCTAGCTTCCACGAGCATTTATGCACAGGTACTCTTATGTGCATGTATTTTCATTTCTCTTGAGTAAATATGTAGGAGTGAAATTGGTAGATCACCAGAGTAGGTGTGAAGCTTTTGCTCTGCTTGCCTCTATGAAGGGCTCAGGTTCCCCAGCCTTCTGACTGGCCTGCCTTTCTCCCCCTCTGGTGGGTCTGGTGTACAGAAGTTCCAGCAGGCATTCTGTGGAGGTGCCAAAGATACTTTCCTCTAAGTTTCAGAGCAAGGAGTGAGGGTAGCATCAGGAAAGAGCATGAGACTAGAAGTTGAGCATGAGTGGCTAAGAGACAGGAGTGTAGTCTTAGTTCTTCCACTAATAATTTCCAGGCAAGTGATTTTCTGAGCTTTGGTTTTTCTCATTGGTTGCTCTTTAGGATTCCTTCCAGATGGTTCTGTGTCTGTCTTGTGAGCTCATAGTAGATGCTCAATTAGAGTTAGAATAGTTACTATTTCACTGATCTTCCTGGCTCCTAATAAGGATGATAAGGATTATCTTTTGTTTTTTATGAACTGGATGGCTGTTACGGCTACAAAGTGGGGAACCAAGAGAGACAAGACTAGAAGAAGGAGGAGGCTACAGAGGCAGAGCAAAGAGCAGAAGTGGGAGAGGGGCCCAAGAGGAGGAATGCATGCATGCGTGTGTGTGTGTGTGTGTGTGTGTGTGTGTGTGTGTAGAGCATAAGAGCAAGACAAAGAATGAGAAACATACACATGAAGGATGATAATTGCCATAGGGAATAAACTTTGGGGAGAAAAAAGACATTCTGAAGCAGTTTTACTGAGGCATGTGCAATATCAACACCTCCTCTGTACCTTCTCCCAAAGAAAATTTCAGGAAAAGCATCCATCATTCTACAGCCTTTTTAGAGTTGGATATATATTTTGATTTTTAAAAATTTATTTGTGTTTAAGGCTGGCCTCATGGTGACCTCAAGACACAGGAGAATCTCCAAAGGGGACCTACAACATTTAGGTTGAATGAATGCAAGTATTAGGGTAAAAGGCTAAATTGTTGTAACAAAGAGACTCACACACAGTAGCCTACAGAACCAAGAGGTTTCTTTGTCTTTCAGGTAATGATTCAGAGGTACAGGGTTCAGATTCCTGAGGCAGCTCTGCTCCACAGTCCATTAGAAACCCAGGTTGTTTTTATTGCATAGCTGCACCATCCCCTAGGTATGGTTGTTATCTGTATGGTTGTAACTAGATTGTGATGGGCTCCAGGTGGTGAGGAGAAGGATAACATGGAGGAGACAGGTCTACTATCTTAAATCCTGGTTATGGAAGTGGCTTACGTCACTTCCTCTTATATCCTACAGGACAAAATTCAATCACATGACCGAGCCTCGTTACAAGGGAGTCTGGGAAATACACTCAAGCTGTGTGACCAGTAAGAAGGGGAAAGTGGATTTTAATGTGCAGCTGGCAGCATTTGTCCCCAAGAGCAAGCCCTCAGACACCCCCTCCCCCACCCACGGGGCTACTTACTTTAAGGGAAGAGCAATATTCTTCAGGCCTCAATGAGAGTTTTTCCTACTCTGGCCTATCCTGCATCTACCCTGTGTGTGTGCACGCTTGTACCATGGTCTGATGGGCTTTGGGCAGGAGGGTTATTTACTAGTTTTTGATCCCTTTCCTGATTCCAAGTTAAGCTAGAGCTGATTGTGTTTGTTTCAGGAGCTGATTAAAGCAGGAGGGAAGTGGGCTGAAGGGCTCTGTTCTTGCCCCTGCATGTTTATCTCACAGTGGGGAGCTGAAACTGAAGTCTCAAATCTCTTTTCCTGGAAAGTCCTTCCAATCCAGATGTACCCCTCTCCACCTACCTCCATTACCCAACAATCTTTTCTTTCCCCTCATCCTTCACAGACCCGAACAGTGTTGACTGGCTATGACAGTATATAATTGAACACAGAGCATTTTCCCTCCACTGTGATTAGTCAAACTTTACCCCACATGCCCTTGAATCACCCTTAAAAAGATACACCTAGGTCTGCAGGCTACAAATTCCTCCTGAGGTATTGAGTGATATGTGCTTGGGTGTTCCTCCACAGTGACACCAAGGCCAGTTCTATTAACTGAGCGTTTTTCTCTCCTCTCACTTTCTTACTCCCTCTCCCCACTCTTTCTTCATGACTTTGACACTGCCATTTTCCTTTACTTCAGGCCCACCGTGACTTGTGAGCCAAATCCACACTGTCAACAGGTTTCCTAGAATGGCATCCTATATTTAGCTTGTAACCAGACTCTGGGGGTATCTACATGGCAGCCAATAGCTGATTAGAGCAACAGAGAATTTTCTCTTCGAGAGAAAGAGCTAGAGTTTAATTAATCTCAGAGCAAAATAGTTCATCTCAAAATAAATTATATTTTCTAGCTGCTAGAACAGCTGTTGAACAAAACACATTCTCCAGCAAGTGAGAAGAATGACAACGTGCAGATCTCAAATGAGAAGAGAATTTTTAAAAACAAAACGAACAGGTGTGGTAGATTATATGAATGATGGTCCTAGATACTTCCCCTGCCTGTGGCATTGCAGATCTTCCCAACAAGAGGTGGAATCTGTTTCTTCACCCCTAGAGTCTAGTCTAGCCATGTAACCTGCTTTGTCCAATGGAACATTAGCAAACATGAAGCAAACGGAGACTTGAAACATGCTTGTGTACTGGGGCTCGTTCTTTTGCGGGTCCTGGGACCCTGAGACCCATGATTGCCTGCTGGATGAAGAGAGACATGTAGTTGTGCCCATTGCACCAGCCAATAGCTTGCTAATAATAGACACCTGAGTGTGGCCATCCTGACACCCAGCCTCTACATAGCTCACTGGCTGTAGGCATATGAGAAGTCTGAGCTCAGACCAAAACAACTACCTGTACAAACCTCAGAATCGTGATCTAAATAAATGATGTTTGTTTTGAGCCACTAAGCTTTGGGATGGTTTGTTATATAGCAAAAGTTGACTGATGCAATCAAGTAGCTGGTATGCATGTGTGTGTGTGTGTGTGTGTGTGTGTGTGTGTGTATGCATATGTGTGTTAGTGCCTGTGTGTGCCTGTATGTGTGTCCCCCATATCAATTATAGATGTTCCCAGCATACTCTGAAATCAGTATAATCCAGGGAAGGTCTTTTCTTGGATGCTCTGTAGAAACTCGAAACTCTATAAATAAACATGTAGACGAGTCAGTGATCATTCTTCCTTTCCCTCTCATCCCTCTCCTGTGCCAGACTCCTGAACTTGGATGTTGGCCAGGTAGAAACCTGACCAATCTGAAGGAAGGAGGTACCTAGAATGGGCCATACCACTTCTTTTCCTGGGAATATTGCTTCTCTTTGGCAGCCCCAGCAAGGATGAAGGAAGACATGTGTGTGCACCTAAGTTCTCACTGTAAGGAAACGGATAACCATTGGTGCTTTCCTCCTTCTTTTCATGGTGTTGAGATGCCAGAAGCTCACAACCTCCCACACCATACCTCACATCCCACAAGGGTTGGTTGTTGCTGATGGCTGTCCCAAGACAAGTTCCCTAGGAGTGGTCCTTATATATCAGACATGGGTATTGGTTCCTAAAACTACAGAAGTGGCATTTCTGGGGGAGTCTTCTTTGGTTAGACAAAGCTTGCAGGAAATTCTGTCTTTAATATTAGTTTTCCATATTTGAGTAAGCATAGTTGGCCTAATTATTATGTGTTCTGTATCAAATATGTTGGTTTTATTTTGGAAGAGACTGTAGCAAATCTAGTTCTTAGGGATCGAATGTGACTGTTGGTAGGGATCCTTTCCTTCACGTTTTCCTCTGTCCTACTTCTTTCTTTTTCTCTCATTTCTACGCATCATAGCTATGAACATCAGTTTTCTTTTCTAAAAAACAGCTGTATTGAAGCATGATTTATATACTATAAATGTTACCTGCTTAAAGTGAATAATTCAATGATTTTCAGTAAGTATATAGAATTATGCAGCTATCATTATGATCCAATTTCAGGAAATTTCTATCACTGCCAAAAGGTCCCTCATGTCCATTTGCAGTCAGTACCCACTCCCACCCTCAGTCCAAGGTATCCACTAATCTACATTCTGCCTCTATAGATTTGCCTATTCTGGACATTTCATATCAGTGGAATCATACAATATATGGTAAAGCTGTTTTTGATAAAGACTTAGGATTGGAGTTTTCTAAAGACATAAAAATGTTTACAAAAGCTAGTCTTCCTTTGAAAAGTTGATCCATGCATCTGAACAAGATGCCCTGTTTGGCCTGTGTTCCCTCAGATGCCAAGCAGATGCCAAGGCAAGGACTTGGGAGATGATCACAAGAAGCAGAAGTGAGGGAGTGGTGAGAATGAGATACAGAAGGGGAAATACAAAAGAAAAGAAAAAGCACACAGTGAGAAGATTACCCCTGTGGACAACTGGGGCTCAATCCCACTGGGGATTGCTTAGAGGAACCATGCAGAATATGTTTCTGAGGAAGCTGGTGCATTTATCCACCATATTAGTTATCTAACACTGTGTAACAAGTTACCCTAAACTTACCCATTTAGAGCGATGATTAACATTTATTATCTCTCACAGTTTGAAGGATTAGGAATTTGAGGTTGGCTTAGCTGGGTGGTCAGCTTGGGGTGTCTCCTAAGGTTGCAGTGAAGATATTGGCTAGGCTGCAGTCATCTGAGGACTTAACTGGGGCTGGAGGTTTCACTTCTAAGATGACTCCATCACTTGGCTGACAACTCAGTGCTGGCTGTTGGCAAGAGACCTCAGTTCCTCCCCAAATGGCACTCTCCATAAGGCTACTTGAGTGTCCTCACACCATGGCAGCTGGCTTCCCACAGAGCAAGTGATCCAAAGGAGAGCAGGATGGAAGCAACAATGCCTTTTATGATATAGCCTGCAAAGTCATGTCCTATCATCTCCACTATACTGTATTAGTTACAAACGTCAGCCATATTCACTGTGGGAGAGGACTATACAAGAGCATGAATACCAGGAAGCAAGGATCATTGGAACCATCTTAGAACCTGACCACCCACCCGTTCATTGTCTCCTGTCCCTCTTTGGTTGAGGATTGCCTTGTATGAGTTGAACAAGCTCAAGGAGGGGCTTAGGCAGAGGGTTTGTATTTGTGGTGAGAAGCTACCAGCCTGCTGGGAAGTATCCACTGTGGCTGTAGGTGAACTCAGAAGTGGTCCTAGGGGCTGTGCGACAGAGCTACACTAGCATCTGCCACATGCCCCAAGCCTATCATTAATGATACAGTTTTGTTGGTCCGTCCTTGATAATGAAAAGACAACTCTTCAATAGCTCAGATTAGGGGAGGAACAAGATGATAGGTTGTTGGTAAGATACCCTCGGGGTGACCACTGTACCACTGAGCTTTGGGCTTTGGGAAGCTCATCATCCCTGTAGAAGGAGCTTCCAGAAAAACAAAGCCAGCCTACTCCTAATATTGCTAAAGAATATGCAATCACAGGTCAGCCCTGTGATTTTTGCGAAATAACAATCAGAGGCCTGGCTACATTCTTGAACTATGGGAAGGGGGCTGGAATCAAAGGCAGGAGTCAAGATTTAGAGCTTCTGTTCGGTGAAGGCTCTTATCAAGGTAACCTGGAGTAGGAGGAAATGATGACAGATCAATGCCCGGCAACACTGCTAAGTGCTAGATTGAGAGCACTGCGGTTGATGGGCTCTGTCACTCATGCCACCTAGTTCTGTTACTTTATAAAGGGGCAATAGTGGGAGGAGAGCAGGGGAAAGTAGAACAGAGCAAAAAAGGGAGAGGGGGGAAGTAAACCTAAATCTGAGGTCCCTTGCTCCATCACCAAAGCTAGAGGAACCACATGACCCGGCTGGCCTGGGACAATCCTAGCTTAACCTGCTGTTTGGGAATAGTTATTAATAGTACCTTCTTTTACTCTCAAAAGCATCCAGGTTTGGATGGCAAATTCCATGGTCATCTTACCCATAGCACTGTACCGTCCCCCACATAACCTTCCTCACAATTAATTGAAAATGTTTAATGTCTGTCTTGTTTAATTGACTGTAATTTCTGGGAGGATAGGGACTGTGTCTGACTTCTACAGTGCTGCGTCTTGAAGTATTGGCATTTGTGAAATGCTCCATAGATGTGGACTTCCCAAATGAATGAGTAAATGAGGGACCGAGTCAATGGCTGACTACACCAGCTCTGTTTAGAAAGACAGGGTATGGTTGGAATGGCTTGAGGGGAAGGAAAGGAGAAGTCATTAAGTCTAGAATTCCAAAGGAAGCCATAGGAGGCGTGTTTCAAAGCCCCAGGTCAAAGCTCTATTCAAATGTATTCCCTTCATTTAGTTCCAGGGGCTCTGGGGCCAGATGGTGCCTGTGCTCACAGAGCTGCTGCCGCTGCAGCAGGTACCGGCTCGTCAAGTGTCAGAAAAGCCCCGAGTGTGAATCAACAGGCTTTGCATCTCTGCTCTCCGAGGGTCTGCTCTGTCAGCAAGTGGTCTGAAAGCCAGGAAATTGTGTTATCGGTGGCATGGCGACTGTTCTGTACGTTTTCTTTATAATTTCCTTTTTAGGGAGAGGGAGCCAAGCATTTTGCCACCAAACAAGGACCATTTATGGACTACTCAGTCCCATTTGCAGGGAGCTGCTGGGGCTGCCACGTGATCCTAAGCATAAACCTTAGCCCATCGTGGCCAAGAGCACAGGCTCAGCATTCAGGAGAGCAGAGAAAAATGAGCGCCGGAAGCTGAAGCCAGAGTTCCACGCAGACTGCTATATGGTGGCTAATTTAGAAGGGAAATTTCAACATCTCCAGTGGCGGCATTAGATTTATCATCCCCAGCTTGTCCAGAGACACTGAAAAGCTCCTTTGTACTTGGATCTTAAACTCCCCAACAGAAATTTCCATTATTTTTCTTTTAGATTTTAGAAATAGAGTAAAAACACTTCTTAAGGAATGAGACACTGAGTAACAGTACCCGGCTCCTCTGTTGCTGGCCATTGGGTCATTTTAGAGCTGCCTAACTTTGGTTTTTGGTTTTGTTTTTTTGGTATGTCTTTTTCTTCTAAGGTGGGTATCACTAGGCTGAGCACGTCATTATAAGGGTCACGCCCTGTGTACTATTATGATGAATATTTATTATTTACAGTCTCCCATTCCAGTTCTTTTTGAGCATAATTCCAGCACATACCCCTTTCAAAAATCTCCCCGAAAGTAGAAAGCTTCTCAGCAAATGGTCCTAGCATCTACTACTATACATGTAACTACAGTGGAATAACAGCATGCTAACACAGAGATGATAAGCAGTAATGTTCTTCTTGAAAGATAAAGGATGAATAGAATCTAATAGGCAGGCAAGGAAAAAGGGTCTTCAGGGAAGGGGAACAACATTGGCAAAGTGGTAGGCCAGAGATCGGCAAACTGTATGGCCCTTCGACTGCCACATTTTTGTGAATAAGGATTGATTAGAACACAGTCATGTTCATTCACTTATGTATTATCGATGACTGGTTTCATGCTATAAGAGTAGAATTGAGAAATTGTGAACAGATACTGTATGGCCTCTGAAGGCTAACATATTTATTATCTGGATTTTTATATAAAAAGTTTGCTGAGTCCTGGCATAGACTGAGGTGGAAGTTGGGGTGAGTTTTCCTTCCTGAAGTGGGCATTCAGCAAATGTGAGTTTGAACAGGAGTAGAACTTCAAAGCCATTTGGCAGGAAATAGGGAGTAGGCTCATGGGGACTGGAAATACCTTTACTCACTCTGCAGCAAACTCAGCCTCAACCCAGATAGTAAGAATCTAGAGGAATGGAAGCTATCTAAATTTATTGAATACATCTATCCTTCCATCTGCCTATCCTTCCATCCATCCATCCATCCATCCATCCATCCATCCATCCATTTATCCATATTCTCATTGAGCATACATTTATTTTTACTGAATCATTTTGTTACTCAAATAAAACATGACTATTGTAGGGGAAAAACATTTTAAAAATATAGATGGGCCCCCCCAAAAGAAGAAAACCACCCGTAATTTCACCAACCATTGATAACCACAGTTACATTTTGCTATGTATCCTTCATAATCTCTTTTCCTACACAAAAGAAAGTTTTTACTGAGTGCCTCCTACATGCCAGGCAGTAGGCTAAGCAGTGAGGATACAAAATGGTGGAAGGTTGGTCTTGACCTCAAGGATAGAGAGCAATGCCCAAATAATTGCAATATGGGGCAAGACGTGCAGTCATAGCTGCCTGAAGAGATACAAGGAAAGCAGGGCAGGAGGAGCGATCAAGTCTTCTTGGTCTGTTATGTACAGGGCAAGCCTTAGAGGGTGCCCAGGAGTTGGCCCAGTAAGCAAGAACATTACACACAGAGGGGAAAATAGCTGATGTTTCCCATATGCCTATCACATACCTGGAAGTTTGATTGAGAACATCTCATATAATTGTCAAAACAACTCTAGGAGGTGGATATTATTATTTCCATTTTACAGATGAGGAAATTAAGACTCTGAGACTTTAAGGCATTTGCCCAAGGCCATTCAGATAGCTTGAAGTGGAGGCACGGTTTAAACTCAGGTCTGTTGCCCATGCTTCTCTCACTTTATCATGTAGCCTCCCCAAGATAAGCAAAATTATGGTGACACCTTCACTGATTTAATTTAACAAATATTTATGGAGCATCCACTATGTACCAGATAAAGAATATATTGACTGTATCCTCAAGAAGTCCCAAAGGATTTTTCAGTGTGTGTATGTGTGTGTGTGTGTGTGTGTGTGAGAGAGAGAGAGAGAGAGAGAGAGAGAGAGAGAGAGAGAGAGAGATGGGAGAGTCTATGTGCAAAGTCAGGCTATGCTTTGGCTTTAGAGAGAACTTGAAACTGATCTAGACCCCAAACATATATATTGAGTTTCTTCCCTCCTTGGTTGCAGGATTCTTGGCCTCTTCTTGGAGGATATGGACCAATCATGTTGCATTGTTTGCCTCCTAAAAAGCCCATACTAATCGAATTTCTTTTGTACACTAAAGAGAGAGGTTGCCAATCATTCATTAGTAAATCAACCAATTACCAGTACTCCAGTGAGTTTGGGTTGCTTGTGTGGAGCAGGGAGGGAGACAGAAAAGTAACCTCTCTTCCCTTGTTGCCACTCTTGAGAGAAATGGCTGTCTAATTGTGGACAGAAGGCAGAGGTCTGGCTTGACAATTAGTGCTGTAGGATTGCTAGGGAAGGGGCCTCATGGTGGGCTGAAGGGATTAGAAAAAGCTTCCCGAAGCAGCCACATCTCCAACATTTCTTGTCATGGCTGGCTGGATAGCAAGCATCTCTGTAAGAATACCAGGAGAGGTTAAAATCTCCCTTTAAAAACCTGGGAAGTGCTTTAACTTCCAAATTCCACTGGGAGGGGTGTGTGAGGATTGGAGGGTGGGGATGCTTCGTACTCTCACTTTCTCTGCAACACACACAAAGCCACCCACAGAGTTAGTGAGTTGCGCCATAAAATATGGCATGGCCATAAATGAAATTACAAAGGAATCACTTCCAAAGGCTTCACCTTGAAACCCTAACTTCTACATTGTGAGCACACCATTTATTACCACTGCTGCTAGGAAAGGGAGCTGTTAGTGTAATGCAGAGAAGAGAAGACAGGCAGTCTAAGAAGCAGAAAATGATAAGATTTATTGTGGGAATAAAACCCTGGTCAAATAGCCTCTTGTTAAATGTGTGTGTTGGGCCCAATGTCAAAGCAGTTCACTCCAGGCACTTACAGTGGTCTTGCTGGAAAATTTTCTCCACTACTCTGTGCCTCTGTTTCTCTTTGTAGAATGGCATGTCAAATAAGGATTGGTAAGTGGGAAGATACCTGATTCTCTTTTAGGTTCCTTGGTCCAACTTCCCCTTTACTTGTTTGCTCATGACTTCTTCACCCAGGTAACTTCCAAAATGGTAATGGTGCTCATGGTTACCTCACAGCTGGTCCTCAGCCCTCACCTGCTGATAACTCTATGACAGCCACCCAAAGAATGCTTTTTTGGGGAGAGAAGTGGGGGGGGCATAAAGAGAGCACATGCGCAAGCAGAGAAGGAGCAGAGGGGAGAGAGAGAACCTTAAGCAGACTCCATGCCCAGCGTAGAGCACAACACAGGGCTCCATCTCACGACTATGAGATCATGACCTGAGCCAAAATCAAGAGTCAGTTGTTTAACTGGCTGAGCCACCCAGGTGCTGCCCCCCAAAGGATGCTTCTAATCAACATTGAACAGAGCTGTCTTGAGGACCTCCTAGGGGCTAAGTCCTGGTCTGGGGATGAAGTAATGAACAAGAGAGACCTGGCCCTTTCCCTCAGAAGGGCTGCCTGAGCAGGGTCTTCTTTATCTAGGAGGTTGAGCAACCAGCCAAGTTAATCTTGGAACTAAATAGCTTGTGGCCTCGTGAAAAACTCCTTTCCTCCTCCTAGTTTTTGGAAGATTTAAAACTCAGAATTCCAGCCTACCCAGAAAGCCTAGCATTCTCTTCTGGCTTCTTTTCAACTACCTCTCCTACCCACAAGCTGTCTAACTTGGGGCAAATGACACAAACTAATTAAACCAGCATGGTCCACTAGAACTTTCTGTAGTGATAGAAATGCTCTGAATTTGTGCTGTCCAATATGGTAGACACTAGCCACAAGTACTGAGCACTTAAAATGTAGCCAGAGTGGTATATACTATAAGTAAAAATTTCAAAGCCATGGGACAAAAAAATGCAAAATATCACAGTGATAATTTTATGTTGATTCCACACTAAAAATACAATAGTTTGAACAAAGAAGAAAAAATACAATAGTTTGAATATATTGGATTAAACAAAATATGCTATTAAAATCAGTTTCACCTGTTTCATTTTACTTTTCTATTGTGCTACTAAATTTTTAAAAATTACTTATGTGGCTTGCCTTATATATTTTTAGACAGTGCTATTCTAAACCTTGGTTTTCTTATCTGGAAAATGAGGAGGCTAAGCCAAAAATTGGTAAGGTGCACTCATTCTCAAAGGCGCTGTGATTCCCCCCCTCCACACCTGATGCATTGTGAATTGACTACCCAGCGATGTGAACCACAGGCAAGGTTAGCGTAGCAGGCACAATCAGCGTGGCACTCACATCCTCTCAGCGCTTACTATTCTAGCACTGAAGGCATCGCAGCTCTTCTAGGGGGTCTCCATCAACCTGCAGGAGGGGAGGCCAACAGTGCCTCCAGGAACAGCCCTCTGCCAGTCACAGATGAGAGTCAGAAGGTAAACACCTCAGTTTCCGTGCCCATCAGGTGGCATACTCTAGGCCAAGTTCTACCCAGTTTCCCAGAGGTCCCCAGCAGGATCGAGCCTCAGCACCCACAGTGGTACCCTGCTCAGTAATACCCCCTTTATTGGCTTCCTTCCCTTCCCTATCTCACTTCCCCATTCCCCTACAATGCTTTCTGGAATCACCTCCTAAGTAAACGGCTACGCTTCTCTCCTTTTCTCAGAGTCTGCATCTGGGTAAATGCAACCTAAAATAGTCAGCTCCTAGCTCAATATGGTAACGATGTTTAAGGGCACTGTCCCAGGAGCCTTTCAATAGCTTCTCCTGCTTTATCAGCTCATCAGAATCTCTGGCATATTAACCAACAAGTAGATGCTTAATGTTGTTCTCGAGTCTGTCCGATTCCACAGGACTGCAGACGTGACTACTGGCACTCTCTCCTTGCCCTCCCAAACACACTCCCTCCCATGAATTGGCACTCTGAGCTATGTTTCACGTGCGTTAATGATTTCTATTTTAGCGCGAGTTTCCAACCTCAGTTTTCATCAGACTGAGCTCCTGGTTTCATTTTCTCCTAATTGCAATAAGATGCCCTAAGACATCTTAGGCATGATGGGTCCTGGGTGGGTGTAAATTGTTTGCTGCTGTTGAAGATACTCTGGGAGGGAACCTTCTGGGATCTGACAGGAAGTTGTTCCAGATGTCAGAAATCCAATGCCAAAAAATAAAAATAAGCTTCAGTTACTAAACTGATCAGGGTCTGGCATTTCGGAAATAAGAGAGCCTCTTGGATGAGCAAAATCTGAACTCTCTGGGAATGGTCCAGAGATACAGCAAATATATGGAATGTTCTGGAAGCTAGAAGATGGCTTGTGGCCATTTAAGGAATCATTTTCTCATGTCACACCAGGAATTAGAGTCCTAGAAGAACAGGAAAGGATCTTAGGAATTCTCTTATCTACCCTATACCCTCTAATTTTATGAATGAGAAACAATGAGGCACAGAAAGATGAAATGAGGGGTCTATAGACACATAGATAGTGAGCTGAATCTAGAAACAAGTTCATTGCTTCTCCCACAACCCCAGAGCACCACCCCTGGTTTTTAAACAGAAAAGCCAATCATTCCTGACCAACAACCTTTGCTCCCACCCCCATCACCAAGGAGGACTGGAGGGTTAGGACAACCAAGAGAAAGACCATAATCTTCAGAGCTGTCTCCTGGCTGCACAAGATGACGAGAACCACATTTGGTAGCTCCCCAAGAGGGATTACCCAGGGTCTAGCTGGAGGGCTGGTGTGTGAAATGCACTGAATTACAAATTAATCCAACCCGCTGAAGCATCATGAGAACCGGAAGAATATTTTTGGCACACTTCATGCCCTTGGGCTCTGTACTAGGCCCCCAGGGATCTGAATCACTTGGGCACTGCTCTGAAGCTGTTTATAATTGAAATAGTGGAGACTAGGCAGACAATGAACCAATTCAAAATATATAAAAGTGATGATCAAGTTTCTTTCATAAAATATTGTTTTTTCTTTCATGAAATATTTGATTGAAGTCTGGCGTGTGTCCTATACCCCCTCCCATTCCTGGACTTCTCCGATAATTCCATAAATATGAATTGTATCTTATCACAATGCTCGTTAAGTTCTTTAGGGATAGGGATAATATTTTCATTCATTCATTCATTCATTCATGCACTCATACATCTATTCAACAAATTTCTTGAGTGCCTTCTAGGAGTCATTAGGGATGGGAAGGAGTGCTAGGTGAAGTAGAAGACTGTATATAAAAGACATGTCAAACCCTTCAGTGGCTTCCCATATTACTCAGAATATAAGCCCAAGTCCTTAGAACCATCTGTAAAACCTTCCCTGATCCCCTAATCCTTTCCTATACCTTTGGTATCTTGATATTCATAGTCTGGTTGGAGATAGAGAAGGCTGCTCTGTGAGGTAAGAAGGGGTAACTAGTGTCATTCATTTTATTCATTTAATTCACTCATTCATGCATTCATTCATTCAACACATCTCCATGTCAGGGCCTGTGCTGAATACTGCGTTATTGGTGGTAAATGATGTTTCAGTTCTCATGAACCTTATAGTCTACGGAGAGGAACTCTGGTGATGAAACAGGTTGGCAAATGTCTAAACATTCACACGTTTTGATGAGCTCTCTGAAGAAAAAACAAGACCTAGGGAAAAGAATAATGGGAGAAACCTCATTTATACTGAGGGTCAGAGAAAGCATTTCTGGGAGAAGTAATCTTTAGATTGAGGCTCTAAAGAGGAAGATTCGTCAGGCAGGGGTAAAGGTGGGAAAGGAGATTTCTCAGGCAGAGGGAAAGGGTTACCAGAGAGGTTCTGAAGTTGGCACACTGACAGTGCTGGACTCCACCCTTGAGCCTTGGTCCCACTCTGCGTGGGGCGTGCTCATAGACCCCTGTGCCCCTGGGAAACCAGTGAAGGCAGGTTTGTAGGAGGGGTGGGGGTGGAATAGAAGGAGGGCCTCTCAAGGTACAACCAGCTCAACACGCATGAGTTCTGGGAGAAGTTAGACACACTCACACACACACACACACACACACGCCCTCATACTGAGACACACTTTGTTGGCCAGAATTAAGTAGAGTCCACTCCTATTTCTATCAGGGACAAAATGTGCCAAACAGGAAAATTTCTCTTCACTTTCTTCCTCAGCTTCCCTAGGACTTCATGCCACAAGAGACTGACCTGTGTTCTGTGCAACCTGAACTTAAAATCAGAAGGCTCTTCCACTTGTTAGTTGAACTTGAACTACTCAAAGCTGTACTTTTCTTGTCTGGAATATGAAGGTCTTATACTTGCCCTATCTCCTCGTGACGACTTTTAGGCAAAGGTTTAAAAAATAGAAAGCATTATAAAATGTATATATCTAATTTGAGACTTGATTTTCAGAGCACTTTTAGGTTCACTGCAAACCTGAATCCAAAGTAGAGATTCCCCGTACGGCCCCTGCCCCCTTCCACGGCCTCCCCCACCATCAACATCCTGCAACGCAGTGACTGCTTTGATAACTACTTAGCCTTATTTTACTTCTCTTCTGAGTGTAAAACTACTTGTGGATTGAGGACCTGAGCCAGAAACGGAAAATTATTTCGATTTTGTCGTGTTTTTCTTTTGAATGTTTGCCCTTGCTGCCTGCGGCCAGCATCACGGCCTTCTGTACTAGGAGGTAACTTTGGTTGTTGCTTCCTTCAGGAGTCGACCCTCCTCCTTTGATTACATTTTCTTCTATTTTTAAAGCTGTGGAAAGTGCTAGTCTCTGAAAGGGAGGAAGCGGGTTAATTTGCATGAGAAAGCCCCTTTATTTAGCGGGTATTTAAAATCTCTAAATACCACCACCACTATACACCCTTGCCCACCCCCCCCTCCACCCCCCCTCCACCCCCTCCCACCCCCCCCACCCCCCCCCACCCCCCACCCCCCCACCCCCGCCTCCCGCCATGGTGACTGGGAAAGCTGGAGAGAAAAGTCCAGCTCTCAGAGGTCTGAGACGAAACCCAGCCCAGGCCATTCCTAGTCACATTTGGAAATCTGGTCTTCCTATCAGGTTGCACGTTGAAATCTCTGTCAAATCTTTTTTTGTACACGCTCATAAATAACACTTCCCAAAGTATCACTAATAGTCACGAGACACGAGACACAGTGGGTGAATTTCAAGGACTGAACTGCTGTGGAGAAAATGAATGGACTGTTAATAGGATCGCTCTCGAATAATAGCTAAATTATTAAACTGTAGCGTGGGGGTGTCACTTCCTTAGTGTGGCAAATTAGATTTGGAGGTGCCAGGGCGAACGTCTCAGGAATATTACATTGCATAGCTCTCCGGAGGGATTTTAAGCTTTTCTATAGCCTTCTCTTGTACCAGAGCTCATGTTGATTTCTGGGGTTTTTTGTTGGCTTTTATTTGTAGAGGGTGTAGCAGACAGTATTGGTTTTCTACCACGTCCCCTTGGTATCCACCTCTATGCTAAAGGCTCTTAACTGCAAACACCTGCAAAGCTCTGCCAGTGCCACTGGGAATCTTTCTAGCCCAGGAGCATCCGGGCCCACCCTCAGGGCAAGCCCGAAGTCCTGGAGGGCTAATCCCTTCACAGCTGTCCTCATCTAATGATGGATGTGACTTGGTGGATAAATACCCAGCTGCTTCTCCCCTCTATTGGAGCACCTCTGAGCTGGGGTAACTCTGGGGTATGGGGTAACAATGGGCTCCGGGAGTTCCCCAGCAGAACCGCACTCCGGTGACCCCCAGTGTTCTGTTCGGTAAGGTCTCCTTTATTGGCTGCCTTCCTTTCCCGTCTCACTTCCCCCACTGCTGTTTCCTCCAATCGCCACCCAAAGAAATGAATGACTAGTACTCAAAAATCCCTCTCTTAGGTTCTGCTTCTAGGGTAACCCACACGAAGACAGAAAGTGAATATAAAGATTTTTTTTCCTACCGATGATCGTGAAGTGAAGGCAACACTTTGTAATTCCCTTTCACAGAGCAACTTTGCCAAGTGCCCTGCTCTGACCAGATGGCATCATGTTGCAGTGAGAAAGCCTTGAACTTCGGGGTTACATTCAATCTTAAGTTCAGATCCCACCTTGGCCATGGACTGGCTGATTGCCTTGTGGGACCTTGCTCATGTTATTTTGCTTCAGTGAGCCTCAGTTTCCCCACTTACAAAAGAGGGATAAAAGTATCACCCTCCACAATTGTTGAGAAAATTAACTATATCAACAGAACAACACAGTGCCTGGCATATAGTAGCAGACCAGTAAATGTCAGTTCTTTGACCTGCAGTCGATTGTTCACAGCCTCTACCAGTAGAATGGAATGTTCTTGTCCTCATAGCTTTTGTCATGGGAGAATAAAACAGACAGACACCCAGAGCAAGAATGTATCAGGGTTCCTAGCTCTGTGTGATTACGAAACAATGGTAAAGATAAATATGAGGAAAATCTTATCTGGCTAATTTTTTTTCCAGTCCACTTTTTAACTATTTTTTTTAATTCTGACATTATAGATTAAACGGAATTGTGTTAACATTCTACTCTTGTGCTCTACTATGGCAAACAAACAAACAAACAAAAAACCATTCATGACCAAAAAACCCCAAATAAAACAAAACACAGAGAAGCTTATAAAACTAAATATGGAACTAAGCTCTAACGGCTGAATGGAGAAAGGAATTAAAATAATTTAAAAATCACAAGTTTATGGTAAAGTGCAGAGAAACTGAAAATTTACAGACTGTTTAAAAACCGAAATTGCTGACTGTTCAGAAACTACCCAGATGGATCAAGCGGGGTGAACAGCCAAGAAAGAGAACAGGCGAATCTGCATTGTTTTAACTGCTTCCCATGCTACCCAGCTCTGAGGTGCGCCTGGCAGTTAGATCCTGAAGCAGGCTAATGCTGGCAGCGGACTCAGTGGGGTAGCCTGCCCGTGGGTAGATCCTTTTTCTGGGCTTGCAATTTTGATCTACACCCAAGACATCTGGTATACCTTATTGATTTTAGCGCCCCGACACCCCATTATGCAGTCAATTAAAATGCTTGGAATGGGGAGTTCATGGGTAGTCTTAGTAGATGCATCCAAACCTGTCGGATAGCCTTTCACCTCTGGAGAGTGGACTCAATGTCACTGAATCCACGGTTGCCATGCATCATGGGAAAACGAGACTGGTGCTTTGCCAACGGGGCAGTGTGGTCAGTGTGGCTGTGGGATGGCGTGCTGTCCTTGAAGAGTATAGGCCTCTAGAGGGAGTCCCCTCAGATCGCGGTTGAGGCACGTGGATGGGCACATGTGAGAAAAGCTCACACGATTGCTGCCTGTGTTTTGCCCTTCCCGACCACCTGCAAGGATGGCCAGAGAGTTGGATGACCTTCAGGGTTGGGGTGGCTCCATTGTGAGCAGACAGGTCTGTTTGACACACTCAGTGATGGATTGCCAAATGCCAGCAGCTGTAATGGCTGAGTTGGGAAGCATATCGCCTGTCGCCAGACCCGAGTCTCCGCACTCCCTCGTTGTATTTCCTTGACCCTGAAACTGCCTTTCCTGATGAGAGAGCCACACTGATAGCAGGGACCATCAGGCTCAGGGTGACCCGCATCAGGGTGACCACACACTGTTGTGTGAGCAGCTGTGCTATTGTGCTGATGTCCTCTTCCAGTTTGTCAATCATCATAGGTAAGGATTTAAAGGTAGCTTTAGAGGGTCCAGCCAAAGTGGTCATTATCAGCACGATTCTCTTCTGAGATGTTGACATATGCACCATGCTCCCCACAAATCCTGACTGATTCTCCTTTCTTTCTGAAAATACTGCCAACTTCTTTTACATGCATGAAAAGCCGGATGGTGAATGTGACATTGAATCCACTTTCAATCATAGCCTCTCACCACCTGCAGGGCCCCTGTCACCTTCCTGCCAGGTCATAGTGTTCCTTCCCACCACACCCCCACCCCCCCCCACCCCCGCCTTCTGCCCTTCCCCTTCCTACTCACTCCCCTTTTTCTCATTGGGCCTGCAGTTTGGGGCTTTCACCAGGGCCAGTGACTAAAGAAAAGACTCCAAGGAAGGAGACAACCAAACCCTAAGCATGAAAGGAAAACAAGTGATACATTTGATTACATTTGAATGAAGAAATTTTGTTCAACAAAGACCCCATTAAGAAAGAGAAAAAGAGGGGCGCCTGGGTGGCTCAGTCGGTTGAGCTTCCGACTTCAGCTCAGGTCACGATCTCACGGTTTGTGAGTTCGAGCCCCACGTCAAGCTCTGGGCTGATGGCTCAGAGCCTGGAGCCTGCTTCCGATTCTGTGTCTCCCTCTCTCTCTGCCCCTCCCCCATTCATGCTCTGTCTCTCTCTGTCTCAAAAATAAATACACATTAAAAAAAATTAAAAAAAATAAAAATAAAAAAAAAGAAAGAGAGAAAGCAAGCCGTAGAGCAAGAGAAGATATTAGCAGCTCCTATATCCAACAAAAGACTTTTATCTAGAGTAAAGAACTCCTATAAATTAAGAAGGAAATAGAAACCCACTAGAGAAAAGAGCAAAAGGCTTGGACATGGGCTGCACAAAAGAAGATATCCAAATGACCGGTAAACATAAAATGTGCTCAACCTTATTACCAATCAAAGAAATGCAAATTAAAATCACCACTATGCATCAAATAGATTGGCAAAAATGAAAACCTCTGACATTAGCAAGTATAATTTAGGATGTGGAACAACTGGAACTCTCATACGCTGCTGGGAGTATCAGTTGGTGCCCTTGATTTGGGAAAGAGGTAGACATTATGTGTTGAAGTTGAAGACACTTATACCCTATGCCCCTCCAATGCATACTGTATAATTCCATTTATTTAGCTTTCAAAAACAGAGTAAACAAGTGTATAGTTTAGGTATGCACACTTAGGTGGCAAAACAGTAGAACACTGCAAGGAAGTCATTACCATAAAGTCAGTAGGAAAAAGTCATGGAAACGGAGAGAGGAATTTGTAATGGGCCAGGAGTACACAGCAGTCTAACGGAGAGGTTGGCGATATTCTATTTCTTGACCTGGGTGGTAGTTACAGGAGTGTTTAGTCTACACATAATTCATTATGCTACATGTTTGCACTTCATGTCCTTTTCCATGTGTTGTACTTAGTTTTAAGAAGGTTGAAGAAAAAGCTTTCTCCAAGTATGCTCTGAGAAACATTGGTTGATGAGATTTTAATATGTTACTCACAAAAAGGATTCCATGGCCAAATACATTGCAGCCCTGGGATAAATAAGGATGAACAGGTCTTTAATATGCCAGGATACACTGTGACATTCCGAGAGGAATCAATGCAGTGATGTACGTGACCGTGGAACCCTTTTCTTCAGTGGACATTTTACAGAGTATATACTTAGGAAAAGTAGATGGAGAAAGACATACAAGTCCCAGTTTTATGCACCTGTTGACTTGGTCCAACCAAGGACTTCAGGAGGTTTATGGAAAGCATAGGATGCAAAGTAGCAAGCAAATGAAGTTTTAAGCTGTGCTGAACTGGAGCCCCTCAATATTATTAAGATCTTTATAATTTCAGGTGTTTAGTCAATTGATCCCAACTACTGAATAGTGAGGGGTCAGCTTTTACACATACCCGTGCTTTCTGCCATGTGTCTTCCAGTTTTCTTAGTCATTACATTGATAATTTTCTGTGGGTGGATGGGACAACCCGTACTTGCTTACTTCTTGTTTTATGTTTATGTCAACTGGCTGTTTATAAGCAAAATCATCCTCATGGGATCCCACATCTGCCCTAATGCTGGTGCTGTAACTCTGCTCTCACTGGGACACTAGGTCCGTCAGCTTTCATTGTATCACCATCCCCGATAGTGGCTTAAATAAAACAACGATCAGGATTCTGTGGTCTGGAAATTTGGGCTGTGCTCAGATGGAGGAGTCTTCTGCTGGCCTTAACTGGTGTCACTCGTGTCTGCGGGCCACTGCTGGATCAGCTGGGATATGAGCTGGTGGTTAACTGAGGCAGCCATTTGAGTTCCAGCCATGGATTTCTCTCATCGTCCATCAGGCAGTCCTGGAGGGGCTTCTTCACGTGGCAGCTCTAATGAGAGTCCTAAGAATAGCAAGAAAGGGACAGCCCCAACGCGCAAGTGCTTTTCAGATCTTTGCTTGTAGCACATTCGTGATTATCCTACTGGTCAAACACATCACATGGCCAAATCTAGAGTCAGTGTAGAAGGAGACTACACGAGGGTACGGATATAGAGACATTGGACAAATCAGGAGCCATTACTGCATCAGTCTGCCAAAAGCACTTCTGTCATCATGGCCGTTCATTATCAAAACTATCTCTAAAACCACGCTGACTTCTGGCACCCCTGATATCAGTCAAAATCACTGCTGAGTTGTATTTCTGAAAACAAACCTGTTCATGAGTTTGGATCATTTTCAAGGAATGATCCAAATAGGAAAGGCTGATTAAAATAGAGATCCATTACATTTTCAAAGATATGATGAAATGTAAACAGCTTCCTCTAGGGAAAGTGTGCGAGATGATTATTCAAGGAGAAATTTAATTATAACCTAAAAAAAAAACCCCAGGGATTCCAGCAGATATGGATTATCGTTAGATTGCATTTGTTACAGAAATACAAAAACGGTGACCTTTCTTTTAATTCCATTTGTTTTTATTTAACAAAATCTGTTCCCTGTTTTTTTTCAACACGACTCTGTCTTGTTTACAATGTAACTGTTGCAGGCTTCGAATTATTATCTAAAACTGGACGGATTAACTCTGTCTTTTGGAAGAGCAAAAGCCTGTGATGTTGGGTAATAATGGCTGTGGGAGGCAGTAATGAAAAGGCAGAACAGTCCCAGGCCTGCTTTCTGTTGTTTTCAGGCACTGACAGTTTATGGCTACGGCCATGTTGAGGTGCCAAGGGACTCCTATCTTCAAGTCCTAACAGTATTTGGAGGCAATTTCTCTCAGCAGATGGCAAGGATCATCAGGTGACTCCAGATGGGAATACCAATCTTGATTCCATTTGACCACTTAAGGATTGATTTTATACTATCAACACCAGAAGAAAGGATTGTCACTAAGAATTTTAGGCTCTCAGTTTTGTCATCCATGGTTAAGATGTCCTACTTTTTGCTTTGGAGGATGCTGAAGTCTACAGATTGTTTGGAATTTGATCAGGTCATAGTTTTTCTTCTAAGCTTTTTGTTTAGAAGTTGACATGATGATGTGATGATGACGATAGAGAGTAGCAGATCTTGCCAATTTCTTGACAAGAATCATATCATTTGACCTTTACAGCCACCCTCTTAAAGTTGAACACCCTCCACCTCCCCAACAGATCTCCGTAAGGGAGCTGATAACGAGCAGCAAAATGGAGCAGTAGGAGTCCTAGCACATCTTCTCTACCATATCCACCCCGAAGTTTTATTGCTTGATGAAGTCATATGAAGTTGCGGGACCCAAGAGAGACCGGGGAGCATCCTGGATATCTCACAGCTATAACTTTCAGGTACCAAATCCTTGAGAAATGACCTTTTACGTTTACATACAGTATTGTCTCTGTTGTAGGCCAATTACAGGCACAGACTCAGGAAGCAGACTGCTTGGGATCAACCCCAGAGCTGCCATTTTACTAGCTGTGTGACCTTGGACAAGTTGTTAAACCTTTCTCGGCCTTGATTTCTTCAGCTGGAAAAAGGAAATGATAATAGTATTCTTTGCAAGTGGATTCTTGTGTGCTAAACAGCTTAAATCCAGTAGAGATTTTCAGGTTTTTAAACATTTTTTTAAGTAAAAAACAATTTTTTTCTGGTTTTAAAAGTAATGCATATTCTTTGTAAAAGTTTAAAAAATGAAGAGTTATACAAAATTGCTTTTTAAACTTTGAAGTATCCACATTCTACTGTCCTGAGACAATACACCGAACGATCCAGAATTTAGCAGCTCGGAGCAATAATCATTACTTCATAACGCTGGGTCTGGCAGCTTGGGTTCAGTGTATCTGCTGTGTCCTGGAGGCTTGGCTGGGTCGGGCGGCCGACCATGGCCTCCTTCACAGCTGGCAGCTGGCAGATGTTGACCAGGATACCTCAGTTTTCCTCCACATGAACTTCCCAGCAGGCTGTTCACTTGCCAGAGAACAGGTTGGTCACCTGTTCACACGGTGGCCTCAGGGTTCCCAGCGCAGCACCAAGAGACAAAGCACCGAAGCGCGAGCAGTTTCCATGCGTCTGCTGAAATCACACACCTGCCAAAGCCCCACTGGCCAAACCAGTGACATGGCTAAGCACAGATGTAAGGGGTCAAGGATAGATTTCGCTGTTTGATCTGAGGAGAGCCAAGGTCACAATACAAAGGTACAAGCATACGGAGATAGCAATAATTTGTGCTGTTTTTTTGTAATTCGTTGCAAATAAATACTGTTAAAAATTACGTATACATAAAATATACATGTGTGTGCATGTATACATATACGTATGCCCTTTTTACATGAAAAAATACACACCCAAACAAAAGTGATCATATTTCTTAATGATTTCTATATATTTTTTAAAGTGATGATAGCAAACAGGGTGTTTTCGCCTTGTGTTTTTTTCCACTAATTACATTCTGGGGCATTTTATTTTATTTTAAAGTTTATTTATTTTAAGAGAGAGAGAGCACGAGCAGGGGAGGGGCAGAAAGAGAGAGGGAGAGAGAGAATCCCAAGTAGGCTCCGTGCTGTCCGTACAGAGCCCAGTTCAGGGCTCGATCCCACAAACCGTGAGGTCATGGCCTGAGCCGAAATCAGTGAGGGCGTGGAGGCAGGAAGCAGCATTATAGGGAGGAGAAAAGACCGACGTTCGATAGGCTACAGTGCAGGGTACTGCAGGAGGGAGGTAGGGCAAAAAGCGAGGGAGGCAGGCACAGATCAGATCCTGAGGAATCTCTGGGCTAAGATGAGAGGTTATCTTGAAAATGGTGAGGGGCCATTGGAGGTTGATACACGTGACTTCTCTTTTTTTATTTAAAAATATTTTTAATGTTTATTTATTTTTGAGAGAGAGAGAGAGAGAGAGAGGGTGGGGCAGAGAGAGAGGGACATGGAATCTGAAGCAGGCTCCAGGCTCCGAGCTGGCAGCACAGAGCCCGAAGTGGGGCTCGAATGACGCTGGGCTCAAACTCATAAACTGCGAGATCATGACCTGAGCTGAAGTCCGACGCTTAACTGACTGAGCCACCCAGGCGCCTCTATACTGGGGCATTTTAATGTCCTCATTTTAAGATGTACATAATATTACAGTGTATGGGTTTACCATGACAAATTTAAATGAAGTGTCTTGTAGGACTTTTAGGGTGTTTCCAATTTTGCAATAAACTTCTGAATATGTAGACTTTTATATAATTTTCTCATTACTTCCTTGGCATACACATTTCAACTTCTGACATATTGGGAGAATACCCTACAGAAAGATTCTCTCCGGAGATGATATTCGAAATACTCAGCAATAGATTGGATACTGACTGGGGCGCCTGGGTGGCTCAGTCAGTTAAGCGTCCAACTCTTGGTTTCAGCTCAGGTCCTGATCTCACAGTTTGTGAATTTAAACCCCACATTGGGCCCCGTGCTGACAGCTTAGAGCCTGCTTAGAATCCTCTCCCTCTCTGCTCCTCCCATGCTTGTGGGCTCTCTCTTCCTCTCTCAAAAATAAAGAAATAATTAAAAAAAAAAAAAAAAGAATGGATACTGACCTCAGTATAGAGCAGAGTCCACAAAGTAACCCTTTAATTGTTGGATTGAGAGGTCCAGGTTACAGGACAGAAGGCCAAGCAGCTGGGAGTGAGTAGTACTCAGAGGTGGTGGTGCTGGGATATCTTATTGACCAGTACAAGCATACTAAATGTCTGCCACGGAGAAACGTGTGGAATCTGTTTTCCATCACCCTCTCCACCCGGAGGTGCTGTCTTTCTTTTTAGTCTTTGCAAATCTGATCCATGATAACAACGAAAATAATACCATCTTGTTTTTGTGTTTTACTAACCGTAAGTGCGGGCACCGTTTTATGGTCCAACACCACTTGTATTGGGTTGTTACTGTTGCTTTTACTGAATTGCCTGTTTATGTCCTCTGCCCATTTTGGGGGGCGGGGATTCTTCTTCTCATTAGAAAGCTAATATTTGGGGCGCCTGGGTGCCTCAGTTGGTTAGGCATCCGACTCTTGATTTCAGGTCAGGTAATGATCTCAAGGTGGTAGGATGGAGCCCCTTATCAGGCTGCTTGGGATTCTCTCTCTCCCTCTCTCTGCCCCTCCCTCGCTCGCACTCCCTCTGTCTTTCTCGAAATAAATAAACAACAACAAAAAAGAAAGCTAATTATTTACTGATGCCTTACAGCGTGTCCCTTTTGTAATCCCTTAATAGGCATTACCTATTTTAATATCCACCATGGCCATATAAACTCATTATTCTACCTGTTTTAGAAGTGTGAAAATGGAGGCGGAGATTCAGTAGTGTGCCCACCAGGATCTTGTTTGTAAGTGATGCGGCCAAGAATCAAATCCAGACAGCTAGATCCTGCGACTTAGCTTCTTAATCATTCTGACCGATTCTCTTACTACTGCAGTACTTACAAGAGCTTTTTACATATGGATATTCACTGGGGTTTATTTTTGTTTGTTTATTTATTTTGAGAGATAGCATGCGAGCAGGGGAGAGGCAGAGAGAGAGGGAGACAGAGAATCGCGAGCAGGTTCCCCACTGTCAGCACGGAGCCCGAGCCGGGGCTCGAACCCACGAACCGTGAGATCATGACCTGAGCCAAAGTCACGAGTCGGACACTTAACTGACTGAGCCACCCAGGCGCCCCTGGATATTATTTTCATACATGTTGTACATTTTTCTCTGTCTTTCTACTTTTAACTTTCTTTACGGCATTGCTTGCTGTCCAGGCGTTCACAAATCTTACGGATGCACTTTCCTGTATGAATTTCTTCCAGTCTGATTGAGGTTGAACTGGCAAATAAGTGTCATCTATTTTAAGTGTACCCCATGACGACTTGATACACATGTACATTGTGAAAGGATTCAGCTGATCGAATCAATTAACACATTCGTCACCCCACATATTTCCTTTTTTTTTTTTTTTTTGGTGAAAACACTTAAGCTCTACTCTCAGCCAATTTTAATTATACAATGCAGTGTTATCAACCGCAGTCATGATGTTATACATTAGAGCTTTAGAATTCGTCCGTTTTATAACTGATAATTTTATACTTATAACTGGTAATTTAATACAATTTAAAAATACTTGATATGGTCAAATGGCTCAAGCATTTTTCTTGATGGGCTTTGTCTCTAATAGCATTCTCAGATGTTCCCTATCTAAAGGATATAAAAATATTCATCTTTATTTTCTTCTATATAGACCTTCAGAATAGCCTGTGTTAAGAAAATATATGTGTTTAGACCCCAACTCAGACCTATTGAATCAGAATTTCTACAGTGAGAGCTAGATGTTAATGCTTTTAAAGCGATACACAAACTTACAGTCCAGGAGGACCCGTCAGTACGCACATGTATCTCTTCTTCTCAAAGCACATGAAATTGACTGAAGAAATAATAAATTAAGAAGATATCTACAAAATCAGTTCCAGCTGCGTTAAAAAGTTAGTTGTGAAATCTCAAACTTAACTTTTAGAAGACCATGTAGGAGAATATCTGATATCAGTATTAGAGTTCTCTAAAGAAACAAACCAATACATATACACGTACACATACACACACATACACATGGGAAGAGAGAGAGACAGACAGAGAGAGAGAGATTGATTTTAAGGAATTTCCTCATCTGACTGCAGGGGCTAGAAAGTCCTCAATCTCAAGGGCAGGCTGACAGGCTGGAAATTCTAGCAAGAAGTTGATACCGTGAGTCTGAAGGCAGTCTGGTAGCAAAATTCTTTCCTTTTCTGGGGACCTCAATCTTTTCTCTTAAGGCCTCCAACTAATTGGATGAGGCCCACATACACTATGGATGGTAATCTGCTTTAGCAAAGTCTACTGATGTAAATGCTAATCACACCTATAAAAAACCCTTCACAGCAATGTCTAGACTGATGTTTGGTCAAACAACTGAGCACAACAGCCTAGCTGAGTTAACAAAGAAAATTAACCACCACAGTAGGTTTATGACCCAGTGGTGGGAAAAGACTTTTTTTTCAAATTTTTTTTCTTAATGTTTTTATTTATTTTTGAGACAGAGAGAGACAGAGCATGAGCAGGGGAGGGGCAGAGAGAGAGGGAGACACAGAATCTGAAGCAGGCTCCAGGCTCTGAGCCATCAGCACAGAGCCTGATGTGGGGCTCGAACTCACAGACTGTGAGATCATGACCTGAGCCGAAGTCGGACGCTCAACTGACTGAGCCACCCAGGCACCCCTGGAAAAGACTTTTAAACCACACACACACACACACACACACACACACACAGGGGGTGGGGAGAGAGACGCGGGGGGAGAGAGAGAACTGGGGGGAAATGTTTTCATACTCTCTGAAGGTCCTCCTCCTCATTTGAGATGCCCCCCAAATAGTCCAGAATCCATATTAGATAATAAGCTTCGCGGGATCATTGCAACTTGCTTCCTTGCCAGACAGCTATTTTCTTTCTTACACTTCTGTGATTCCTGATAAACACCAAGAAACACAGTACAAGAACATAAAAGAGACGAGTGTGTTTTAATTTAGGCTCCACAAACCTAGATATTAGCCATGGTACCACAATATCCCAAGCCAAAATACCAAACAATGATGGATTTATTGTTTCCCTAATTTAAAACAAGCCTGATTTATTTTTAAAAATGCAACCTCAAAACACAACTCACCAGACGTGATATGGAATGTATTATATGCCTAACCGAAAAACAAAACACTACTCGGTACAGTGGATTTGAAAATTATCTTGCTATTAATAGAACTCCCGGATGGCTGTGATCTGTTGGATATGATACATTCAGGTTTTGGCAGCTGCTGGGGACTGAAAACAAGACGTTCCATGTTCCATACGTTACTACTTAATAAAGAAACTAGGTCATAAAATAGCCCTTTGGTGAATTGTTTTATACACCCGTAACAAATATTTGTTGAATCTAAAAGCGTCCTTCTCTTTCCTTTTATATTTTGAGATCCTGATGCTGAGCTACTGATTGAAGTGTCTGGGTTGAGGACCTTTACAAACATATCTGTTGGACAGATGACACTTTCACGAGTTTTCGTCAGATAACACTGATGTCTTCTGCTAATCTCAAAAATTTCTTTTAGTGTTTGATTGGAAAACATTTCTACCTACTGGTAATATTAGTTTCAGGTGTACAATTTAGTGATTCAACACTTACATACAACACCTGGTGCTCATCACAAAAGGTGCCCTCCCTAATCCCCATCACCTATCTAACCCATCCCCCAAACAAGCTTTTTTTTTTTAAAAAAATGAGATTACAAAAAAAAAAAAAAAAAGCTTTCGTGAATTTCGGGGGTTGTTTTTCTTATTTCAAAAAGACTTTGAGATGAGGGTTCATAAAAACCAATACGGAAATGCAAGTGGAGGTGGAAGAAGCAAGGAGGATGATGCGTCAAACCAACTCTCCAAGAGGACGGCTTAGGCTCAGTCCTGCTCTGGGGATAGTGTAGTCCTCATGAGGGCACAAGGGAGCTGGAGTATTTATAGACACCCCCATCCCCATGATAATCAGTGGATCAAGGCTCACTGCAGCAGAGAGTTCTAGGCACTTCTGGATCTCCTTGCATGGACAGACTGGGTTCTGGCAGCCTGCGGATTGTCCTCTAACGAAGAGATACAGGTGCCATCTGGGTGTGGTGGGGGCAGTGACAGGTGTGTGTGATGGTGGTGAAGGGCTCTAAGGGGATATGTGCAGACATCAGACAGCATCCGCCTCACTGTTCCACAAGGCGTAATTTGTAAGGGTCTCTCCACAAATTCAGAGCAAGCCTAGGTGTGAAGGGAAGGAAGTACTGGGGCGCCTGGGCGGCTCAGTCGGTTAAGTGTCCGATTCTTGATTTGGGCTCAGGTCATGATCTCACGGTTCATGAGTTTGAGCCCTGCGTTGGGGCTCTGTGCTGGCAGCATGAAGCCTGCTTGGGATTCTCTCTCTGCCTATCTGTCAAAAGAAATAAATAGACATTTGTTTTTAAGTGAAGGGAAGGAGGTACTATGTTGGCGATTTAAAATATTTTCCTTGGTGTCCCTGCCCCCCAGGTTGAGTCAGGAGAAAGGGGTTAAAGAGGAGTTTACATGGAGGTGGACGACTCTGTTATACTTCCCTCATGAGGGCAACCCCCTCAGTAGTTCCCGAAGTCTGGGAGAGGGTGGACAATGAGCAGGTCTGGAGGGCAAGAACAGAAAACCAATCCTGAAGGAGGTACTTGGGTCAAAGACAGAAAAATGAGCTCAAGCCAAGGCTTCACTGAGGAGAGGAAAGAGAAGGGGATGGTGGGAAACAGCTGGAACTGGAATAGCCATTATTATAATTATAATGCAAGTTATAACCATATTGTACAATATATATAATAATGCAATAGATGAATTCTTAAATTCTTTTTTTTAATTTTTAAAAAATATCCATTTATTTTTGAGAGAGACAGAGACAGAGTGCGAGCTGGGGAGGGGCAGAGAGAGAAGGAGACACAGAATCTGAAGCAGGCTCCAGGCTCCGAGCTGTCAGCACAGAGCCCGACGCGGGGCTCAAACTCACAGGCCGTGAGATCATGACCTGAGCCGAAGTCAGACGCTCAACTGACCGAGCCACGCAGGTGCCCCAAGAAATGAATTCTTTAAATAGCCATAATACAAATTGAATGCAGTACCCACATTCTGACTACTCAATAGCTACATGTGGCTAGTGGCTACCATATTGGACAGCATAGGTCTAGAACATTCCATCATCACAGAAAGTTCTGTTGGACAGCCCTGGCCTGGGGCTTACTGAGTGGATCAGGGGTTGAGATGTAATGGGCCTCTCTCTCATCTCAAACTCTTGTTTTCTTCCTCTCCATATTCAGCTTGGAACAGATCAAATTTTGCCACTGGGATTCCCCTGAAAAATTTGCAGTAGCTTGTTGAAGGGCGATAGTATTGAGACACTTTTAAACTTTCTGTCTGGAGTTATCTTTGTTAAATGACTTTTGACTCCTGAGTTTTTAGCGGTTAAATGTTAACTCAGGTTTAGTACACATTGAACGTCCAACGAGTATTAGAACAACCGGCCGGTCGTGTTCACTTTCTTCTTCCATTGCTGTCTTCCTCTGCCTTATTGTTTGTGTACATTTTAATCTTTACAAGGAAAAGGAACAAAATATGATCTTAAGGGGGAGGAGGCAATAAGCCACACAGGAGCCCCAAAAGTGTCAGAATGGAACTTTCTCACTTTCTCTTTCACCCTTATTTTCACGTGGTCAGGGCAGGACGATTCCACTTAGCTGCTGGGACAAATTCTGACCAGATCACGTGACCAGCTAGAATTTGGGCATATCCTTCCAAAAGCTTGGTATCAGCTGCTGCTGTCATTGGCATTCAGGAGCATTTTAAATAATTTTTTTAATGTATATTTATGTTTGAGACAGAGACAGAGTGTGAACAGGGGAGGGGCAAAGAGAGAGGGAGACACAGAATCTGAAACAGGCTCCAGGCTCTGAGCTGTCAGCACGGAGCCTGACGCGGGGCTCGAACCCACGAACTGTGACCTGAGCCCAAGTCGGACACCTAACCGACTGAGCCACCCAGGCGCCCCGATTCAAGAGCATTTTTAAACTGCAGATTGCCTTGTGGGCCACAGTCAAAAGTCCAAGGTCGAGGAGATCCTGTGTTGTTGTTGATCACCTTTTTTCCAAACAAGAACTACAGACTGTCTTAATTTGGGTACCCTCGGAAGAAGGCCCTGACACAGAGATTCAAATGTGAGCACTTTGATTATGTAGTAATTCCAGGAAACACAGGCGGGAGGGGGGGGGAGAGCAAAAGCGAGGAAAATACACCATCAAGCCAGTTTCTCAGAGGCAACTCTGCGATCTACTGCTTCAGAATGATCCCACTGCAGGGGGAGAAGGCTTATCCGTCATTTCTCATCTGTCATCGGTTGAGGGATGTGGGGGGAGAGGAAGTGCGGGAGCACCACGGGCCTGCTGTGTGCGTGAGCAGAGAGAGCCCTCAGAGCACTGCACGTTCAGGTGTTGAGCCCTGCGTGCCCGGCAAAGTGCTGAGTGTTGAAGGGTGGGGGTGGGGCATTCACAGAGTCTGCCACACAATCTTAGTTTTCTTTTCAAGTGGACAAAACAGACCCAAGAGTCTTAGAGTACAGCCCATCCGTCCCCTAGTAGGGCTTATCCACTGGTGCAGAGAGATCATGAATCACCGCCAAATGGAAAAACAAAAGAACTTTAATGGGCAGTTTGACCTCTGGTCAGAACATCCCCAAATAGTTGAGAAGGAGGACAGAGCCTTTGGTGTTAAATGCCTCTGGACTGAGAGGGCGGGGAGAGTGTTCTGGCTTTTGCACCAAAGAAGACATGGAACAACATATTTTAACCACTTGTCAGAGGATCCACGGACGGCTCGGCATTCTGGAATTTTTGAGAGAGACTTACCAAATGCTTTCTGCTGAGGCTGACGGAGCCAAGCTGGGGCATTTGCATGCCAGGAATATATGGTTGCATATGTGCCACTGTTTGTCTGTTTGCAAAGTATGCCATATGTTGACAGGCTGACATGTGTTGAGCTATCTGGAAGATCAGTCAAACAGAAAGAAGAGCCAGAAGGTAAGAAAGAGCGGAGGAAGGAAAATAGGAAAGTGAAAACAAACCCTCGTGAGTTTGGCTAGCTGGTGAGTTCCCCGATCATAAGGGGTGTATCTCACAGTGGTTCCTATGGAAAGGATTTTGGCGATTATCTGGTCCGGTGCCCCCATTCCTAAATGGACAAACTGAATGCAGAGTTCTCCTGGCCCAACGAACAGAAGGTCGGGAGTAGGACGCCCAGAGCTCTCCTTCCCTTCTGGGCTTTAGTTTCCTACATGCTCACATGCTCACCCACCTGCCCCCTGTCTTCCCTTGTCTCCTCCTGTCCATCCGGTCTCTGTCCACAGCCCCAGTGTCTCGGGCTCCCCCCATCCCTAATGCGTATGATGCTGCAGTTGAGTGCCAGCATTCAGTGTCCCCTGAGCATGACATTGGTCCCCTCTCCCATGGGCCTTTGTCCCCATTGTTCCCTCTGCCTAGCCTTCCCTTCCCTTTAATGCAACGTTCGCAGGCCCAGCCATCTTCAGGGTCAGTGCAGATGGCACTTGGTCATGCATCCGTCCCTCGAATGCCAAGCTGGAAGTAATCTCTCCCCCTCTGTACTGCCGTCACACTCCGTGTTTCTATTAGACCATCCATTAGCCCTGCCTTGCAGTATAGTTGCTGATGCTCACTTTTCTCTATAAAATTATAATCCATTCGCATGTAGAGGTTCTTTCCTCTTTGACCCTCCTCAGTGCCTATCAGAGAAGCTTCAACACGGTACTAATAGTAATTGTCAATTATTGAGTGTTGACTGTGTGTTAAGCACCGTGTTTAAAGTTTTACATGAACTGGATTATATACTTCCCCCAGTAACCCTATGAAGCAAATACCGTTAGTCTCATTCTATACCTAAGGAACCTGAGACACAGAGAGGTTAAGAAACTTGCCTAAGGTAACACAGCTGGGGAGTCCGTCTTAGGGGTGCTGATGCCCAAGTTTAAGCTCTTACCCAGAAGGCCACACTTCCTTCCAAGGACCATCTGAGGATTTGAATTTATTTCACTGTTATTAAATACTGAAAAGATAATTTTTATTTAAAAAACAATTAAATATTGGAATCTATAAAAAAAAAAAATGTCCTCTCACAAAGAAAGCAAAAAAGGAAACAGTAAATTAAAAGAGTAAGACCGCTTGGATTTTCCTCAGGAAAAAGTTACATGAGCTGCATCAAAGTATTTAAAATTTTTTTTCATTTTTTAATGTTTATTTATTCTTGAGGGAGAGAGAGACAGCGTATGCATGAGGGAGGGGCAGAGAGAGAGAGAGGGAGACACAGAATCTGAAGCAGGCTCCAGGCTCCAAGCTGTCAGCACAGAGTCTGATGCGGGGCTTGAACCCATGAACCGTGAGATCATGACATGAGCCGAAGTCAGACGCTCAACCGACTGAGTCACACAGGAGCCCCAGTTTCTAAAATGTTTTATCTCTTCCATCTACCTAAAGAGTAAAATGAGGAGTGCTGATGCATAGGGGCACTTGTACCCCAATGTTTATAGCAGCACTTTCAACAATAGCCAAATTATGGAAAGAGCTAAATGTCCATCAACTGATGAATGGATAAAGAAATTGTGGTTTATATACACAATGGAATATTACATGGCAATGAGAAAGAATGAAATATGGCCCTTTGTAGCAACATGGATGGAACTGGAGAGTGTGATGCTAAGTGAAATAAGTCATACAGAGAAAGACAGACACCATATGTTTTCACTCTTATGTGGATCCTGAGAAACTTAACAGAAGACCGTGGGGGAGGGGAAGGAAAAAAAAAAAAAAGGTTAGAGAGGGAGGGAGCCAAAACATAAGAGACTCTTAAAAACTGAGAACAAACTGAGGGTTGATGGGGGGTGGGAGGGAGGGGAGGGGGGGTGATGGGCATTGAGGAGGGCACCTGTTGGGATGAGCCCTGGGTGTTGTATGGAAACCAACTTGACAATAAATTTCATATTAAAAAAATTTTTTTAAAAAGAGTAAAATGTAAGTCCTCATCCTCCCCCAGAAAAACGATTTTATAAAGTTTAGTGTCGTTTATGAATCCTTGAAACTCTGCGGAAGCCTGGGGAACCACGTGAATCCTTGTTAGTTGGCTGAAATCTCACGAGACCTTGTGTTGGGTTGGGAAGGGCTGGAACTGCCTCAGGAGTCTGCCATTCTTCGGTGGGTGTGGGCCAATTATGCTTTATTTTTGTCACCTCAACCGGGACACAGCCGGCAACAGCAGTGTCCGTTCTGTGGCAGCCCGAAGATCGACAGAGATTTTAGATGCAGGTCTGCATAGCCAACCACTCCTTCTGGAGCATGGGGCCTGACACAGAGAACCCCGAGCAGTTAGATCACAGCGGTCCAGAGTTACTGTTGTATTGCACTTGGGGAAACTGCACAGAGGTGACGGGCCGGCAAGGTGGGACACGGCTTCAGAGGCTGCGAGGCGAAGTGTCCTGGCGGCGGGCCCCCGGTGGTGGCCCACCGCACGTGTTTGACAGTGGGTGACGCGGGCTGAGCTGCCCAGACCGTCAGCCGCGCTTTTCTCCCGTGTCACACGGGGATGATGACGCTCCTTGGAAAAGGTTGTTGTGATGCCTTAATAGCACGGGGGGTGGGGGGGGGTGGGGGGGCTTCCCGGGCTTGAGTCTCCCACATATCACCGGATTGGTCAGGATCATTTTAAGGGAAGTTTAGTAAAGGGATCTGCCACAAAAGTGTGGGCAAAGTTCAAGGAAACCAGCTGAGGTGTGGTGCAGGCCCCAAGGTCAGCAATTGTAGGGGGCTGTTAGCATGCCAGGCCTGAAAGGGGGCAAGAGAAGGGAGCATGGGCCGAACGGGGGAGCTGTTTAGAGGAAGCTGTGCAGGAGAGGAAGCAGGACACCGGCAAGTACCCCAGCCTCACTCTCCTCCCACCCCCCAACTCCTGCTGGGGCTCCTCATTGCTCCTCCCACCCCCCCAACTCCTGCTGGGGCTCCTCATTGGCTGCACCCAGCCAGCCGCAAGCCCCCCCGCCCCAGGTGAGCCAGGAAGACCAGCCCCCGCCCCCGTCTGGGGAGGGAGAGCAGAGAGAGTGGCTGGGTGGGGTGGGGTGAGGCAAATGGAGCCGACCCAGTGCTCAGCCTCTGTGAGCAGCTTCCCATTTCCCCCCTTCAAGTACCCCGCCCCCGCTTTCTTACCCGAAATACATTTATTTACTTTAAGAAAGAGACTTCTTAAGTCTCATCCTAAGCAGTGATATCCACGAAACCATGAGTTGGAAGGGCTAGAGTTTTCTCTAGAATATACCAGAAGCTTGGTCTCAGTTCAGCACTTCATGAATAAAGTGGCCATCTCTGTTGCTGGGAGTCACAGGTGAACACGCAGTGGAACACTCCCATCCCTACCGAAACAAAAAACACGTTACTATTAAAAATGCCATCTTCCCCCACTATGTTTTCTAACCCGATTGCTAATTTGTAGAAAAGGATATAAATGAGTTTTGTGTGTTTGTTTTCTAACTGGCCCACCTTAATGAATTTGATTATTTGGCCCATTGGTTTTTCATTAGATTCTTTTGGTTTCTCCAAGCAAACGAGTAAATCATCCGGGAGGGTTGATAAGTGTTTCGACTGACTGCTATTTAACATCTTATCACAGTGACTGGAGCCTACAGGGCAGTGTTGAACAAGAATGGAACAAGGGCGGTGAGATCAGGAATTCTCGTTTCTTCTTCACTTCAGTGGAAATGCTGCAAGCTCTATTGTTGTTTGTTTGGTAGTATCAAGCATGGTGCTGACTGTTGGCTAATGAGAGATATTCTTTATCTTGTTAAGGAAGGGTCCTTATATTCTTAGGTAACTACGAATTCTTATCGGGAATGGGCATTATGTGTTATCAGTTGCCTCTCAGACATCTACTGAGACCTTACAATCCTGGAATGAATCCTGCTGGACTATGATGTATGATTCTTTAAGTATACTGCTTTACTTTTTTTTCTTTTCTAGAAGAGTTGCATCTTGGTTGGACGAAAAGTGTGCCTTAAAGTCCTTCTCAGCATGTTGGTGGACTATAAAACGAGCACGTAAAGTTACGGTGCAAGTTATTTATTCTGATAAAGACTGAATACGTAAGGGTGAAAGTGTATGTTGTGCGTACAATGATGTTTAAAACAACGTGGTATGATAGTTAACTAGTTACAGGCTCTCAGCAAAATGGGAACATTCCTCAACAGTCCGCAGGCCCCCGAGTCTCTCTTTTTACCTCCAGCCGCCTCGGTAGTTTCTTGAAGAACACGGAGACTGAAAGTGGGAAGATTCAGTATACTCAAAGTTGCATGTTCAGGCTAGAATTCCAAGCTGAGATAAATTTGGGTCTCGCAGATCTGCCTACTTTTCTGAAACTAGATCCAGCATCAGACGTTTCTCTTTTGTCCCTACTTAGGGGTAGGTAAATTGATCCCAGGGTGAGCAAGGACAACTCACGAAGCAAGTGGCAAGGCAAAACGCAATGTGAGAACGTTGTGCGAACAGTTTAAAGGTTGTACGTGGGGTGGGGGGCACGTGCACACACACGGGTGAGATGTCCTCCGTGCTCGGAACCCGCATAAGTCTGGGCCACCCCGTGGTCCGTCTCGGCCCAGTGCTGCGTTCAGAAGAAACACCACTCCAGCAACCCAAAATAATCGAGCAGCTATTCAGATTTTTCCTGTAGAACCAACCAAATGTAAAGAGGCAAAGCCATTCATAACACGCAACCAAGTTCCTCTTGGCACGCCCTTTCCCACAAACCCCGTGTCCTCGCAGTCCAACACTTGCCCTTCTTTTTTCCGCTGGCTCTCAGGAAGTCCCTAGGCTTTCTCTCCAACTCAGCCTGACCTGGCCTTTGCCATCCTTTACCTTCTAGATCTATTTTTTGTCCCTGCCCTTCTCGCTGTAAAGCAGTCAAGCTCTTCTTGGCCCAGCGCCTCACCAGTGGCCCAGTTCTGCACGTCAAGGCCCAAGAACTATCAGGCAACGGCAAAGCCCTTAGCAGGCAGCGTTTTTATTTTGTTTTGTTTTGTTTTCCTATGACACATGCAAAAAGAAAATTCCCAGGCCATCTCCAAACCTCTGCTTACCCAAGACTTTAATTTCCCTCCTCCAGCAAACATTTCACCATGTTCTAATTTGACAGATTCGAATCCCCCCACTCCCAGCAAACTAAAATGCAGAACAACTAATAAACAACGAAGTGGTCAAAAGCAGGGAGAGCAAGAGAGAGCTGGGTCATCCCGGGCCTGGGAAAGGAGCTCTGCGGGTGATGGAGTGTTGGGTCTGTTGGCAAAATTATGGTCACAAAAAGTGCTGTCTCTTCTATTTGGCCTGGTTCCCCTGAAGCTGAAGTTTCCCCACAAGTATCATTAAGGCCTCAAGAGAGGGGTACAGGAGGAACAAGGAGGTGTTACGCCGTCTCTCTGCATCTTGAAGCTGGAGGCTTTGCAAGGGCTGAGGCGCAGCTGGCAGAGGAGGGCCCTGCCTGCCCTGGGCAGTTTCTGTCCCAGCCCGGCCCTTGCCCTCGGCCACCCTCTCTGTCTCTAAAGCCCAGACGCCCCCTCCGGCAGAGTAAGGAGCCTATTTTTAAAGACCAGGCACACTCTGAATGTATAATGACTTCTCCTTTTCTCCACCCGGTGCCAATCAGTGACTCATCAACCATTTTCTAAATGACTATGTTTTCATTCCCCAGTTTCCTTCCCACTGAGATATTAGAGAAGATTAAATGCAGCCCCTAGCCGCCTCCCTCCGCTTTTCTGTGTCTTGTTTTAGAGATGGTAATGCCCCCAAAATAGAAGCATTTCATTGAATGCTGATCATTTAGTGACAAGTGAAAACACACACACGCACACACACGCACATGGTGTTAGGGAAAAATCTGTCGGACTTCCAGGAGGACGAAAGAGAGAAGGAAATAGAATCTTGGACTGTGAGCCATGTGATATCTCAACTGGGTGCCATTCCCTGCACCCAACCTCGCCCCAGCTTTCTGGGCCAAAGCTCTTTGTTAAGGACCCCCAACTACACTTTGTACAGTTACTTGCTACTCTCTCTTCTCTGCGTGCTATTCTCTGCCAAATCTGCGGTTTCCTTTATGAGCCCCTCTGCTCTCCCCAGACACTCCTACCCCTGGCACCTGTCCACTCATGATGCCTTTTCTAGTGCCCTGTCGTCCTGTTAGCAGCCACAGGGAAAGCGATCTCTTTGCTGAGATTTTCTCTTCCTACTCCTCCTCCTGGACGTGACTGTTTCCAAACGGAGCCTTGTCTTTAGTTAGGTGGGTGAATATAAACCCATCATCATTTCTGGGATAATGACACTCAGCCTATCCTGCTGCCGATGGGTCTGTGGTCTGACGTTCTGGAAAACAAACAACAACAAAAACACCACTTCCGATCCTGAGATGTCTCTCCTCTTCTGTGCCTGGTATCTTCTTGTTTATTTTTTTAATGTTTATTTATTTATTTTTTTGAGAGAGACAGAGACAGAATGCGAGTGGGTTAGGGGCAGAGAGAGAGGGAGACACAGAATCCGAAGCAGGCTCCAGGCTCTGAGCTGTCAGCAAAGAGCCCAACACGGGGCTCGAACTCACGAGCTGAGATCATGACCTGAGCCGAAGTCAGACGCTCTACCGACTGAGCCACCCAGGCGCCCCTGCTGTGCCTGGTATCTTCTATTTGCCCTTCTCCACCGTTCTCCAGCCTGCTCTGTGGCCTGGGTGCTTGATCTCTGTGGATTATGTCCACGGGGTTCCCTTATCTACAGGCTTCCAGTTGGGTCTAAAGTGTGCAGAGTTCTGGAAGTAGATCAGAGGATTGGAGGACAGTGAGTTCCAGGTGTTTATTCTGCTCAGTTCCCTCTCTGGGATGACTGTCCCCTGGCTTCTTTCAAGGAAGCCTGCATGACTCTCTTTTTCCAATAACCTCTCTCTCCCCTCATCCCCGTAGGCAGACCTAGGGGCTGCTGCCCCCAGTGCCTGCATTTTCTCACACGCTGCCATCGTGTAATCAGTCCCTTTTTAAAAGAACCCTCTTGGAATCATCCTCATTTGAATGTGCCATCTGTTTCCTGTTGGGACCCTGACTGGCCCTGTCTTTCTGTCTTCTCCACTCCCACCCCACCCCTTAAGCCTACTTGGCTCTGATTTTTTTCTCACCTCCTGCATGGTCTTTTGGCCTCCTCATCATGGGCCTTTCAAAACAACTGGTGGCCCTTTGGGAAGCGGCACGAAAGGAGCTACGGTGAGAGAGGGATGAACTTGTTTGAAGCAGGAAGCACAGCCCCCCCCCGGAAACCCTCAGTCTTCTGGTCTAAACATACTGCACATGAGCATCAGCTGGCCAACGTACCCTTGCCGGGAAGGAAGGCTGAGGGTTGACCTGGGGCTGGACTATTGACTACGCCCTCCAGCCCCGTCACGTTACAGTCTGCTTGTTGGGAGCCTATGGGGCTTCTTACTCTGTGAGCCATTCTCAGATCCTTTAAGGCCACGGGATATCTATAGAAACTGAATCTCAATAATCATAATCATCATAATCATGGTAATGGCTGCCAATTACTGAGTGCCAACTCTGAACCAGGCACCGCGCCTGGTGTTTTGCCTCTGTGAATCAAATGGAAGTTTCCATCTCTCTCTTAAGGGTTGCTTCCCCATGGTATTCGGGTATCGAACCCCGGTCTGTTCTCAACTTGTCCACCTGCACCGCTCCGCTTCTCTGAGGCGTGTGTTACTCCCGCCTCCGCCAGGGGGCGTTACAAACTTCATTGTGGGTGGAGGTGGGGAACTTGAGAGGGGGCCTTCCCCTCTGTAGGTTCCTGTCTCCTCTGGAAAGACCTCAGGGAGCTTTCAAGGGTAACTGGGAGTCCCTGCTCTCACTTTCCTCCCTAACACAGCCAGACTGTTATGTGGGTCTGCGCTAAAGTTTGAGGAGCATGAAAGGGGGGGGAAACCACAAGTGAAGAGAGGAGTGTGAAACCTCAGGACCCCTGAGGAGTTTAAGTGTTCACGGTGCTGGGGGGTGGGTATGTGGGGACTCTTAGAAGCACACTCCAGTTCCTGACCTTGTTCCCTGCCCTCAAGTCTTCTCCGCTCTGTGGAATCTCCCCCTTCTTCCACCTCTGCCTCTCCCTTTTTAAAGTGTTCATCCGCTAGAGCTGTTCTCACTCCAGGATACATCCGGTTGCCCCCAGCAGGACGTTTCCCCGAGTGCGCATGAGTCGACAAGTACCTCTGCGGTCTTCCATGGGTCGTGTCCTGTCCACTGTCTCTCGAGATCTGCCCGCCGAGGTTGTCAGGTTTTCCAATAGTAGCTGTGGATCTTTCTCAGTCTCTCTCTCTCTTCCCTGCACACATGTGCGCACGCACGCGCGCGCGCGCACGCACACACACACACACACACACACACACCACACTTACTAGATCTCCCAAGGACAGGTATGAATTCCCAAAGACAGCATAGTCTCCACCCAGAAGGAGGAGAACTATTTCCTTAAGTGCCTCCACGGTTTGCAAGGTCCCTCCTTCACTGTGGACTTGGTACCTCGAATGATTTACAATCACAATTGGTTCTCCCGCTCAGCTTTTCCTTTCGAGTTGGTCTGCTTTGGGCCTATGGGAACAGGCTCTTTAGTGGCCTCTCCTTTAGCTACCCAAAGACCCAGTTCAGGTGTTGAAGTAACCGCCCGGGAGAGCCATTGCATTTCTTAGCTAAGATTCCTCCTCTGCTCTGGTCTCTGTCTGGGGAGGGGGTGAGTCCATTGCCCCCGTGTCACATACCTGACTTCTAGAGCCTCACACCTCCCTGGGGTGGCTGACATTCTTTTCACACATTTTTTTTTTTTGCCCCAGTGAATGGCTCATCAGTCCTGCAATCTAGGAATGGGCCTTCTTCCTTCTCTCTCTCTCTCTCTCTCTCTCTCTCTCTCTCTCTCCTCCCCGCCCCCCTCCCCCATATCACATCCACTGTCAAGTCTTTGAGATGTTATCTCCCTGACTTTTTCTGGAATCCATCCACCTCTGTCCGTTGCCCCCTTATCCACCATCCCCACCGCTTCCTCCACATTGGCTGCCGGTCCCTCTCATCATCCGTGCCGTCCTTTACCTGACATTGTTCTTCACCTTTTTACTACTTGTATATATGGTTGTGCCTCCTGCAACTGAACTATCAGCTCCGGGAGGGCAGGATTTTCTCCATCTCGTTGACTGCCACATGACTTGTGCCTCACACAGTGCCTGGCAGGTAATAGGCACGCAATACTTATTTGCCGAAGGAGTGAGCAAATTGTTGAGTCCAATTTGCTTATCTTGGACGCTAGAGAGGTTAGGCTCCTAGTGCTGTCTTGCATACAGCAAGCTCTCAGGGAGTACCCGTGGGATAAATGAATATTTCTTTTGCTCAAGGCCGTATAGCTAATTAGTGGCAGCATTTAAATCAAGCCTCCTTGCTCCAGTTGATTCTTAACCTTGGCTGTGTGTTAGGAACCCCCGAGAAGTTTTTAAAAAATCCTGATGCCCAAGCTGTACCCTAAACCAATTAAATTGGAACTTTTTGGTGGAGGTTCGTGGTGGGGATCAGAGTATTAATATTTTTAAAAGCTTTCCAGATGACTCCAGCATGCACCCAAGGTTGGGAACCGTATTAAATCATGAGGTAGGACCAAAGTAATCCAATACTTCTCATACTACATCTAATAGAAAAGCTTTGAGAAAAATCAGAAGCCTTACTGAGCGAATTGAACATTCAATTCACACGTCCAGAAATAGTGGTAGTTTGTGAGAGAAGGGGCACATCACTGTGTTGGGCGGGGACTGTACCGTGGGAAGAACCGGCATGTGTTCATCGCCAGAAGTGAACCCTGAAGGCAGAGAAATGGTTTTGTGAGGTGGGTGGAGGCATGGAAGAAAATATGTAATGGGAATGTATCTGAGACTAGTTACCGAGAAGCTGCAGAAGAGTGTAACTCCAGGGACTTGGGGAGGATTCTTTGTTTGTGTCATTTAAAATGGACAAGCCTCTGGTGTGTTTGCCAAGGAAACCATTTTCGACAGCGTTGGAGAAAAGGCCATAGGAGTAATTTTTCCCCCAGAAAAACATCGTGCTGGATGCAGCAGTGCTTGGGGGTTCATTTCATCCCAGAATTGCTAAGCCCTTTGGTTGAGGCTTGTTTTCAGAACTGCCACATGTGAAGCTGGGAATCATGACTTAAAAGAGAAGTGGGAAAATGCCTAGGGAAATCACTGGGCGAGAGTGCCGTGCTCAGGGATCCCAACTCTGGGCCCCAGGCTCTCCACTTTGGTGCTGTCCTGACCACGGAGGGCCAGCTTCATGCAAGTCGAATGGCTTTACAGTGACAACTTCTTAAATTCCCACAGGATTTCTTATACTCTGAGGAAACAGCAAAGTAAGCCACAATTCAATAGCACAGAACTGGATTTTCTTTTTTCTATTTGTGACATACAAAAGAAGTAGATGCCGACATTGATATATAAAGGGCCCTTATAAAGTAGTTAGGTGTTGCAATTGCACTACTAGGTATTTATCCAAAGGATATAGGAGCACTGATTCAAAGGGGCACATGCACCCTAATGTTTATAGCAGCACTCTCAACAACAGCCAGAGTACGGAAAGAGCCCAAATGTCCATTGACTGATGAATGAATAAAGAAGATACACACACACACACACACACACACACACACACACACACACACACACATACAGTGGATTATTACTCGGCGATGAGAAAGAATGAAATCTTGCCATTTGCAACAACATGGATGGAACTAGAGTGTATTATGCTAAGTGAAATAAATCGGAGAAAGACAAATATCATCTGATTTCACTCATATGTGGAATTTAAGATACAAAACAGCAAAACAGATGAACATAAAGGAAGGGAAGCAAAAATAATATAAAAACAGAGAGGGAGACAAACCGTAAAAGACTCTTAAATACAGAGAACAAACTGAGGGTCACTGGCAGGGTTTGCGTGGGGGGATGGGCTAAAGGGGTGAGGGGCATTATGGAGGACACTTGTTGGGATGAGCCCTGGGGGTTATATGTAAGTGATGCATCACTACATTCTATTCCTGAAATCATTATTGCACTATATGTTAACTAACTTGGATTTACGTTTTAAAAAAGAATATAAAAAAGTAGTTACATGTTATAACTCAATATCATGTCTAATTAAAATACTATTTTTACCTGGTTGATCCTTCTGTGTACAAGGAATTGGCCCAGGGGATTTTGCGAGCTACGAAGATGCATGCATGGGCAGACCTGTCAGTTAGTTCTAGGTTTTAGCCGCTCAGTTTGGCATCTATGGGAGAGCAAGACTGAGAAGGAAGAAAGGTCACACGGATTTCATGGATTGAATGAGATGGGATTGTCTGGTTTTGGTGGGAAAAACCAAAGCAGTTATTGTAGAGCTGACGACTTGCTCCAAGTGGAAACTCAGTCTGAGCATCTTTTCTTATCTTCCAAGTCACACAGTTCTCCTTTGTTGTCTTCGTTGTACGCGCTGCTCTGCACTTGTGGTGTGGACATAGTCTACAATATGCATTTCAGGTGTTTTAAAATTGAAAACAACAAATTGGCATGCAAGAGCTCAGCTTGGATTTATGTTGAATGCCAGTGGTTGGAAACATGGAAGCTTAGAATTGAAAGGATCATTTAGTTCAGTTCCTTCCCTCTAGGTATTTGAATATTTAACACCAAGGTGCTGAGTTTGGAGACGTTCTAAAAGATCTCTAGGAGTGGAGGACCTATAAACTCAGTTCAGGGTTTCTAGAGTCCAGACACTTGTGTTATTTGGTTCATTTCACATCCTAGCATACATTTTTCCCTCGATTAAGCCCAGTACTTCTTGTTTAGAAACACGAAACTATAACAAGACAGGTTCTGGGGCACAGGGAGTCCCCGTGGGCTGCGGGATACCAGTGAAGAAGTCGCCTTAGAGCTGGGCAATGAAAGAGTGGGGCAGAGTGGGGCAATGTCTTGCTTTTAAATCTGTAAGGGCTGGGGGCACCTGGGGGGCTCAGTCGGTTGACCTTCCAACTTCAGCTCAGGTCAGGATCTCACAGTTCATGGGTTTGAGTCCCTCATCAGGCTCTCTGCTGTCAGCGCAGAGCCTGCTTCGGTTCCTCTGTCCCCCTTTCTCTCTGCACCTCCCCCACTCGTGCTCTCTCTCTCAAAAATAAATAAACTTAAAAAAAATGTAGGGACTGTTATCAAACTACCTACCAATATAACGAAAGATAGATAAAGCTCCCCAGTGTGCCGGAGCTCCCGGTCTAGCTAGCGACCCGAGAATCATAGTCATTCAGATCATATGTGACTCCGGAAATCAACTATCTCGGCATTTCTATTTTTTTTTTTTAATATATTTTTTTTCAACGTTTATTTATTTTTGGGACAGAGAGAGACAGAGCATGAACGGGGGAGGGGCAGAGAGAGAGGGAGACACAGAATCGGAAACAGGCTCCAGGCTCTGAGCCATCAGCCCAGAGCCCGACGCGGGGCTCGAACTCACGGACCACGGACGCTTAACCGACTGCGCCACCCAGGCGCCCCAAACATCGGCATTTCTATTTTATGGACACTTCAATCCCTTTGAAAGTGGCATGCCATCTTTTCAATCCCATAAAGTGTTAAAAAGATCATTTGATCATTTTTTATATAGTAAATGATAAAAAAGAACGTGATTTTAAGCAAATACTGTTTAATTTTGGATTCACAAGTAATTAAAGTTATACTAAGAAACTCGTTTTAATCCAATTTTACTACTATTCACAATCTGTAAAAACACATTTTGACATTTTTGTACTTAACAAATGATGCATTGTGTTGACTTTAAATTGCTTATGTGAGAAAAATTAGAGTATGTCAACAAATTGATTTTAAATTCACGTATTGTATGTGGTCACAGACTGAATGTATATTTATGTTCAGGCGTCAAAAGAGACAAAAACTAGTTTCATGACACGGTGTTAATAATTCTTTCATTTTGTGCTTTTTGTATGTGACATATCTTGGGGTTTTAAAAAATAACCTGCAGTGGTATTTGG